>NW_022589733.1:8387187-8643733 GCF_004348235.1 Phoca vitulina | reverse complement strand
TATATATATATATATATATATATATATATATATATATATATATATATTTTAATGTTTGGGAGAAAAATCAAAAGAAAAATAATATTTTGTGAGCTGTTAAAATTATATAAAATTCAAATTCAAGTTTCAGTGTTCATAAATACAATTATATTGGAACACAGCCATGTCCATTTGCTTATGTATTGTCTGTGACAGTCTTGCACTACAACTGCAGAGTGGAATCATTGCAAAAGATATAATTTGGCCTGTGAAACCTAAGATATTTGCTACTTGGCCCTTTAAAGAAAAAGTTCACTGACTCCTGATCTAGAGGAGTTGAGTTTGGAGAGGGATTAGGAAAATGAACAATTCATTCTAGATAAGAGAAAGAGAAAGGATATATACATGAGATATTTAGAAAAATTTCCCAAAGTAACAGGAGTACCAAAGTGCTGAGACTTATCGCTAGAATTTTCCTCTTTAAAGATAGATTCTATGAAAGAGGTTGGGGGGTAGGGGTGGATTGGGATATTTGTCAGGTTTAGTTACCTTTGTCTAATGAAGGTCTTCTGTTACTTGTTGTTCCTTAGACCCAGAACTGTATGCTTCAGTAGCTTTGAACTCCACCCAACTGGGGAAAACAGACCATGAATTCTTTTAATGCACACTGTAAAATTGCCTTGGAAAAAATTGATTGACCTTTTAATTAAGGCCCTCAGAGCCTCCCACATATTGGCTTTCACCTGAAACTCTTGTGTACTGGATATTTCTGTGAGCACATGAGCCATTCTTCTCAAATCCTGGTTCCTGTAAAGCAAGTCCTGCAGTCCTGGGGGACACCACATACTTTGTACACATCCCTGAGTTGGTGGAAAAAGACCTTTTCATGAACCCAACTCTAAAAATCAACAAGAGTGTTTCATTTTCTTTCCTTTTTTTTCCCCCAAAAGAAAGTAAGTGCCAGGAAGTCTCCTGAAATAATAATGGTGCTTGTTGTTTGCACAGCATCATACAACTTAGAAAGCATTTTTCTGTCCATTTTTATTCTGACCCTTAACCATGACACAAATAATTTGATTGTAATGCAAAATAATGAAACTACGTAAAAATACAATTCTGATACACCAACAAAAAAGACCTTTTGAGATCAATGAACTCACGTCCTTTTTTTTGGTCTTTATTTTATAGAGGAAAAAGCTGAGGCTTAGCAGGGAAGGCAGCTAATCAATGGCAGATCCAAGCATGTGCTTTCTAGTTACGATGATAATGAAGGCAAGGCTATTTGGCATCTTTGTGAATCAAACATGTATGGTCTAATAGGTGGAGAGAGACGCTATAATTTGTTATCCAAACTGAAATACTTTGGCTCAACAACCATAAAGCAAAACTGTTCAGAGACCTATGTCACCTTATATGTAGATTAAGCAGGTGCAGTAGGCCACATAGACCTTTGGACTCAATCTGATAATGAGGTCTATCTCTAAAATTTACTTCTACCTCCAGTCCTGTGGATCTTGTATCCTTTGCATTTGATGAGGGCCAGGCCTCTGGAACAGCTTCTTAGTAGAGATCCAATCTTGGTTTCTCCCACTGATCACTGGTTTTATGCCACATCCAGAGCCTGGGCAATAGAGAAATCAGGAGTTGGACCTAGGAGGAGAATATTGGTGTAGCATGTGCTCCTACATTGACACAACCATTCTTTCTCTCCAAGGTGTTAGGATTCCTGTCTTTAGGTCCAGGGAGAATGTTTTCAAACAGATATGGTAGTTGGTTCTAGACAGCCCAGTTTGGGATATTTAGATAGAAGAGAGAAGAGAATGGACTTTTTTCTTGACATTGTGTGAGTGTGTTTTATGTGTTGTGTTTTAGAAAAGAGTAACACTTCATCAATACTTATTGATTATAACAGTGTCCTCATCTCTGAGCTATGTGGTAGAACAAAGAAACATGACAGGGGAAAGGAAGGGAAAATATAATTTTTCCATTATTGTTTATGGTAGGGAACTAACTAAGGAAATAGAGTGTTAAGGGCATTAAAACAGTACTGTTTATGAAAGCAACTATTAGAATAAACATACAAATCTTCCTAAATACCAGAATAACTCCACATAAAAAGAACTGTAGACTGCATTTTAAAAGGTTAAAAAATAGCACTATTCAACAGCAACATGGTACAAATAATATGGTAGAACAAAGATGAAACATATTTGACTTGTTAACAAAAATAAATCTTTATTAAGATAAAATAATTTTCAGAATAGACCAAAGCAAACATAACTCTACGTCATACACAAGAGACACATGTAAAACATATCTTTCTAAAGAGATTCAGAGATTTTGAGCATTAAAGGATAGACAAATATACACCAGGGAAAAACACAAAGAAAGCAGGGGTTGCTACGTAATATCAGATAAGGTGGGGCATAGGACAAAGATCATTAAATGAGGGGAAAAGAGTACATTATAATGTAAGGGGTATAATTCAGTAAAAAAAACTTTTTTTTGAGCTTTATTGAGATACACTGACAGATAATATTGTGTAAAGGGATACAATGTGATGATTTGATATACATACATATTGTGAAATGATTATAATAAGATTAGTTAACACATCTATCCCTTCACATAGTTACCTTTTTGTGTGTGTGAAAACCTTTAGGATGTATTGTCTTAGCAAATTTCAAGTA
Organism: Phoca vitulina; assembly: GCF_004348235.1. NCBI lineage: Eukaryota > Metazoa > Chordata > Mammalia > Carnivora > Phocidae > Phoca > Phoca vitulina. The sequence continues at coordinate 8,641,064 of NW_022589733.1, read as the reverse complement.
TACAATACAGTATTGTTAACTATAGTCACCATGTTGTACACTAGTTACCCAGAACTTACTCATCTTATAACTCAAAGTTTGTACCCTTTGACCAACATCTCCCCATTTCCCCCACCCCTCAATTCCTAGTAACCACCAATCTACTTTCTGTTTCTATGACTTTTACTTAAAAAAAAATTTATAAATATCTGCACACCAAATAATATGACATCCACATTTATAAAGCAGGAAGTACAAGAGACTCAAGAAATAGGCAGACGTACACTAGTAGAAGGGGAATTTAATTCACGTCTCTAGGTTTACGATACACCAAGAGGACAAAAATAGGTAAGGATATAGAAAACTTAAATAACTAATTGATGAGATAGACCCAATTAAGCCATGTAACCAAAGAATAAAGAATAAACTTTTTTCCTCCAAAAACCATGAGACTCTTTATAGAAACTGATCATATATTAACCAATAAATAAATCTTCAATAAATTCTAAAAATTAGATGTAATATGGATAACATTTTATAACTATAATTCATTAAACTAAACACTGATAACAAAGAAGAAAACAAAAAACTCCTTCCATCTGGGAATTTTTAAAGGCTCTCTCAAAGAGGAAGTAAAAACTGGAATGGAAGACAGTCTTGGGAAACAATAATGAGAGCACTTTTTATCAGAATTTGTGGGATGCAGTTTGTTATGGGTTGAATTGTGTCCCACAAATATTCATATGTTGAAGTCCTAACTCCCAGTACCTCAGAATGTGACCTTATTTGGAGATGGGGTCTCTACAGAGGTAATGAGATTGAAATGAAGTCATTAGGGTAGGCCAATATGATGTCCTCATAAAAAGGGGAAATTTGGACACAGAGACACACACAGGGATAATACTATCAAGATGAAGGCGTAGAGTGGGGTGATACTTCTCTAAGGCAAGAAACACCAAAGATGGCCAGCAAACCACCAGAAGCTAGGCGAGAAGCATGGAACACACTCTTCCTCATGGTCCTCAGAAGCAACCAATCCTACTGACACCTTGATCTTGGACTTCTAGCCTGCAGAACTGTGAGACAATATATTTCTGTAGTTTAAGCCCCCCAGCTAATGGTATTTTGTTAACAGCAGCCCTAGGAAACTAATATACAGCAGAGCAATGTACAGAGAAAAAAATCATAACCTTAAATAACAAAAGAAAGAATAAAAAACAAATGAATTAAGCGTTGTTCTAAAAAAGTTAGGGAAAGTATACCAAAATTAACTGAAGGACACCAGAAAGAAGTCATTAATAATGATAAAAGTAGAAATTGATGAACCAGAAAACAGATAAACAGTACTAATAAATAAATCTTAATGTAATTCCTTGAACCAATAAAATAGATAAGATCAGTAGATAAGATAACTGAGAAAGAAGGATCAGTATACAAACATACTAAATGAGAACCTAAAAGGGATAGGAAAACATCATAATAAAATGTCAATTCTCCCTAGTTTAACCTATACATTTAATATGATCATAATAAGACATACAGGGCTTTATTTTTAATCAGATGAGTTTATTTAAAAGTTAACTTGAAAAAATAAGTTAGAAAATGAGAAAAATACAGAGAAATGACTAGCCTTACCAAATATAAAAACATATTATAAACCTTCAATAATTAAAACAAGGGTAGTTGTGGCAAATGAAGTGTGCCTGTGAAACAAACAGAAAATCCAGAAAGAGATATAAATACTATGGCAATTCAGAATATGATAAAGAAGATACTCCAAACTATAGGGGAAAGGATGAACAATTCAGTAAATGATGTTGGGATAATTAAATAGCCATTTGGAAAAATTTCAAAGGTATCAAAGTTTTGAATGCCTAATATGAAACCATAAAAGTATACCAAAAAACATGAAGAATACCTTTATAACATGGGAGAGGGAGAGGCCTTTCTAACTGACTCAAAATCTAGAAGCCATAAAAGATTGATAAATTAAATTTCATTAAAACCTCATTAAAATGCTGCACGGGCAAAGAATAAGGAAACAGCAAACTGGGAAGAAGTATTTGCAACTCTTAACAAAGATATAGTGGTGATTTCAGTTATTTTTAAAAGCTTTATTCCTCTTAAAACTCAGTAATAAAGAGACAAAATATGAGCAAAGGATCTGAATAGACATTTCTCCAAAGAAGACATACAAATGACTAATAAGCACATGAAAAATGCTCAACATCATTAGCCATCAGGGAAATGCAAATGAAGACCACAATGAGATACCACCTCATACCAACTAAGATGACAAATAATAAAAAAGACAGATGATAAGTGTTGGTGAGGATATGGAGAAATTGGAACACTTATGCAATGTTGATGGGAATGTAAAATGGTTTAGCTACTTTGGAAAACTGTCTGGTAGTTCCTATAAAGATTAAACACAGAGTTACTCTATGACCCAACAGTTCCATTCCTAGGTGTATATCTGAGAGAACTGAAAACATAACATGCACACAAAAGTTTGTGCGCAAATATTCATAGCAGCATTATTCATAATAGTCAAAAAGTGACAACAACCCAAACACCCATCAGCTGATGAATGGATAAATAAAATGTGGTATATCTATATGCAATATTATTCAACAATCAAAGGAAATAAAGTATTAACACATGCTGCAACATGGATGAACCTTGAAACATTATGCTAAGTTAAAGAAGCCAGTAACAAAGACCACATATGGTATGGTTCATTTATATGGTTCATTTATATCCTGAATAGGCAAATGTAGAAAGCAAGAAAGTAGATGAGTGGCTGCCTGGGACCAAAGTGGGAGTTGGGGGGAAATTGGGCGATGGTGGGTTGTTAGAAGATGATGGCCAAAAGATATGGGGTTTCTTTTGGGGGTGATGAAAATGTTCTAAAAATTGATTGTGGTTATGGTTGCACAAGTCTGAATATACTAAAAAAATTGAATTATATATTTAAGTGCATGAATTATATGGTTGTGAATTACATCTCAATAAAACAGAACTGTTACATAGAAATTAAAGTTGTTATGTTACCAAAAAAAAAAAAAAAAAAAGCCTTATTCATGGTGCCATCCAAAATCATCTTAGTGCCACTAAACCATCCCACATATATCACTGATGATATACACCCCACTGTTTGGAAAATATTGAGTGCTTAAGTAAAACATCATGGGGTATACTTAGAACAACTGTTTAAACTGAATCTAATTATGAGGAAACAATCAGACAAATCCAGAATGTGGAACTTTCTATGGGACAGCACACCCAGGTTCTGCAGAAATATCAATGTCATCAATGATAAAACAAAAACAAAAACAAGCTACTGTTTTAAATAAAAGAGATAAAATATATGTGACAGCTAAATTCAATGTATAATCCTTGAGTGGATCATAGATTTTTTTTAAAAGTCATAAAGATACTTTGGGGAAATTGAGGAAATTTGAATATGGACTTAATACTTTATAATAGTATCAATGTTAAACTCCTTTTAATGTGATAATGGTATTTTTAATATATAAGAGAATGTCCTCATTCTTAGCAGAAATATAGCTAACTGGTAGGGACTAAAATGTCATGATGTCTTCCCTTTAATTTAAAGTGGCTCAGCAAAAACCCCCATATATACATAAATACATATACACATGTATGTTATATATGCACACATACATGTATACAGCAAAAGGGGCAAAATGTTAATCAGTGAATCTGTTAATAGGTGACAGGTGTACATGTGTTCACATGTTTATGTGAATATGCTATTCTTTCATCTTTCTGTAGGTTTAACATTTTTCAAAATAGAAAGTTGGAAAAATAAATTGACATAGATTTAAATATTAAATATGAAGAACCAAGCAATGATAGCTTTTGGCTTGCATGATTTAGGTAATTGTCCCAATAGCTGGCTCACTTTTCTTTGTGTGTACATTTCACTTTGTGTGATGCAGTTCTCATTTTTGTTATCACTTTATGAAAAAAATTGATTTGATTATCACTGATTCTCCTGTTTAACTTGAAATAATTTATTATTACATAAAGCTGTATCTTGGGATCCAAGTCATGAGCTTCCCCCCATATTATATGACCAACTTGTTGAGAAAATTTGGTCAAATTACCTCCGCATTTGGGGCCTTAGATATCTCATCTCTTAAAAAGACAGAGGATTAAGAGAGTGAAAAGGCAAGACACAGAGAGGAAGAAGATGTTTACAGTACAATATCCAGAATATATAAAGAACTCCTACCAAATTGAAAAATAGATAAACAATACAAAAATGTGCAAAAGACTTGAACAGGCACATCATGAAAGAGGATATCTAAATGGCTAATAAACACATGACAAGGTGCTCAGCCTCATCAGTCATCAGGAGAGGGCAATTCAAAATACGACGAGGTACTATTCCACACACATCAACATGGCTGAAATAAAGACTTAGGAAATCAAGTTCTGGCAAGGATGCAGAGAACTGGACTCACACACTCCTGGTTCAACTACAAATTAGAAACATGACTTTGGAAAATGGTTTTCCAATATCTGATAATGCTGCACATTCACTACTTTCTGACCCAGCATTCCTGTTCCAGTTATACATTCAGCAGAAATCTGTATACATGTGAACCATTATTTGTGTTATCCCCAAACTGAGAACAACCCGCATGTCCATCAACACTAAAATGGGTAAATAAATTAAGGTATTTTCAAATAATCGGATACTATACAACAATGAAAATGAGTGACTGCTACACAGAACAGTGTGAATGATTTCCACCAACACGACGTTGAAAGAAGCCAGACCCAAGAGTACATACTATATGATTCTATTTATCAAAGTTCAAACACACTCTATAATATTATGTCAGAATAATAGTTACTTTTGGGGGAAGAGGAGGTAGTAATGACCATGAAGGAGTGTGATGGAGGCTTCTGAGGGGCTGTTAATATTCTAATTGTTGATCTGGATGGTATGAGTGTGTTCTCTTTGGAAAATTCAAGCACTTTCTGCACGACATGCTATACTTTAGTGAAAATTTATTAAAACAAAAATTAAAAGTATTTATTAGAACAAAACAAAAGAATAAAGGTTTAAACATTTCTTCCTTTCTTCTATCAGACCTCACAGGATTAGTGACTTCAGGGATGTGAAAGGATAATATATTTTAGTTTGAATTACACACTTATAACATTTACCCAAATTACTTAGGTACATAATTATTTTGTGTATACAAAGTGTAATGCATAATTAATAACACTTGTGGAACAGTTGCAATTTCCCATTCATTTCCTTATTAAATTCTCATATAAAAATAGTGTAACAGGGAGGCCAAAAATTATCTCAATTTTACAGGGGACAAAATGAAGACTCAGAGAGGTTGAGGGACATATCCAAGGTTACCCAGCTAGAATTTGTATGTAATTAAAAAAATTATAGGCAACTGGCTATAGGTGTATAATTCACTGGATGCTTTTTAATATTGCTTCCCAGTTCAGAAATCCCAGGCAGGAGGAATTAAAGAGCTGAGATCCTTGGGTGCAGCTCTTCCCCTTTCCTAACACAGCCAGATTGCACAATCTTTCCATGTTGCAGTTGATACCCACTAATAGATTCTGGCTGGAACACGACATTTATCTCCTTCTCATTTGTACTGCACAAATGAAGTTAAAATAATGGCACTTTGTTGGCACAAAGGAAAGCCAGTCCCTAAGTGTCCCACTTTTTCTCTTCTATTCAGTGTTCAGAGTTGATGCAAAGTAACAAATGCCCTGGCCCAGTTTGAGAACACAGCCTGGTCGTGTAGTAAAAGACCAGAATTTGCCCTTCCAGTGAATGCATAGTCACGGGACCTCCCATCCTATGTGGACATGCCACCTCCCAGCCCCTTGGAGCATGTCCTGGAGTAACCATCTGTGAGGTCAAACAAGAGGGGAAGACTGAGCTGGTGCCTGGGTGGAAGTTCCCACTGAGGCCCCAAGGGAGCTGGTGGGAAGGAGGCTGGACCAGAAGTTGGAGGACCCTGGTTGAAGTCCTCTCCAATACCCAATAAGCATGGGAACCAGAGTAAGCCACTAGCCACATCGTCACATCATGTCATGGAAAAAGCAGTGGACCTTGAGCCACACAAACTTGGGTTTGAATTCTGACTGGGCATCTTACCAGCTGTGTGACCTTGGCCCAATGTGTCAGGGTTTCTAGATCTTCTTCCTCATCTGTAAACTGAAGGGGTTGTTTGGATGCCTCTAAAGGAGCCACTTTCTACTAGTTCATATTGTGATCTCCAAGGATCCACGTTCCCATCTGTGAAGTGGGGAGAATGATTCTTGTCAGTTTATTAGATTGTTGGGAGAGGCAAGGGGACCAACATGTGGTAGGTGCCTGGGAGGTTTTCTGAATATTAAATGTATTGGGCTTGAGAGTTCTTCCCTAGATTCTCAGCAGCATAACCATTAACCCTGCCTTCTTTTATGGTCCCTTTGATAGGCTGCATTTTGTAGGAACCATTATCTTACATTAGCTGCCTTTTTAAGGTCTCTTCATTCCTCAGTGAAGAGGCAATTCAAATTCATCACATGGAGCCAGCAGAACAGCATTCCACTGGCTACCACAGGGAGGGAGAGGTCCTCTTGTGTTCCAATTCTCCCCATTCTCTCCTCTTTCGCTGCTCAGCCAGCACATGCCTAAGTAGCCCAGAGAGTAGTCCTGGTCTATGGTACCCAGCTTCACAGGAGACTGTAAGAAAATGATCCCTATCCTCTACACACACACACACACACACACACACACACACACACACACAATGTCTGAAGTTTACCGGGTTGTGTGTGGAGATAGTGAAGACCAAAGTTACGCTCCTGTGGGGAGGGACCAAGGACTCCTTGCAGGAAGTGTCTAGAACCATCAGGCACGTGGGAAGGAAGGAGGAGACCACCTCAGTGGTCTCCCTCTCTTGGGTTTATATGACTACAGGGATATCCATTTCCTTATGGTCACTCTTGGTGGTGGGAGACTTATACAGTCTCTGCCCTGTGGAGATGGTCAGCAGCAAGGCAGGACCCTCCCTCTAAACTTGAGGGGACCATCAGATTGTCTGGCTACGTGTGTGTGTGTGTGTGTGTGTGTGTGTGTGTGTTTGTGTGTGTGTGTGGGTGGGTGTGGGTGTGGATGTGGGTGTGGGTGTGGTGTTTTAAAGGAGGCACAGCACCCCCCTGAGGCCGGCATGTTAGTTGCAGAAGAGGTCAAGAAAGCCCCTAGGCTGTTGAGGTTCAGCCATGCTCCCTCATGGAGAGTGTCCCATTGGAGTCCTTTGAGGCTGTGCTGACTTGAATAGTGTCCTCTAAGACTTCATGTCCACCTCGATCTTCAGAGTGTGACCTTATTCGGAAATAATGTTTTTGCAGATGTAATTAGTTAAGATAAGGTCATACTGGATTAAGGCGGGCCCTGATCTCATGACGGTGTCTTTTAAGAAAAGGGAAATTTGGACAGAGGAAAACATAGAGACAGAGGGAAGAAGGCCATGTGAAGACAGTGTCAGAGATTGGAGTGTTGCAGCTATAAACCAAGTAATATCAACCAAGACAGAGGGAAGAAGGCCATGTGAAAACAGTGTCAGAGATTGGAGTGTTGCCGCTATAAACCAAGTAATGGCAACCACCAGAAGCTAGAAAGAGGCAAGGAAGGAGTCTTCCCTAGATCCTCCAGAGGGAGGATGGCCCTGTCAACACCTTGATTTTAGACCTCTAGCCTTTAGAAATGTGAGAGAATAAATTTCTGTTTTAAGCCACCCAGTTTGTGGTGCTCTGTTATGGCAAGTCCTGGGACACTACTATAGAGTCCAAGCTTTGATTCTTCTTAAGCCTTAACCTGACTGTAGCCTTAACCTGTTCTTCTCCCACTCTCTGCTGAACTCTGATTCATTTCAAAGGCAGCTCAGATGGATGTAAATTTGCCCCCTCTTCCAGTGGAGAAAGACACCCAGTTGCGTATGGACCAGCTGACACCATATCATAGCTCTTTGAACAAAAATGAAAAGAGGGACTGTCTTGTCTCCACTCCGCTTCCCATTTTGCACTCATCCTTGCAGGTTTAGGTAGAATCTCAGGGTTCATATAGACCTTCAAGATCCCTGATCCCCATTTGCAGATGTAATTAGTTAATATCCCCCAGGTGTCAGGCAAGGAAAAGACTAGAAGTGGCATCTTCCTCCCCTCCAGTCAGCCTGAATTGCTATAATTGTCCTAAAATCCATTTCACAAGGCAATTGGTGTTTAAAACACTGTAACGACAAGAGACTGGCAACTTCCATGTTTTATTTATCCCCAAATCAAATTAAATATCTGATATGTGTACTGGAGGGAATCATTATTTTTATTATGTGGCACACACATTGTCATATAATTTTGAGTTTTATTAGCACACATGTATTTTTAAGAAGGCGATGCACATAATGTACAGTATGGTCTCCTAATTAAAATGGATGGTTACAATATACTCTATATTTTATTGTGTAAGAGTTAAAATATTTGGCAAGTTTATTAAGTTCATTGAACAATCTAATGACATTTCATGGATGTTTAGAGCTGGCAGGAACTTTAGTAATTAACTAGGCTTCTCTCATTTTTATGACAGAGGAAACCAAAGTAGAAAGAGCTAAACTAACTTGCTACACAAATAGAAATTGATTGGCAACTCAAACTCAGATCTCTGGGCGTCTTCCCAACAGCCTAGTGAGATGGATTCCACTTTGTAAATGAAGATGCTGAAGCTCTTGAGAAGTGAGGGCTTACCTGGCTGGCCAGAATCATATAGCTGATATTTCTATATATGTGAAGTGGACCATGCTTGTTTTTTGAGAAACCTCAACAGCTGAATAGAGACTATTTAACATGTGTTTTCTTCTTTACTTTAAATGGTGGGTTGATCTTATATGAGTAAGGGCATAATAGAACTCAGTGGAGAGGGGTCCAAGCTGGCTCTGAGGGGTCTTCTCCCCACTGCCTGACATGGTCAAAATGAGTCATTCATCTGCTCTCAACAGAATAGTCCATGTGCTCAGAGAAACTCTCAGGGTTAATGGGTCCCTTAGCAGGAGACTATAGGGGACCCAAGCCAAGTAGGCAGCTGGCTCAAGGAAGCCACCCTCATCAAGGAGGCCCTAGGGCATTATGAGGAATTCCATTTGTATCATGCTCCTGGTCCAGAAACCAGTTTCCAGGGCTTTGTCCCAAGACCTCTGCTCCAGGGACACAAGATTGTGCCTCCTTCCAGTCTCTGGTTTGGCTCCCTCAAGCCTCTGATCCAGGCTGGTGATCATACAGGGTTGCCAGAACAGCCACTGGGAGGGTTGAAATGGGGGTGAGCCCATGGACAGTTCTGGGAAAGTTTGCTACTTATCATCAGTGAGGTGGTGAGATGGGTTATAGCTGGAGAAAGAGCTAACACCAATCTATTCACTTATTTGATTCATCCATTCAACAAATATTTACTGAGTGTTTGCCATAAATCATTTATGCTTCAGGATGCTACTAGATAACTGTAGTGAACAGACAAGGTCCCTGCTCTCATGGAGCTCCCCTTCTAAAAGGGGAGACAGAAAATAAGCAAACATCTTTATGTACACTATATTAACAAAAGTGGTAGATGCTATGAAGAAAAGCAAAGTACAGTGAAAGTATAGGCAATAATGAGATGTGCAGTTTTAGGTGGGATGTTCAGACACCTTTGAAGAGGGCACAATCAGATGGAGAACTGAATCAAGTGAGAAAACAAACTAAGTATATTTGGGGGAATGGCATTCTAGGCACAGTGAACTGAAGGTGCAAAGACACCGAGACAGAAAGATGCTGGCTGTGCCAAGGCAAAGCATAGACGTACATGAGGTTGGAGAGAAGTAAGCTGGGAGAGAGGCAGTAGGAAAGAGGGGCAGAAGCACAGCCTTATTGTGAACAAGATGGGGAGCTATTGGAGGATTTTGAGCAGATTCTGCTCAAAAAGGACCTCTGGGGGCAAGATGAGAAATGGAGCATCAGCCTATGAGGCTCTGAAGGCATCCTGTGAGCAAGTTGAGTAGAAGGCTGCATGAGTAGAAGTAGTTGTAAGATATTTGGGGGATCATGTTTTGTGTGAAGGTATAAGAACATTTCCCTGCCCCATCCTGACAGCTTACTTTCAATAGCTTTTGACATCCCCTCTTCCCTGAAGCCTCCCTGGATTGGGCAGGAGAGAATCAATGGTTTCCCGCTCCCTGTGCTTCCTTTGTTCTTCCTCATGGTGGGAGGAAGGAGTACCAGATAAGGGGTTAAAAAATCTTAACTTTGTTCCAGCCCTTTAATACCTAGCCCATGAACTTGGACACATCACTCACCATTTCTGAGCCTTCATTTCAGCACTCTTAAAATTAGTCTTATCTTCTCTTTGTTTCTTACTGTGTGGGATGGTTGTTAGTGTCAAAGGAGCTAATGTGAGCATACGCATTTTATAAACAATTAAGAAGTAAGCACCTGAAGAGGACTATAGTCTTTTATCTTTATCCTGGCTATTCAGAAATAACCTTATCACATGCTAACTGGGTGGTGAAAATACTGACAAGTTATAATCTTGGTGAAGCAAACTAACCAGAGTTAACTAGTCAAACAGTCTTTCAAGAACATGGAGATAGGAAAAAGTGTGTTCATGGGAGTTTGGTGGGTTTTCTTTAAGTTTTAGAGAACTCAGTCCCAACTCCCCAGAACCTCCCTATCTCTGGGGGTAGATGGAATCAGTGGTGTTCAGAACAATGGTCTGCACCATCCATGTTCTCCATTGTCAAACCAGGATTCCTTTACAATCCCTGAGCTCTGCTAAGTGAGGAAGGAAAGTAAGGAACTCTTAGAGAGTTTCAGTAAAGCTTGGAAAGGAAAGGGACTTAGGTCACATTAGAACTTGTTATTTGTCCATAACTTTTACTTCTCTGTATCCTGGCCATGGCTTCTCCATGGTTCTAGTGTGCTTCCCTGCCCCTTCAGTGTGGGGTTTGGTCATGTGACTCGCTTTGGCCAATGAGATGTGGATGAATTGTTGTACAGGTTTCAAGCTGAGACTTTGAGAGGCATGGGGAGTTTCTGCCAGCCCTCTTGGAGCTTCTGCTCTGCATTTTGAGAATAACATGCCCTAGCCATGTGGGAAGACATGCAGAGCAAATCTGAAACATCCCAAAGTCTGGGTCTGGTCTAGTTTATTGAGCCCAGCTAAGCCTACCTGAGAACAGCCAACTATAGTTGACCCATGAGTAGAAAAGAAATGCTTATTTTCATAACCTGGTAAGCTTTTTGGGATTGTTTGATATACAGCATCATTATAGCAAAATCTGACTCCTGTCTTCTGAGATGACAGAAAACTTGTTAACCACATTAACCTGTTCTCAAGCTATTTTGACTCCTTGAGATTACTCTAAGCTATGTGAGAAGCTTCTCGGGCTTCTGTGGCTTTACCTTATTTATTCACATCAATGAACCTTTACTAGGTAGAATAGTTTTAAAGAGCAGACTCCACGCCTGTTCCCAGGACGGCACCTCAACCAGAATCAGGCCCATGTTGATACCAAAATAAGAGCTTTAAAGTTAAGATGACTAATAGAACCTTTTGAGATGGAAGGCCAGACTGCAACTATATTTCAGGCCCTTACGGCTTCAAACAAGAAATAGATCAAGGCAGTCTAATAAAGACCACAGAAAATCATCTACAACTGCAATGTCACCTTGATGTTTGAAGAGTGACTCTGATCAAAAGCTTTGAGACTGGGTGAATCCGGAAATAACTTTTCCCTTGTCAGCAATTGCTATCAGCTATTGGTTTAAACAATGAGATTTGAATCTCCAGTCCCTGTATGTCTAGCTATGCCTACTTGATAGATAGATGAATGAATTTTAGTGGGTCCACTAACTTATTGGTACCGGAAAGCTTCCCAGAGGACTGGCAGTGCAGGGAGATTGCAGTGTGACAGCCTGAAGGCATGAGATCCCTGGACCAGAGTCACCTTGGAATTCTCTGGTCTCCAGGACAACCGAGTCATAAATCCTGGGCATCTAAGAGTTGGAAGGGGCTTAAAGATCATCTGCCAACTCCCTGTCCTGATGCTTGAAATACCGAAAAACATCTCGGAGAAGTAGTTATCCATTGCAGTGAGAAAAACACATTCCTTGTCAAGGCTACATATATCATGTTTAGATAACTGTGCTATGGAATGAATGTTTGTGTCCCTCTAAAATTCATATTAAAGCCCTAATCCCCGATCTGGTATTTGGAGATGGGGCCTTTGGGAGGTAATTAGGTTTAAATGAGGCCATGAGGGTGGGGCCCTCATGATGGGATTAGTACCTATATAAGAAGAGACAAGAGAGATCTTGGCTCCCTCTCCTCCGCTCTCCACTATGTGAGGATGCAACAAGAAGATGGCTGTCTGCAAACCAGGAAGAGGGCTCTCACCAGACACCAGATCTATCAGCACCTTGATCTTGGGCTTCCCAGCTTCCAGAACTGTGAAAAATAAATGTTTTTTGTCTAATCCACTCAGTCTAGGTAATTTGTTATAGCAGGCCAAATGGACAAAGATACTCCAGTTGTCAAGCAGTTTTCTCTTCTACCAAGCTGATCTCTTTCTTTCTTATTCTCATTCGCTCATTCTCTTCACGTTTTTGAAGGCTTAGAACTGGAGTCAGCAAACTTTTTCTGTAAAGGGTCTAATAATAAACATTTTAGGCTTTGTGGGCCATTTGGTCTCTGTCACCCTGCCATTGTAGCAAGTGAAAGCAGTCATCAACAATACGTAAATGAGAGGGCATGGCTGTGTTCCAATAAAACTCTATTTAGAGACACAGACATTTGAATTTCATTAGATTTTTACCTTGCACAAAGTATTATTCTTCTTTTGGTTTCCCCCCCAACTATTTAAGAATGTAAAAATCATTCTTATCTTGGGGGCTGTACAAAAGCAGGTGGGGGCTGATTTGGTCTACAGGCTATCGTTCGCTGGCTCCTAGCAAAGCTTCTTCCCCTTCTTCAAGACAGTCTTTCTTTCTTTCTTTTTTTTTTTTTAAAGATTTCATTTATTTATTTGACAGAGAGAGACACAGTGAGAGAGGGAACACAAGCAGGGGGAGTGGGAGAGGGAGAAGCAGGCTTCCCACTGAGCAGGGAGCAGGATGCGGGCCTCAATCCCAGGACCCTGGGATCATGACCTGAGCCGAAGGCAGACGCTTAACGACTGAGGCACCCAGGCACCCCTTCAAGACAGTCTTTCAGTTCTGAATCATTTCTACTCCATCCTGAACACTCATCAAACGAGTGTTGAGCACTCACTATGGACTAGAGAGCAAGTTTGCAACAGCTGCTGGGGATATGAATCTGATAATGACATGGTCCCCACCCTAAGGAGACTGGGCAGAGGCACTTTCTAATTTGAAGGTCAAATTTGACCTTCAAATTAGCCCTTTGTGGCACATGCTGTTATCATACAGAAGGGGAAATAAAGGCCAGAAAGGATTAAATAATTTGCCCAAGGTCTAAGAAGTGACATAGCCTGGATTGGGAACCCAACCAGTCGGGTTCAGTGTCTGCCCTGCTGTGCCATCTCTGTATGGAAATTGAGACAGTAAGCTATATTTTATATCTCTTCTGGGCTGGGCATTTTGCTCCTCATGTCTCACTTAATCCAAATGATGTCCTAGGAGGTGAGCATTAGAATTCAAATTTTACAGATGAGACTCCTACAAGGTAATGACTTGCCCAAGGCCGTGCAGAGCCTTGAACATTCCCCACATCCTGTCTGTTCTTAGCCCCAGACCACGGGATATGAGAGAAGGGGGCTCAGAGCTGCCCTCATAATATGTATGACCCGCCCTTCACTTTTGACACTTAGGACCCCTCGCTAAGGTGTGGAAGACAAAGGGTGCTCATTTCCATGACTTCATTCTATGCAGAGACTGGAAAAAAAAACTGGGGGCTTGTGCCTGATGGGTAGATGCTGGGATTTAAAAAGAAGGAGGAGGCATTCTAAAAGGGGTATGGACTCTTGCTACTTAAAGTGTGGTCCTCAGGTTGGCAGCACGGACACTGTCCAGTGCACTATCTTCTGAAGGGTCATCCCCTGCAGTGTGACTGTCATTCCCGGGCACTGTGCTCTTCCTTGGGGGCCACTTCCCCACCCATGTCTCAGCAAGTGCAGGGACCTTACATCAGACTGGCAGACGCCTGGGTTTATGCAGCTTTCTCCCTCGCTTGGCAAATTCTAAACCCTCTCTGGGCCTTAGTTTGTTTCTCTTCTAGAAAATGCCCATTTCAGTTGTTTTCAATCCTGACTGCTCTCTGTTATCACCTGGGGAGTTTTAAAATAATTCTGATGTCCAGGGCCTACAGCCAGAAATTCTGATTTCACAGGTACTGGGTGAGGCCCAGGAATGGGTGCTATTTCAGCTTTCCAGCACCCCCCCCACACACACACGTGAACGCACGCTTCCCAGGCCATTATATTGTATAGCCAGTGTTACGAACCGAGAAGCCAGATCCCTGCTTCTCAAACATCAGGATGTATCAACATTACCTGGGGGCTCCTTAAGAATTCAGATGCCCAGGCCCACCCAGCGCTTCCGAGTCAGAATTTCCCAGTGCGGGTGGCCCCACGGCTGGGCATGAGTGTGTGTTTAACAAGCTCCCAAGGTGATGCTGACACACAGCAAAGCCTGAGAACTGGAATCAATGGCCTCTGAGGTCTCTTTCAGCTCCGACTCCGAGGTTCCCCGAGTCGATGATTCTGTGCTTTCTCCCTGTGCTGGCGTCACCCGTCGGCAGTGAGCAGAGGCATCATCAGCTTACAAGCCCCAGTGCCCCCTGAGAATGCAGCCAGCTGGGAACAGGGAGAAAAGCGATAAACACATTATTTGGCTTCCCTTTATCAGCCGTGCCACGTACATGATGTGCAGGAACACGGGGTCTCGGTGTCAAGGCCATCTGAGGCCTTGGGTTAGGATCAAGGGCAGGCCTGGGCCCTGCTCTGTTTGCCCGCTCTCTGCTTTGGCCCCGAGGTGGGTACTAGTCCCAGGCTGCTACTTCCTGCCTACACACCAGCCCCAAATCCACTTGAAAGAGAAAGATGAGCCTGAGAGCAGATGCAAATTTTCCCACCCTACTTTGTCTTTCTGGGTCAGCCCCCTTGGTAGGCTAGATCAATACCTTGACTCCCAGGAGGATCCAGGCCTGGAATAAGGAACCCAGAGCCAGGCTTCAAACAGGCTCTGCGGCTGGGCTCTGACCTTGCCCGGCTCGGGGAGGCCATCCTGGAGTCTCCACTCCGCTACACAGCATATGGCGATTTAATGGCAGTGAAATTTATTGTGGGTAATGGAGTGTCAAGCTCCTTACTGCTAATGGATGATTTCAAATGTGGAGAAGGATTTATTAAATAAGTCAAGCACACGCCTCCAAGAGACGAGCACTGTGAGTGAAAACAATTATATAGTTAAACAAGGAGGAAAGAAAATTTAAATACATCTTTAAAGTTCTCTAAATCAGTTTAAATGTGTGATTTTAGAAGGTGGGGGGATTAGTTTCAGCAAATTACTCATCAAGTCTTTTTTTTTTTTTTTAATTCCACAGAAACCAATTGCCCTATTTGGCTGCCATTTAAAGAGGTTACTGATTGGTGTTTGGAGAGGGGGGGAAAAAAGCTAAGGGAGTGGGACCTAGTTTGGTAACTTACTGGTGTTGCCAGGTTTCAGTTTCCTTGCTGCATAAGTGGGCTCACCCTGGAAGAGAAGGAAGTCAGGGAGGCAGCAGGACTGTCCTGCAAAGAGAAGGTTTAGGGATATCTTCCTGTTACTAGACAATGGTCCCGAGCCTTCGAGCTGGAAGGACTTTGGACGACCTTGGTCAGTTTCACTGTGCAGATGGAGAAGCTGAGACCCAGAGAGGGACAGTGACTTGGCAAAGATCACACAGCTCGTAGATTGCAAGGCGAAAAGCCAGATTTCCCCATTGGTCTGTCTATGTAATGGGATCATAAGTACTGACCTCAAAGGGCTGTCTGGAAGGAGACAAGGAAGTAGGAGGGAAAGTGCTGTGGGAAGTATTTACGTTTAGTACCTGGAAGGGGCTACTATGGGGGAAGGATGGGCTGTGAACCTCTGTGGTGGTTCATTTTGGTGAAGAGCCCACCCTTCAGCCGTTTCAGACATTCTGCAGCCAGAACCACAGCTGGCTGAGGTCCCTGGGCTTGTCTCTCCCACAGAGCTGAGGAGAGGCTCAGGCAGCCACAGCCCCCTGACATTTTCTTGGAGATGGTGACAGCTGGTGGGACTTTTGACTAAAGGCATAAAGAGCAAGCAGGCAAAAAAAGTTACTGTGTTAAAAAGTGGTTTAAAAATGTGCAACACCATCTGTTTGGCCACGGTGGCTTTTTGGGGTGTGTGTGGAGGGGACAGAAACCTTCCCCTCTCCCACTGCTGGGCCTTTCCATGGTCAGGGCTCATGATGAGAAACTTGATCAAGTCTGCAAGTTTTGTTTTCCATGCTCCCTTCTGTTCCTGGTGCAGGTACTCAGTTCTGCTTCCTGAAAATACATTTTCTTAATTTCCCCAGATGCTAAGGAAATCCACTCTTTGCCAAAGCCCTAAACATGGGACTCAAAAGGCAGGTTTCTGGTTTTGTCCTTTTGCTGTCTGAGTCTGGTCCTACTGTAGAGAAATGGGATTTTAAAAGACAGGCATTTAAGCTCTGCTCCACCTTGCAATATCGCAGTCTTTGTATTTACTCGGGTTTTCCTTCATGTCCTGAAGTTTTATACTTTTCTCCTGCTGATATTTCTTATTAAGTTTGTCTGAAGTATTTTTCAGGTTGTTTTCTCCTTTTGTGAATAGGGTTATAAAATGTATATTCTAGTTAGTTACTGTTGTGTAATATGTATTTCTTTTTAAAGATTTTATTTATTTATTTATTAGAGAGCCAGCGAGAGAGAAACAGCATGAGAGGGGAGAGGGTCAGAGGGAGAAGCAGGCTCCCCGCTGAGCCGAGAGCCCGATGTGGGGCTCGATCCCAGGACTCCGGGATCATGACCTGAGCTGAAGGCAGTCGTTTAACCAACTGAGCCACCCAGGCGCCCTGTAATATGAAAGTTATAAATTTTGTGCATGGATTTTTATATCTGTCGCCTTGATGAATTCGTATTTGATTATAATTGCCCTTTGTTTTCTGTGGATTTTCTAGGTGAATAGTTATATGGATGGCAAATAGTTTCGTCTCTTTCTGTTCATTGTTACATTTCTCATTTCCTTCTCTTGTCTTTCTCCATGGGCAAGCCCTCAGTACAATACTGAAAAGTAGCAGCGGTCATGGGCATCCTTGCTTTGATCCTGACTTTAATGGGATTGTTTCTGGTAATTTACCATTAACTATGATGTGTGCTATGGGTCTATAGTAGAACGCATTACCAACTCAAGTTGGGATTTTTTTTTTTTAATCAGAAATGGGCACTGAATTTTATGAAATTTTAGCAACATTGAGGTGATCTGTTGAGAGAATTTTAGTCAAGTCAGAAACATAGATGGTGTTCAGATGTTGAACCATTCTTATATTTCTGTTCATAAAGTACTACTGGTTTTGATTTCTAATACTTTGTTTAGGATTTTTGTATCTTTGCTCATAAATGATACTGGCTTATGTTTTTTTTTTCCTTTTGTCTGTGTTTTCCTTGTTTTGGTACTGGGTTATGTTAGCCACATAAAATGTGTTGGGTAGTTTCTATCTTCTATGCCCTGGAGTGTGTATTGTATGGAATTCTGGATTTCCTGAATGTTTCGTAGAATGTTCAAGATGGTAAACTTTCTTACTTTGTGCATCTTAGCAAGATAGAGATTTAATGACTATTTCAGTTGCTTCTATGATTATTGGTCTTTCACGATTTTCTTTTTGAGCCAATTGTTGTCATTTGTTGTTCTCCAGAAAACTATCCAATCCATCTAGATGTTCAAATGCTTTGGTATAAAATTCTCTTTACTTTAGAATATGTGTTGTCTTTTCTGTCTCATTTCTCATTCTTAACATTGTATTTTTCTGTCCCTCTTCCCCATCCTACCCCCAGTCTCTCAGTCTTGCCACAGGTTATTCTAACTTACTGATCTTTTCAAAGAACCAACTCTTAGTTTTATTAATCTACACTATTTGGTTTGTTTCCTAGTTTATTAATTTTTGCTTTTTATCTTTATTAATATTTTCCTTAAATGTCATTATTTTTATTTTTTTGTCTTAAAAAGGGCTAACTGAACATAATAAAAAAATAAAAATAAATAATTAAAAGAAAAAAGAAAAGCTTGCTTTGTTTTTAACATTTTTTATCTTTTCTGAGAACTTTAAGACTAAGTTTTCCTGAGTTAGGTATATGCCTCAGATTTTTGGTATGTGGACTCTCCTTGTCATTAATTTCTAAATAGTAATATTAATTTTCCTTTTAACCTAAGAATTATTTAAAAGATATTAAACATTTCCAGATGCAAAGGATTTTTTGGCCATTTTATTTGTTATTAATTTTGAATTTTATTGCATTTTGGCCTAGAAGTAACCTGTTTGACTTCTTGGTTATGAGATTTGTTTGAGATTTCTTTTATGACCTAATACATAAGTTATTTTTTTTAATGTTCTGTGTGTGACAAAATAATGAGCCGTCTTTTATTAACATCTATATCTATTAAATCACATTTTTAAATTATAGTATATATGCTATTCATATCCTCTCTATTTGTACTTGATCTACAGCTACTTGATCTGGTTGTTTCTGAAAGCCAAATAACAAAGCTTCTTATCATGATTGTGGATTATCACTTCTCCTTGTTCACCTTTAGTTTCTGCTTTATGTATTGCAGCTATGTTATTGAGCGCATAAAAGTTTATGGCTGATACGTCTTTTCTGTAGAACTTATAGTTTATCTATGTGAAATGTCTCTTACCCCAGTCCCTTTCATTGTTCTTTGCCTTGATTTTTATTTTTTTGATATTATTATTATTATCTGCCCACATTGTTTTTATTAGTATTTGCATGGCATAGCTATTTGCATTCTCTTATTTTTAACCTCCATTTATCATTTTGCTTTTGTGTAGGTTAGAAGCAGCATATACTGGGCTTTTATTTTTTAAGCCTAATTTAAGAGTTTCTTTTATCCAATAAGGATTTAAACCACTCATGCTTATTGATATTACTGATATAATTGAACTTACTCCTGTCATTTTTTTAAAATTATAAATTCTTGCTCTTTTCTCCTTTATCTCTCCTGTTTTTTGGGGGGGAGATTTATTGAATGACTTTTTGTTTTATTTTCCTACTCTAATGAAGTAGGTTTGAAGTTATTCATTTTATTTCTGTACTTCCAATCAATTGTAATAGATCAGTGCATTTTTAAGAGACATACTGATGTCTGGAAATCAATCGCTACCTAGATCCTACCAGTGAAAAAAACTTTTACTATTTTTCACCGCTTGATTTCTCTTACTACTCTTTTCTTTTCTCCTTCCCAACACTTAACCATGTTGATATGATTTGGGATTTTAGTTAAAAAAAATTAATGATTTTGTTTAAATATAATCACATATTTCAATTAGTAAAATCTTAATATCTTTAGTTTTTTTTGTTTTTTGGGGTTTTTTTTTTTTTTTTTTGCTTAACATTACTTCTCATAGCCCATGTGTTTCTCTTTGATTCCTTTTTTCATTTTATATGGTTCCATCCTGTCTAAGAATTCTTTCCGACATGTTTGACAATATCTTTATTTTCCCCTTTTACTTCAAAGATAGTTTTACTGGGCATCAAACAGATTCTAGGTTAAAAATAAATTACTTCATGGGCGCCTGGGTGGCTCAGTCGGTTAAGCGGCTGCCTTCGGCTCAGGTCATGATGTCAGGGTCCTGGGATTGAGGACTCCTTGCTCAGCGGGGAGCCTGCTTCTCCCTCTGCTGCTTCCCCTGCTTGTTCTTTCTCTCCCCCTCTCTCTGACAAATAAATAAATAAAATCTTTTAAAAAAGTAAGTTACTTCAGGTATCTGAGATTATTATTGTTCTGTTGCCTATTGGTCCCAGTATGAATTTTGATGATATTTGAGTCTTATTTCTTTGCAAGGAATCAGTTCTTTCTGTATGGAGGAATTTTCTCTTTGTAAAATTTTCCACATGATACCTAAATGTAGATCTTTTTAAATTTAACTTGCTCAGCATTTGATGGACATTTTAAATCTGGAGACTTTCATGTTTTTTTCAGGAGTTTTTTCCCCCACGTCTTACTTGAGCGTTTCTTTTCCATTCTCACTATTCCCTTTTTCTAGACTCCTATTAGGTGGATTTTGTCACTGTTTGATTCATCCTCCATTTCCCTTAACTTTTTCCCTCTCTTTCATCTCTGTTGCTTTCTGTGCTTTGCTCTTGCGGAAGTCCTTGGTTCAATCTCCTACTTTACTAATTTGCTCTTTAGTTGTATCTCTTCTGATACTCAACCCACATATTGAGGCTTTTATTTCACTACGCAAATTTGTCATTTCCAAGACCTCTAGTTGATTATCTTGTATGTATACAATACCCCCCACATGAAAATACTACTTAGACTTTTCTAAAGGCATTTTTATTTGTTCTGTTGATTCTTCCCATGGGCTTTAGTTCTTCAGGTTGTTAAATTTAGTTCTTCATGTTAAATTTAGCTTCTCAGATAGTTAGATTTGGTACTTTTCTTTCATGGTGTTGATTTTTTTCAGGACCAATCACCCTATCAAATCATCCTTGGGCCCTCCAGCTGACTTCAGTGCCCAGAGCAGCTTCCTCCAATTCGTTTGCAACACTTCTTTCCTTTGTGCAACTGGGATGTGGTTTTCTTCTTCAGTCTTCCCTCTCTGTCTTACTCTTTTTAGGGATTTTTGATAATTTTTGGTACACTAGGGGCACCTCTTCTTTTGGTCCAACACTGTTATGGATTTTTATTATTTTTTCTTGTTATATTATTATATATTATTTATTTATATTTTATTTGTATTGTCTTCTGCTATTATTATTATTATTATTTCTTTACTGTTTTTTGTAGGAGCCTAGGGTCAGAAGGAGAATGTAGAGATTCTGCACAGTTTACAATTGTTATCTGACCTCCTGAGCTCTTTATTTTATTTTATTTATTTATTTATTTATTTATTTATTTATTTATTTATTTATTTTTTAAGTAGGCTCCACACCCAGCATGGAGCCCAATGTGGGGCTTGACCCTGAGATCGAGACCTGAGCTGAGATCAAGAATTGGACGCGTAATGGACTGAGCCACCCAGGCATCCCTTTCCTGGGCTTTTTGTGTGTTGAAGCCTAATGTTTTAAATCAAGACTCCAAAGGTGAAGGTGAGTTGTGTGACCAAATTTAACCAGGGCTGGGTCCGCCCTCTGGGTGTAGTTGACAGCTGCACTGACAAGGTCAGGGTACATGGTGGCGTCCTTCCACCAGGAATTTCCTCTGTGTTTGTGTCCATTGTTAGGGTGTTTTCCTGCCTCGCCTCTGGCGGGAAAACCTGGGAAGTCAGACGGAGTTACCATTTGCTGGCCAGCTGTGAATTATGAGTGTGGGGGAAGGATTGGACTTGAAGACACTAGCCTTCCTTGTATCTGGAGCAAGGGAATAAATACAGTTTACTTAGGGGAATCTGTGCTGTACCACCCAGATTCCCCTTCCGGAATAAAGAACCTATTTCCCTCATCGCTGGTCACGTCTCTGGAAGACAGAGGTCAGCTGTCAGCCCTTTAGGGAATGCCTCAGATAAAGAGAGTGACTTTGCCTCAGGTCACATCTTTCCATGGGAAACTAACAGCCCTGTTGCCCAGCCTTCTAGCCCCAACTCAGGCGGTTCTGAAGGATCATCTCATTTTCAGAACTCCCCACACTTCCGCTGGCACTGCATCACAGCTCGGTGTCCCCGTGTGCCCAGTCTGCCTCCTTCGCTTCATCCCATGCGTGTTGATCTCAACAGCACTCTAATAAACCTCTTGCATGCTAAACTTCACGTCAGAGTCTGCTTCCTGGGGATTCCAACCCAGGACCAAGAATTTACTGGGAATTACTACATCTATCAGAGAAAGCGGATGTTTGGCTACGGAAACCCTTCAACCTGTGCTGGGCTTAGGTAGATGAGTTGTGTCAGGAAAAACATAGGCAATCAGAAAGCAAAGGAAGCACCTGCCTCCGAAGCTGCCTGATTTACCCTCCAGACCTGTTCCTTCTATAACTTGCCCCAATGCAGAAAATAGTGACTCCATCTTTCCAGTTGCTCAAGATGAAAACCTTGGGTTCTTTTCTGACCTTGATCTCTACAACCACACGCACAGCCCATCAGGGAATTCTCTCAGCTTTCACACCACATCTGATCCCAAATCTGACTCTTCCTTCCCGCCTGGGACGCCAAGCCACCACTACTTTGGGTTACTGCAGTGGCCTCCCAACGTGACCCTCAGCTTCTGTCCTTTGCCTCTGCAGTTAGTTCTCAACACAACGGCCAAAGGGATCTTTGGTTTTGGTTTTTTTTTTTTTTTTGAGAGAGAGAAAGCATGAGCAGGGGATAGGCAGAGGGAGAGGCAGACTCCCCACTAGCAAGGAGCCTGATGCAGGACTCTATCCCAGGACCCTGAGATCATGACCTGAGCCAAAGGCAGACGCTTAACTGACAGAGCCACCCAGGTGCCTCCACACCCCCCACCAAAGGGATCTTTTAAACCAAAGTCCAATCATGTGTTTCCTTGACTCAAAGCCTTCAGGTGCTTTCTGTTTCATTTGAAGCAAAACTCTAAGTCCTTCCATCGTGCATGTCAGGGTTCAGCAGAGAAAAAGAATCAATAGGATCCAGATAGATCCAGCTATGGATATAAAGAGGAGATTTATTATAGGAATTGGCTCCTGTGGCTATGGAAGCCAAGAAGTCCACAGTCTGCCATGTGCAAGCTGGAGACCCAGAAAAGCCCATCGTATGATTTAGTCTAAGGCTGAAGGCCTGAGGACAGGGGACCACTGGCGTTAAGTCCCAAAGGCCTGAGACCTAGAAGCTCCCATGTTCCAGGAGCTTTACTGCCTGAGAGCAGGAGAAGATTGCCATCCAGCTCAAGAAGGGAGAGAAGAAATTCACCCTTATTTCATCATAGTGTTCTGTTTGGGCCCTCCATGAATTGGATGATGCCCACCCACACTGGTAATGGCAGGTCTTTTTCTACTTAGTCTACTGAATCAAATGCTAATCTCTTCCAGAAACACCTTCCCAGACACACTCAGAAATAGTGTTTTGCCAGCTATCTGGGTATTCCTTAGCCCGGTCAAACTGACAGACAAAATTCATCTTCACAGCCCTCAAGACCTTTTATGATCTGGCCCTACCGCCACACTGTCTTGCCACCCTTTTTAACCACATTTCCCCTGCTCCCCCTGCTCCATGCCAAGCCTGTCCCTGACTCAGGGTCTTTGTGCATGCAGTTTCCTCTGCTGGAAAGGCCCAGATATTTTTTTCACGGCTCCCTGCTTACTTCTTCCACCTCCCTGATTGTCTTAGCCTGTTCAGGCAGCTCTAGCAGAATACCCCAGACTGGGTAGCTTATAAGCAACAGAAATTTATTTGTCACAGTTGTGGAGGCTGGAAGTCTGAGATCATCAGGGTGCCAGCCTGGTCAGGTGAGGGCCCTCTTTCAGGTCGTAGACTTGTTGACATCCTTACATGGCAGAAGGGCAAGGGAGCTCTGCAGGGCCTCCAAGTACTTCCCAAAGGCCACACCTCCTAACGCCATCATTTTGAGGTTTAGGATTTCAACATATGACTTTGGTGGTTGGGGGTGGCGGGGGGCACACAAATAATCATACCATAGCACTGATCAAATGTCATCTTCTCTGGGAGACCTTCCTTGACCACCAGTATACAACTCCAGCTTAGCCTAACCATCCCCCCCGTCCTGCTTGTTTTTCTCATAGCATTTACTGCCATATGATTAATTCACTTGTTACTTATTTATCATCTATCCCTTCCCTCAATAGAATGGAAGCTTCATGAGAGGTGTTTGTTCACTTCTTCATCCCTGACGCCTACGACAGTGCTTGGCACAGAGTGCTTGTCGAATAAATGAAATCTTAATTACCTGGCTGTTCGGCAATGTCTCAAGTGGGAAAACTGCGTAAGCACAAATCATACTCCTTGTTCTGCTGCTTACTTGCCTCATGACCTTCCATAAGCCCCGTTTCCTCTCTGAAAGCTGAGGGGGCGGGATAAGAGGGTCATCCAGAGTCCCTTCCCAGTCTGATCTTTTCTAAAGCTGTGATGTGTTTAAAGAAAACAACCAGCTGTGGCAAAGAGGAGGTCAGGCTCCTCTTATGTGGTTTTTCTCACTTGGACATGGGGAGAGGGAGCATTGAGAAAGTTGGGGTCCTGGCAATGGTATGTGCTGTGTAGTTGGAGATAGTTGTTTGATGTTTTATTTTTCCCTGATTTACATTTTCTCCTTCCCTACCTCCCCCTCCCTCCCCATGGAGATATTACTGCAGCCATGTTTCTGTTGCTTGAGTGAATTCAACGTGAAGCCTGGCTCCAGCTTCTCCAGGATCCCTCTCTGTGTCATCCCATCTGAGGGAGTAGCTTCAGGGTGCTTGACTCCTGTTTTTTCTATTTAACCTTCCTGCCCTCCCCCCCTCCCCCCCTCCCCCCACATGTGTTCTGTGACTTGTTTTGGCCTCGTGTTGGACAGAGTATATGTCCTTGCCTTTTGCTCTGGTCAATGGGATGTGAGCAGATGTGGTACCATCAGGGGATTGAAATAAGCCTGGGCTATGGACTTGTCTTTCTGAGCTTCTTCCATCAACATGAGAGAAACATGCCCTGGCCGGTCCACTGGTCCAGAAAGTATTGAGGGAGACCTAGAGCAGACCTGAACCAAACTCAAGGCTGAGACCAAAGTCAGCTGAGCTGAGATCAACCGAGGGAGGGCAGCAGAGTGGCCCCAGCCACCCCACACATGCATAAATGAGCATAAATTATTGTTGTAAATCACTGAATAGTGGGGTGCTTTGTTACATGGCATTATTGTGGCAATAGCTGACTGATACCAGTCTTAACAAAACGCAGCCCAGGGTACTCACTCTTCCAGAAAACATTCCCTCAACCCAGACTTGGCCAACAGTAAGAATTTCACATCTGTTTCAAGTCAGTGGGGTCACTGGTTTGTGGGGACTGAGAGAGGAACTGTAGCAGAAAGAAGGGAATGGGGGCAGCCAATATTGCTTGGTTGTACCATTTGATGACTCTGCAAACAGGAAGAGCAAGGATGGAAAGGGTTTATAGGAGAAGCCAGTGTGATGAGTCTGGAACTGGCTTTGTACCTTGGGGCTTCTTTCCCATTCCTTCCTCAAGCGCCTCCAGGTCACAGGGCTAGTAACCCTGCCTATGGTCTGAGGTAGTGTGACCTAGCTCTTCTCAGTGTCTCAAACTGGGGCAGCAGGGCACTGCTCTTCTGGCAGCGGAGATTATGCCTTCCAGATGGACACTGTGGACATTTAGAATCCAGTCTTGTCAAAATATCCTGATTTGCATATTCGGAAAGTCAATGGAGAAGCTACTTTTTTTTTCTTCTTACCCAATGAAAGGATGAGTTTTAAAGAGACTTTACAGCAACTACGTTTCTAGTGCTTAAGTGAATTCCAAATGCTACTGTAAATTTCATTTATTATTTATACGGCTTCAGCTCCCTTGAGAAGCTGAGTGCCTTACAGGAAGGAAGAAGAGATCAAATCCATGTGGAGTGGGGAGGTACTCAGGGGATCGGACTGTAGGGGCACAGGGACAGGGTCTGTGGTGTTGATGGAGGTGTCTCTAGGGAGGCGGATCAGGAACCCGGTTGAATGGCAGTGGGATCAAGATGGACAGAGCTGGGAGAAAATTTCTAAGATCATCTGGGCCTAGGATGTTTTGCTAACTTTTCTGGTCCTGAGAATCATGAGTCACTTGTTAAAAATACAGATGTCCAAATCCCTCCCCTAGAGATTCTATTTTAGCAGCTTAGTATATCCATACTTTTAAGAAGGACCCCAGGTGATTTTGACAACTAAGCATGAATAGTGATCTATCAAGATGCCCTCTTTCATAAATGAATAAGTTGAGGCTCAAGGAAGGGTCTTGCCCCAGATCCCAAAGGCCCAGTGAGTGCTAGAGTTAATCTAGGACAAGATCTCTGAGACCCGAATAGTGTGGTTTAGGATGGCCCATTTGCAGCCATTCTGGGACTAGCAGTTTTGCTAGTCTTTTGATTCTCTGCCTTTTGCTGCTCATTTTCTCGCCGTAAGAGCAGCTCAAGGCAGGGCTTGTGGAGTCAGAATGTTCAAATCCTACCTTTCCTTCTGACCACAGTGCAGCCTTGGGCACATTGTATAACTTCTCTGAGCCATTGGTAGGGTCATTAAATGAGATAATGTACCTATACATTACAGGCTCAATAAATAATCATTACCTACAAAGTGCCAGACCCTATTCCAAGCGCCGTTATAACCAGCATTAACTCATTTAATAGTATTTTTTTTTTTATTAATCCTGTTTTAAAAGTAAGGAAAGTGAAGAACACAGGATTAGAATGCCTTGTTCAAAAAGCAGGTGAGGGGCAGGGGCAGATCTTATCTGAGCTCAAGCTATAGTTGTTTTCTCCCCTGAGGGCAAGGCTCTGGTCGCCTTACGGCCCCTGGTGTAAGTAGACAGAAGCGCTTGTTGAACTCAGCTGAGATTTAAAAGGCAGGACAAGAAATGCACTTTGAGCATGCTTGAGGGTGGGGCCTGGGGCAGGTGGAGAGAGGGGTCACGAGGCCTTAGGGGAGAAAGGCCTCTACTCCCAGAAGGTGGGGCAGGGGCTCCAGAACCAATTCCTGGGAGATAAAGACTGATTTCAGGCCAAATAATTAGCATTGAAATGCGCAGGAGCCAGGAAGTTTCCTTGCATTGTCGCTGCAATAGAGAAAAATCCAGACTGAACTGGCTGCTTCCATTAGAAGTGATGTAACAAGCCGGCTTTGGCCTAGTTTTCTTAAAGCAGGCGGCCCCCTGGCTCTCCCACACCCTTCTTTCTGAATCTGCAAGTAACAGCTACCGCCATCTAGTGGTGTGATCGGCACTGCACAGGCACCGAGAGAGAAAGGTTGGTTCTGGACCACAAGGATTTAAGAGCCCCTTATCTTGGTAGGGAGCTCTATTCTGCTCAAACCAAGTCCGTAGTTTTTACTTCATTAGGTCTTCTCAACAATCCAGGGAAGTAGGCAGGGATCATTAACTCCACTTTATGCACAAGGCCACTAGTCCCTACAGAGGAGGGTCTTTCTGAAGAGCTGCATTGTCAGCTGTTAATAGAACTAGGACCAGGACCCAGGGCTTCACGAGTCCAATATCTTGGCCCAGAAGTGACACACAGAGGCTGTCAGGTTCCTTGAAATCTCTGGACAGGGAACAGAAGATGATTCATCCTGGAGGTCCGGGTGCTTCTCTACATGGGGCAGCGGGGAGTGGGGAATGTGGGGGTCCTCTTCATCTCAATGACTTGTGAGGATTTTCTCTGGAATGAGCATCCTCAGGGGGATGTCTGGGCTGACAATGTTCATATGGGAGGTTTTGAAAAAAAAAGATTAATACTACCCCTCCAGCTCTAGACCTTCTTGCAGGACACCTAGATCTTATCTAGTTCAGGTCCCTTGTCTCAAAGATGGGGAAACCAAGGCACAGAGAGGGGGAGTGACTAGGCTGACATCACACAGCAGCAGAACCACGGTTAAGGACTTCCTCTCCAGCGGCTCTTTCGGTTTTACATTCTCTAATGTAATAGCTGGTACCTGGAAACTGCACCATTCCAGGCGGATATAACCGTTTTAGCCCAGAGTAAAATCAGATTCCAGTGTCTTGCATGTCCTACCACAAAGGGTACAAAGGAAGAGAGGAGCCCCTGGACATTTACATTTGTTTTAGCATCTGCAACATCAGTAGTTCTCAGACTTCTCACATGAAATCGTAGGCAGGACTTGAGTATGTGGAGGGGATAAACGTGGAGAGAGTTGTGGGAGCCCGCCATCACCCTGCCCTGGGCATCTCTGCAATGCCTGAGGGTGCAGGAGAACACAGATGGAGAGCCGAGGCATGTGTGAGGAGCACTGGCTGTGGAGTCCCAACACCTGGGCTCTGGTCCTTGCTCTGGCCCAGGCTGTGTGCTCTCGGGAATCCCTTTCTCACTGCTCCTCTCCCTGTTCCCTCATTCATAAAATAGTCCCATCTTCCTACCTCTCAGAGTTGCTGAGACGATCGAATGGAGGGAACAGGGGGAATGGGTATGAAAATGTTTCATAGAAAGTCAAGTGTGATATTCATCAAGGGTTTCTTTGTACTAAATTGAAGTAAAATAGAAATGCACAGGTCTTGGGGCACCTGGGTGACTCAGTCGGTTAAGTGTCTGACTCTTGGTTTCAGCTCAGGTCCTGATCTCAGGGTGGTGAGATCGAGCCCCATGTTGGGCTCCGTGCTCAACAGGGTGTCTGCTGGAGGTTCTTTCCCTCTCCTTCTCCCTTTCTTTCTGGTCCTCCCCATCTCCACTGATGCGTTCTCTCTTTTTCTAAAATAAAAAATAAAATAAAATCTTTTTTAAAAAAAGAAATGCACAACTCTTAAAGTGTTCGGTTCTGTGAGCTTGGACAATTGTAATCAGCTGTAAAAACATTACCCAAAACAAGATAGAAAATATTTATATCACCCCAGGAAGTTTCCTTGGGCCCGTTGCCAGACAGCCTTTCCCTCAGGCAACCACTGTTATGATTTCTATCATCCTAGCTTAGTCGTGCCTGTTCTAGAACTTGGTATGGATGAAATCGCACAGTATGTACTCTTTTGTGCCTGGCTGCTTTTGCCCACGATAATGTTTTTGAGTTTTACCCAAGTTGTTCTTTCCTTCACTGCTAAATATTATTCTATTGTATGGACATACCACTGTTTTATCTCTTTTCCTGTTGAAGACGTTTGAGTTGTTTCTGGTTTGGGAGATGATGATTACACCTGCAATGAAGCAGTATTGTACATATTTTAAGTGCACATATGTATACATTTCTGTTGAAATGGGAGTGGAATGTTGGAGCATATGATAAATGTTTAACTTTATTAGAAATTGTCACGCAGATATCTAAACCTGTGATGCCCCTTCACATACCCAACAGCAGTGCTTCAGAGTTCCAGTTAGTTCATAGACTCCGCCTTTGGTGTTGTCAGACTTTTTGATTATAGCCATTCTGGTGGGCAAACATGCCTCATTCCCAACCTAAGGGGAAAGCATGTAGTCCTTCGCTATCAAGTATAAGATCAGCTGTAGGTTTTTTATAGATACCCTTTCTTACATTGAAGAAGATTCCTTCTATTTCAGTTTCACTAAGAGTTTTCATCATGAATTGGTGTTGAATTTTGTCAAATACTTTTTCTGCATGAATTAATATAATCATGTGGGGTTTTTTTCCTTTTAAAGTTTGAATATGGTGATTACATTGATGGATTTTCTAATATTTAGCCAGCCTTGTATTTCTGCCTTAACTTGTTTGTGTTTTATTCTTTTATATATATATATATATATATATATAACTGGATTTGGTGGCTATTATTTTGTCAAGAAATTGTGCTTCTATGTTTGTGAAAGATATTAGTTGTTTTCTTTCTGTTACTATCTTTTAAGTTCTTGGTCTCAGGGTATTGCTGAATTCATAAAATGAATGGGGATATGTTCCCGTCACTTCATTTTTTCCGGAAGGGATTGTGTAGAGTTAGTGTTATTTCTTTATTTTGTGGAATTTGTCAGTGAGACCACTGGGCCAGGAAATTTCTTTCTTGAAAGATTTTAAACTACAGATTCATTTTTAAAGTTATTTATAGGACTATTTAGGTTGTCTTTTTCATCTTGAGTGATTTTTGGTTGTTTGTGCTTTTCTAGGAATTGTTCGGTTTCATCTAAGTTGTGGAATTTACATGTATTGATGTGTTTGTAGTATTTCCTTATTATTTTTGACTACAGGATTTGTAGTGGGGCGCCTGGGTGGCTCAGTTGGTTAAACAGCTGCCTTCGGCTCAGGTCATGATCCTAGGGTCCTGGGATCGAGCCCCACATCGGGCTCCCTGCTCAGCGGGGAGCCTCCTTCTCCCTCTCACACTCCCTCTGCCTGCCGCTCCCCCTGCTTGTGTTCCCTCTCTCTCTGTCTCTCTGTCAAATAAATAAATAAAATCTTTTAAAAAAAAATTTACAGGATTTGTAGTGATATTTCCTCTTTCATTTTGGATAATAATTTGTGTCTTTTCTCTTTTTTTGTGAATCTTACTACAGACATTTCAGTTTTATTGATTATTTAAGGAAAGAACAACTTTCGACTGATTCATTTTCTCTTTTATCTTTCTGTTTTCAATTTTCTTCACTCTGCATTACCTTTGTTGTTTTCTTTCTTCTTTTTTAAAAAAATATTTTACTTATTTATTTTGAGAGAGAGAGAAAAAAAACGGTGGGCGGTGGGGAGGGCAGAGGGAGAGGGAGAAGTAGGCTCCCCACTGCTGACAGAGAGCCCAGTGTGGGGCTCGATCCTAGGAGCCGGGATCATGACCTGAGCCAAAGACAGATGCCCAACTGACTGAGCCACCCAGGTGCCCCTTGTTTTCTTTCTTCTGATGGCTTTGGTTTTATTTTTTTCTTCTTTTACTAGTTTCTTGTGGAAGTTTAAACTACTGATTTGAGACCTTTCTTCTTTACTAATGTAAGCACTTAATACAGTTCTTCCTTGGCTTACAATGAGGTTATGTCCCGATAAACCCATTTCAAGTTGAAAATATCATAAGTCGAAATGCACTTAATACATCTAACTTACCAAACATTATAGCTTAGCCTAGCCTACCTTAAATGTGCATAGAACATTCACATTAGCCTATAGTTGGGTAAAATTATCTCACACAAAGCCTATTTTATAATAAAGTGTTGAATATTTCATGTAATTATTAAATACTGTACTAAAAATGAAAAACAGAATTGTTGTATGGGTACAGAATGGTTCTAAGTGTATCGGTTGCTTACCCTCATGATCATGTGGCTGACTATGAGCTGTGGCTCACAGGGAGTATTGCTAGCCTGGGAAAAGATAAAAAATCAGAATGTGAAGTACAGTTTCTATTGAATTCATATCACTTTCCCACTATCATAAAGTCAAAAAATCATAAGTCAAACCATTATAAGTTGGGGACTGTCTGTATTATAAATTTCCCTCTGAGCACTGCTTTAGATGCATCCCGCACATTTTGATATGTTGTACTTTCATTTTCATTCAGTTCAAATATTTTCTAATTTACTTTGAGACTTCTTTTTGGACCCATGAATTATTTAGAAGCATGCTGTTTAATATGCCAATGTTTGAGATTTTCCTCTTCTCTTTCTCTCATTGATTTCTAGCTTAATTCCATTATTGTTTGAGGATATATTTTGTATGATTTCAATTATTTTAAATTTGTTAAAGTTTATTTTTGATTCAGGATATGGTCTCTCTTGATAAATGCTTAATGTGCACTTGAAAAGGATGTATATGCTGCCTCTGTTTGGTAAAGACAAGAAATTGGTAATGTCAGTAAGATCTAATTTGTTGGTGGTGGTGTTCAGTTCATCTGTATTTCCTTCTCATTCCCTGAGCCAGAACTCAGGAGCCTCTCCTAGAGGTCTCTGTTCATGCTGATGCCCACTTCATGGTTTCAGGCTGTGTTGCTTTCAGATCCAGGGATACCAGAGAAGGGAAAGGTATTAGTGGTACTTTGAATTCTGGTCTTATTCCCCTGTCCACCTGTTAATACTTATTTTACAGAGTCCTCAGAATGCTCCATGCATTCTGTCTAGGTTTTAAAACTGACTTTTGGGGGGGTTGTGAACTACCCTCTTGCACTCTCAGTTCATCAGGTGAGAATGGGGGGCCTCATCCTCAGTTCCAAGGGCTCTATTCTGGCCAGTTAATGTTTTCTATCCTAAGGCTACAATGACTGGTTGAGGAATGGGTATGTAACTCAAATTAGGCAACAAGAGTTATTTCTGAGATTTTGTTGAAACCAGTGGGAACCAGAATCTCTTTCCACTGGAGTTAACTGCTAGGAGATAATCTTGTCAAGCTTGGGAAGAGTTTGCTTGAAAGTGAAAGAGCACATAGAGAGGGAGAGAGACCAATGCCCAATGAGCTTGTTCAAGCTCCTAGATCTCACCATTCCTGAAGCTAGTAGGCATCTCCACATTCTGGACTTTTCAGGTATATGAGCCAAAAAAAGAAAAAAGTTACCTTCTCTGCATTAATCAATATCAGTTAGTGTTTCTGTCACTTAATACCAGAAGAATTTCAATGCGTATCTTGTTTCCTTTCAAACCGCTTAAGTTCCTTAGTCAAGATTCTAGGGACTCATTGTCCCTTTCAGCCCTAGGGTAGCATTCCCTTCCTTGAGCAAGCAAATAGCTGATTTCATAGTTGTCCAAACACAAATGGTTGTCCTTAGAGAATCTCAGCATGAAAACTGGCCAGAGAAGCTGGGTCTCAGCATGGAGCCAGAGAGTGTGTGTGCAAGTCTGCATCTGCTGGCAAGATTAATGTGCAAGGCAGGCTGTGGGCCAGGGTTTATTTTTAATAATCAGAAGCCCATCTTTCTTTTGCAGTGTGCTGCGGCTTCCTGTGACAAAAGGGAAAAGATCGTTCACCCCTCCTTTCTTTCACCTCCATGGAACCTAAATTTCTGAGCTTTTGGAGATGACATAGCTTATTCACCCCTGAGACTCAGTATTCAAGAGGAAAAAAAAAATGTGTGAGGGTGGAAAAAAGACAGACTTTTTAAAGACGGGAAAGGAAAGGAATATTATCTGTTTCTCTGTAGTGGCTTGCTGCGTCTGCTAAGCTTCATCAGGCTCCCAAGCAATGGGGTAGGTAATATTTTTGGCATGTCAGTGAGCCAGGCTTGGTTGTCAGGATCATGCAGCCTTAGAACCATGGAGACCATGAGCTTGTAGCCCAAGATTTTACTGGTGGAGAGAAAGAGAACCAATGAGGGTAAAGGAGGTGCTCCAAATCACATGGAAAATTAATAGCATGGTAGGCATCTTAGTCCACACAATACAGACCTCATTTACAACTTTCCCACATTTCCAGAAGTACCCCTTGTGAGGGGGTTCCCAAGGTGTGGATACGCTGGCCTGCCTTGGTTCCCCTCCACCCGTCTGATCCATCCAGTGGTCCCCACGGGGGTCTGTTTGGCGTAGCTGAGTTTTAGCAGGCAGGGCCTGAGGCGCGGCAAGTGCAACCAGAAGCACGTGACTTGCTACGGGCAGTGGAAGGGGAGTAGAAGTGACATGTGTCTCTTCAGGATGGAGGCCTTCAAATAAGCCTGTCTTACTGCTGGGTCATTCAGCAGGGGTTATTGAGCACCTATTCTGGGCCATGCTCTGTGCTGGGAAGGCGCCGGGAGCACTGTCTGTCTCTACTCTCCAGGGGCTTGCAGCCCAGTGAGGGGGGCAGGTATGGAAGCCGTTGTCACACAGGGTGATCAGGCTGGGCTAATGCTGTGTCCTAGGCAAGATGGATCAGCAAAGGGAGTGGTCATTTCTTCCGGGGCGGAGTGGGGGGCAGGGAGAGGTTAAAGAAGGCTTTACCAGAAAACACAGACCGTAAGCTGGACCTCGAAGAATGCATAAAATTCTTGAGGTAGGTAATACACATAAGGGAATTCTGGCGAGGGACCTAGCCTTTCCACTTTCATCTCTCGTGGCATATATCTTACTTGGCCCTTCTTGATACTGCAAGTTTGTATGCCTGTCTCCTGCAGTCCACATGCTGCTGGACTTAACATCTTTGGGCCTCAGTTTCCTCAGCTGTAAAGATAATAACAGTGCTCCCTTATTAGAGTTGTTTTGAGGATTCAATTGTTTAATATCTATGAATATGTATGAAGCATGTGGGGGAGTGTCCTGTACATAGGAAGCACTCAGTAAAAGTTAAAGTACCATACTTTATATATAATACATGCTTAAAAAATATTTTCTTCATTAAAGTGTTCCTTAACTTCAGTAACACCTCATCTAAAATAAAAACCTTATTCTGGCTGCTGGGAGCCTCTCGTAGTCTCATGCCTGTCCTCAAAGGGCATGCCTCCCTTGAATTCTCTGATCCGAATTGGTGTCTCTCAGTGATCAGCCAGGACTGAAGGAATACCTACTACTAAAAGTCAAAGAGAGGGAGACACGAAGGAAAAACTCTCAGGCCTGGCTCTAAGACTTAGGGATCAGCTGGAGAAACACAACGTATAGGTGGACCCAGCCATAAAGAGACACTGCAGAACAACCTGGCTTTCTGGCTTGTAGGTGGTTCTGCAGCATTGCATCATCACCAGGAAGGTGGGCGTTGGGAGTTATCTGACTGGGCAGAGATATCCCAGTGGATTCTCAAATGGATTCTCCAGCAAGCACTCCACACAGACACACTAAGAAAGGGGAGACATTGGCCAGCAGAGCTGCAAAGATGGCACTGTGAAGCATAAACACCAGTCTCTCTTTTCTTGTTCTCTTCCGCTGATTCTTTGAGGCATGGGAAGTAGAGTTCCAAATATCATGGGAAGTCAGGAATGCTGCTGAGGATGGTCCAGAAACAACAGCACAGCTCTTGGGGTCCTGGGTAGACTGGAGATGGCAGAGGCCCTGGAGAGGTATGAGAACCGAGGTGCCACATCAGAGAATGCTGAACTGAAGTCGGGAGGAGCGACCTGAGAACATGGGCCCTCTTCTTCGGTGACCGTGAGGGACCCATCTATAGATTGGAACTTTGGCAGCAAAGGCAATTTCAGCCTTTGTGTGTCATTTCCCTGACTTGGTGTTTTTATATGTTGCTTCCTGTTTATTAAATTCTATTCCTGATAACTTTTGATGAGAGTGTTGGCAGGCACGCTTGTCTCGTAGTTCATATGGTCCCAGGAGGACTGAGTGGAATGTGAGCAGAAGGGAGGATATGCCAAAAAAGGCATTCATCAATGAAACAGATGACCAGGAGAGTTCATGGAAAGGTGCACTGATGGAGCAGTTACACAGACATCTACCAGAGAGAAACTGAGGTTGCCTGAGTTTACAAAAGAACCAAAATGTAGAATTCAGAGCTGGGGGAGAGTGAGCTGGATGGCTCTTGACTGGGCCTTGCAGAATGGATGAAATTAGAATAAATGAAGGAGAAGGGATGGTATTCCATGATGGGGAACAGAATTTGTGAAGCAAAGTTGTCCTAAATGAATCTTACTGAGACTCTGGTATGGCTCAAGCACTGTGCTTGTCACTTTCTGTGATCTCATTTCATCCTTAGGCTTGTGTTGTGAAACACATTTCTAAGTCTGGCCTATGGATCAATCTTGTGCCAATATGTAATTAACAAATGTTTATTGAACATCTACTGTGGGTGAGAGTTTTCTCCATCCCACCTGGAGACACATTTCACGTATTTATTTACTTAATCAACGATTATTTCCTTAGCGTCCATTAAATGCTTGGAATACATCAGAGGACAAAATAGTGATCCCTGTCCTCTTGAAGTTTACATTTTAGTTGGGGGAGGCAGAACAATAAACAATACATACAACAAATAAGTTCACTGAATAGCATGTTAGAAGATGACAAATGCCATAAAAATGTTGAGGATAGTAAAGGATTAAACCTATTGGGGGAGGGTTACAGTTTTAACTAGGACAGTCAGTGAGGCCATACCATGAAGGTACAGTTTGAGCAAAGAAGGGAGGAGGAGGTGAAGGAGTGAGCCATGCAGATGTCTGGGGGACCACAAACCAGGCTGGGGGAACAGCATGTGCAAAGGCCCTGAGGTGAGAACATGTCTGGTTCATTTGAGGAATGGTAAGGAGACTGGTGTGGCTGGCCAGTAGTGCATGAGGAGAACTATATGAGGAGGTCAGGCCAAGGGTGAAGAAGGTGAGGTCAGAGTGTGTTGGGCTTTGCAGGCCATTCTAAGGAATATGGCTTTAATGCTGAAACAGGAGCCTTTGCAGGGCTTTTAGCAGAAGAATGACTTAATCTGCTTTACACTGTAACAGAATCACTCTGGCCACCGTGTTGCCATGGTACAGGTGAGAGATGGTGGGGGAAGTAATCAGATTCTGGATATGTCCGTCTGTCTGTCTATCCATCCATCCATCCATCCATCCATCTCTCTATCTACCTATCAACAGCTATATTGCAATATAATATACCATATAATTCACCCACTTAAAGTATGCAATTCAAGAAAGACGCCAAAGTTTTTGAGCTGGGCAACGAGAAACATCGACTTGCCAACTAAGATGGAGGAAGAAGCAGGTTCATGGGAGGGGAAGAGCAGTTTTATTTTGGATGTGATAACTCTACACCAGTTGCCAAGGCCAGAAACCTGGGAATTACCCCTGACTCTTCCCATTGCCTCCCCACCCCAACCTCCACCCTCTGCACCTGATCCCTCAAGTCAGATCACTTCTGTCTCTGAAAATAAATCCATTTCTGGGTCCACAAAGTGCTCACTGGATATCTCACGCCCTGCCCTGCATTTCCCATTTTGCGGATGGAGTCATGTGACTGGTTCTGGCCAATGAATTGTGAGCAGAGATGACGCAGGGCACTCCCTGGCCAAGGCAGTAAAGAACCAGTGTGCCTCCCTCAACCGTCTCTTTCCCTGACATGGTGCCTTGGAGGCCATGTGTTCCGGATGGCAGAGCTCCAAGATGAGGGCTGCCCAACTCACCCTGGACTTTTATGTGGGCAAGAAATAAACTATACGTGTGTTGAGTGTTAATTAACCACTGAAACACTGAGTCTCCAGGTCTTTTCCTAATACAGTTTTACTTCTCTACTTCTACCTGAGCATCTGTCATCATTACTGCCTTACTGGAATAGCCATCCAGTTAGTGTCTCTGCTTCTACCCTTGCATCCCCAAGTCCATTTCTCACATAGCAGCTGCAGGGATTAAAAGTCACAGCTCTTTGGGGCACCCGGGTGGCTCAGTCGGTTAAGCATCTGACTCTTGATTTCGGCTCAGGTCATGACCTCAGGGTCCTGAGATCGAGCCCCATGTTGGTCTCCACGCTGAGCGTGGAGCCTGCTTAAGATTCTCTCTCTGCCTCTCCTTCTGCCTCTCCCCCCTCCCTGCTTGTATGCGCACATTCTCTCTCTCTCTCAAATAACTAAATAAATCTTTAAAAAAAAATGTCGGAGCTCTTCTATGGCATCCCGTTATGGTTGCACTTGTCCTCCAGTCAATATGTGACTCCCATCGCAGGGCCTTTGCCTTCATTTCCTCTGCCTGGCTCATCTCACAGCTGGCTCCTCAAGCCCTCAGGTCTCACCTTAGATGTCACCTCCTCAAATGACTACCTACAGCTGCCCACCTGTCCTCCCTGTTATTCTCTGTTTATTTCAAACACTAATAACAATCCATCCTTTAATGAACTAATTAACACATCTACTCTGTCTCTCCCACTTGAGGTAAACTGCAGAACAGGGACCTCTATTCATCACTGTACTGCCTGGGTCTGATACATGTTTGACCAGTGGTAGATGCTCCATCACCATCCTGTGATTCAGCATCAGAGATCAGAGGTGCCCGGGGCAAGGTGTCTGTCCTCCAGAATCTCATGGCTGAGTAGGGAAGCAGACCACTAAGAGCTCTGAGTACAGTGTGTCACAGGATTGCAAAGGGTACAGTGTGTCACAGGATTGCAAAGAATAGGCTCCTAACCCAATCTGAGGAGAAGCTAGGACTTCCTGGAAGAAGGGATGCCTGAGGCAGGCCCTGAAGGACTGGGGGTTGCTGGTCTGACAAAGATTAAGAAAAGGGCATTTTAGGGGGTGGAGGTGGTATGCATGAGGGATCAACAGGGTGGAATATGGTGTGCTCAGTCTGGAAATGGCCATAATGTGGAATATGAGTTGGAGCAGTAGGAAATGAGGGGAGAGAGAGCAGGAACTGGTTCATAAAAGGCCTGGTGTGTCATGCTAAGGAGCTGGGACTTGACCTGGAAGCAGCAGGCAGTCACCGACTGACCCCAAGTGTCTCGTAGCCTTGGGCTAACTCATTTTGGGCATCATGGGGAAGTAGAGGACCTCTGGTTAAAGGCTTTGCATTAGCTATCCATTGGCTTCATGGGTTTCTCTTCCCCATGGCTCTCTGATCTTTTCTTTATGGGGTATCCACATTAGTGACCGTGGCTTTGCTCCATTTCCAGGGCTAAGGGAATTTACAGACAGGATAAGAACACAGCCAGTGCTCCATCCTCCTCTAAAACCCTTAAATATTGCTAAATTATCCCTTCAAAAAATTTTTTTAAAGATTTTATTTATTTATTTGAGAGAGAGAGACAGAGAAATAGAGAGAGAGCACGAGCAGGGAGGAGAGGGAGAAGGAGACTTCTGCTGAGCAAGGAGCCCAACTCAGCGCTCTATCCCAGGACCCTGGGATCATGACCTGAGCCAAAGGCAGATGCTTAACCAATTGAGCCACCCAGGCACCCGTAAAAAAATTTTTTTTAAATCACTTTTGCTCCCACCAACAGAGTACCTGTTTCACTACGTTTATCAAAGCTGAATATTCACAATCTCTTACATTTTGGGGGACTGAGTGAGTTACAATGATTTCATTGTTATTTTAATTATATTCCTTGAGTTCTACCAAAATTAAACAACTTTGCTTATGTTTATTGACCATTTTTATTTCCTCTTCTGTGTATTGCTCATTCATATACTTTGTCCATTTTTCTTTTGGGTTCTTTGTCATTTTATTGATTGATAGGAGCTCTTTACATATTATTGGTGTTGTCTGTTATTTCTTGCAAATACTTTCTCCCAGTTTTCCAATCTGGCATTGTATATTGCTCAGGAAGCCTTTTCCCATCCCATGATTTTGAAAACTTCTTAAATCTACTTGCAAAAGTTTTTATGGTCTTGGTTTATTTGATTTTTGTTTGGGTGTATATTTAGGTCTTAACTTTGGCTAGAATTCATGTTTCTGTATAGTGTGAGGAGGGAACTCTAATTTGAATAATTATCCCCACTAAGTTTATTAAGCATGACATAGGATGAGGCCAGACAGGTGGCTATTGAGAATATTGCTTGGGCAGGATCTGGGGGTCCTGTTGGTCAGCCATTAGTCCTTTGGTTGCTGGATTGTGGGGAGTTTTGGCAGGGTCCTGGGAGAGGAGCTAGGATGGCAAGGGACCCTTGGAGTGGGGTGCTGGTGCTTGGGATTAGGAAGTATTCCAATATTTTAACAACCCTTATGGCCATATGGACGTGTTCCAGCTGACTACCGGTGGTTAGGGTGAAGTGGGCAGGGATCCAACCATGATGACTTAGAAGGCACATACAGAGCTTTTCCTGTATCCTGACAATATTGGGGAGGCATTTTTAGGAATGAGGAGGGTGGGTGACAGGACCACAGTTTGTAGGACTGGGACCTGGATAAGGAAACTCTGAGGTGCTTGTCTTGGATGAAGAATTTAAGTGGGGGCCAAAAATCAGTAATTAAATAAGGGGCTCCTGGGTGGCTCAGTCGGTTACGTGTCTGACTCTTGATTTCAGCTCAGGTCATGATCTCAGGGTCTTGGGATTGAGCCCTGCATCAGAGTCCACACTCAGCGGGGAATGTGCTTGAGATTCTGTCTCTCCCTCTGCCCCTCCCCCTGCTCACTGGCTCTCTCTCTCTAAAAAATAAATAAATCTTAAAAAAAAAAGAATAATTATTTTAATGCAGTATTTAAAATTTTTTAAAGTAATGCAAAAAATCCACTATGAATGAAATACCAAAAAAATTTTTTAAAGATTTATTTATTTATTTATTTATTTGAGAGAGAGAGAGAGAGAGAGAGAGAGCACACTCACATTCCCATGCACATGCATAAGTGGGGAAGGGGAAGAAGAGAGAAAATCTCAAGCAGATTTCCCACTGAGTGCTGAGACCGACTCTGGGCTCAATCCCAGGATCCTGAGATCATGACCTGACCAAAATCAAGAGTTAGACACTTAACTGACTGAGCCAACCAGGTGCCCCATGCCAAAATTTTTTTAATAAAAACATCTAACCCTATACTTGTAGGACATGGCCTTATTTGCCTCAACCCAAACCCCACCCTCTCTGAGGCTGTCTTTGCATAAATTTTTGATATTTGCTCGTCGTGGATTTTTTTTGCATTAATTTTAATTTTAAAAACTATTGCACAGAAATATTATTTATCTTGATTGCTGGAGTAATTTTGGCGCCTCCATAAATTTTGTGTCTCACCCAGCTCACCCTCATCCCGGCCCTGGTTTTGAGGCGATAACTCAGGCTAGTTGGGGGTTGAGGCCTGTGGGGCCAGCACGGCTGGGAAAGATCAGTGGAGGTGGGGCGAATGTGAGAGATGCTGCCAGATTGTGTGAGCATGGGGCGGGAGGAGATGTGCGGGCAGGCCTGCTGCTCGCTCCCCCTTCGGAATATTCTGAGGAGGGGGCAAGAGGGGGATGCTGTCAGCAGCCCATCTGCGCTGTATGACTGCCAACCAGGCTTGTGAGCCAAGCGCCCACTTCCCTCAGCAAGGCTGCTGGAGAACCATTTTCTCAGAAAGTAAGAAGTACCTTGTGGTTGGACTTGGCCTTGCCTTGGGGTTGATCCCAGGTGGTCCCCAGGAGCTGAATGACCCGTATCTGCTTCCCTCCAGTCCTACTCTGACTCACTCTCCTCCTCAATTACAGTGTACGTGAGCCCTGGTCCCGGCTATGACTTTTCTCACGTGGTCTGTGTAGAGCCCACCAGCCATAGACCCTGAGACCTCATGGATGAGTGGACCTGCCTATATCGCTCATGTCTCAGATTGTGCCCAGACTGTGAACATGACCTACCTCTATGGTCCTGTAGGCTGTGCCTGGGAAGCAGACCTTGGAAATCCATATAGAGCCTTGAGTGCAGGGGCCTTCAAAGGTCATCCCACGATGCAAGGTCAGAGTTAAGTGGGACCTCTGAGTCTCGAGGCCATGCTTGTCAAGATGGTGCAGGTCAGGAGAATGTTGTGTCAGGCTCTGAATAAAGAAATAAGAGGGGACAAGGGAAAGCCACTGGCTCAGAAGTCAGCAGGCAGTTCTGGCTCTGCATGCTGGGCTACCCACTCAGTGTGATCTTAAACAAATCCCTCATTTCTCTGAGCCTCAGTTTCCCTGTCTGTCATATTGAGAAATTAGGCTGGAGGAGTCCTGTTGTTTCTGATACCTGAGTGTATACTAGGTGTTACGTGGGGAGCTCAAAAGGAGAAGAATTTCTTGTCCCATTCTTGAGGGTGAATTATTAAGCTGGTGTATTAACTCCTACCACAGTGATGCCATGTGACAGAACAGCTCCAGCTCAGTCTCGGGGCCTTAACACAGCAGTCACTCATTCTCTTGCTCAGTCTCGCAGGTCAGCTGCTGCTCAGCTGGGCTAGGCTGGGCCCCAGGCTCTCGGTGGCAGATTGAGTACAGGCTCATTCCATGTCTCTCATCCTCCGTGGGCCACCAGCCACTGGGTACATGCTCAGGCTCTGTGCTCTGCCTCATGGTCACCATAGCACAAGACATGAAACTAAACTGGGCAAGCAGCCTCTTGCTGCTCACTTCACATTTTCAAATGTCCATTGGCCAAAGCTGCTCACATGGCCAACCCCCAAATCATGAGGTGGGGAAGTTCACTCCACCCACTGCAGCTCTGGCAAAGATGTGGATATATAACACTGCTGCAGGAGAGTGAAGAATTGGGACCCTAATTCACCCTGCCACAGTTGAGGAAGACCAGAATAGCCCAGGGAATATGAGAAGGTGCTACATACCAGGGTGTGGCCAGTCCACCTCTACGTGCTCCTTAGCAAATCTGCCTGGTGGCATTGGCATCACTAGCCAGCTCAGACTTTAAGGACACCCAGGTCAGGTGTGGGGTGATGAGACACTTGGAGCCTCCCCTATGGGAGACAGCTTCAGCTTGTCAAGTCCATCCCACTGTGTCTTCATTCCTCTGGCAGCCTTTGTATCACTATGCGGAGCCTGGGAATGAAGCCAACATGAAGTGCAAAACTGAGCAGTTATAAGAAACCAGGTCCTGATACATCAGCAGAGCATCTAGATACAGCCTTGCCTGAAACCAGGACTTCTCAGTTACATGAATCAATATATTCCTCTTTTGTCTAAACCAATGTTTGAATTGGGTTTTCTGTTCCTTGCAATGGCAAGAGTGGTCTGTGCTTAACGCAAGAACTAACCTACCCAGGGGGATCCCATGGAACAGAGAGGGTGGCAGGTACTTCCCAGGTGCAGTGTGGAATAGAGCCTTACCACTCAAAGTGTGGTGGTTCTTGGATCAGGAGCGTTAGCATCACTTAGGGGCTTGTTAGAGATGCAGAATCTTGGGCCCCTCCCCAGACCTGCGGCATCAAAATCTTCATTTTAATACCTTTTAACTAGAACTCCAGGTGATTCACGTGCACATTAAAATTGAAGAAGCATTTGTATGGAGGAGCGGACAAGCCTTTCCACCTCCCTGGGCCCTCCTTTGTGACTGGGTGCAGTTTAGCAATTGACTGGAGTTGGAGACCAGGATTCAAATCCTGGCTTTGCTACTTATATGTTGAAGGGCAACAAGCAGGTATGTTTTAAATATCTCTGAGCCTCAGTTTTCTCTTCTGGAGAATGGATAATAACAGTAGCTACCTCCCAGGGCTTTTGAAAGGAGTCGGTGTATTTAACTCTCAGCAAGTGCTGGGCACACTGCTAGGCAATGACGAAGAGCTCAAAATGTGCTGGGAGTGGTTATTTCCACAACTCTACAGTGGAGCTGTTTTATGTTCAACCCACCTAATAACTTTTGATAGTTGAACAGCAGATGGGAAAACATTTCTGGAATGTATAAACTGATGGAAAAGTAGTGATTTTTCTAAATCTTAAAAGAAGATAATTCACAAGTGCTATTTCATCTGTATATGATTAATAGTTGGTTGGTTTTGACCTGTACCTTTGGGCAAAGGTATGAGCAGGTGAAGAGGTAGGGAGAGGTCACCAGGAGGGGGCAGTGCTCTGAGCTAAGAGTCAAAGTGGTAAAAGGACCCATGTCTGCCAGAGAGAGGGAGGATCAGAGCATTTGCACAGGGAGTCCTGGCTGGAGACAGACCCCAGAGAGCCCTGGACAGTAGGCAAGGATGTTGGGCTGCATCCAGCAGCCACTGGAAATGAAGCTAATCATAGTGACACTGGTTTCTCTGTGGCCCTTTGACTTGCTGGATTACAAGTCTGTTTCTCCAACTGTGTGACTTCCAAGTTGTATAAACCTCAGAAGAGCTCGAAGTGAAGCTCCTTGAAGAGGCCCGACACAGCCCAGCCCTACTGCAAGGGAACACAGGGTATAGTGGCCTGGAAGCTGGTGAAGGCCCTGAAGAGGGGAGGCCTGCTGCCTGGGAGGCAGCTGGCCTCTTTTGATTAACACTGCCCAGCTGCAGGCTTGGTCCATGGCCTGGGGTTTTCTGTTATTGATTTCGTGTGGGGTTGAGAGATGGGCCACCAGCCCACCTGAGACTGTGAGCTGATTGAGGAGTGGGGTAGAAAGAGGCCCCAGCAGGGCACTGCCCAGGATCCAGGATGAAATCTGCCACAGTCTTGGAGAGGACACATGGATCCTCTGCTCAAAATAATCCCTAGTGTCTTCGATTCCACTCTGGGGATCCACCCCAGGGGAGATGGCTTTTGGGATCTGTTGGGGGTCGGGGTTAAGTCACAGTACTTAGAATTTACTAAGTTCTCTCAGTGGTCACAATCAATCTGTGGGGTAGCTGTGATGAAGACATTGAGACTGAAATGTTGAGAAGCTCTCCCAAAACCAGCCT
The DNA here is from genome assembly GCF_004348235.1 of Phoca vitulina. Taxonomy (NCBI): domain Eukaryota; kingdom Metazoa; phylum Chordata; class Mammalia; order Carnivora; family Phocidae; genus Phoca; species Phoca vitulina. The sequence goes on along the minus strand of NW_022589733.1, from coordinate 8,597,133 downwards.
CAGGCACGGGGAGGCATTATATGTGATGAAGAGAATGGACCAGAAATCAGGCAGAACTGGGTTCTGATCCGCCCTCTTATTGTCTGTTTCATCGCTTGCTCCATGAGATCATGGGCAAATCACTTCACTTCTTTGTGCATTGATTTCCCCATCAAAAAAGTAGGCATGAATATGCCCATTTTGCAGGACTGGTGTTAAACTTATCCATGGTAGCACAATTACAGAACATTGTGCGGTAGATGGGACAGAGTAAGGAGGTAAAGTTGGCTAAGAATTATTCAGAATCCAATGGTCTAGGGGATTAGAACATGGACAGGGTGGTGAATTCAGGAAAGGCCTCTCTGAGCAGGTGACACTTCAATTGTGGCAAAAAGGAGGCAGCAGTATGGGAGAAAGGATTCATTATGGGACTTCATTGTCTTATGATGGGAGAAACCAGAGCAGTGAAGTTTGGAATGGGAAGGGTGAATTGGAGGGTCAGAGAAAGAGCCAATTACAGTCCTGAATCCCCCACATAGGTGAATAAGTTGGAGCAGTAGGGACCTCCAAGAAATCAAGCGCATCCAGCCAGCAAGGTGAGGCTGTGAGGGGAGCTCATGGAGAGGACTCTGGGGTGCTGTTGCCTCTGTGTATCTGCCACCTCTCTGGGCCCACAGCCACCCATCTGGAGGTGGGCCTGGGGTATCTCTTGGTCAGCTGTGTGTCAGCAGTTGGGAAGATAAGCTAGACACAGAGCACAGGAGAGTGAGGACAAGCTGCAAGGCTCCAGGTATCTCTATGTCTGCCCAGCAGCATATGTGACTGCCATGATCTTTCATGAATAATGGCTGATGCTTCACTTCCTTCTTCCAAATCCTGTGCCGGTTCCCACTTTGGCCAACTCTATCCGAGAACCATGCAATAGGGAGATTCTGGGAGATGTGGTTCCAGCTTATTCAAGTTAATAGGACACTCCATTCTGACGCTGGTACACTAGCTACTAAGATAGAGAAAATGTGGAGAGGAGCAAGTTTGGGATGGGAAATATTAGGAGTTCTTTCATGGATGTGTTTAATTGGAGATGCCCATTTAAGATGGCCCTCAATGATCCTTGCATCCTGCTGTTCATGCCCTGTGTGGTCTTCTCCCCTTAAGGTGGGCTGGATTTAGTGACTCACTTCTAGCAAACAGAATTGGGCAAAGGTGGTGGAATGTCACTTCCGAGATCAAGTTACAGAAAGACCATTGCTTCTGCCTTGGGTTCTCTTCCTTGTCCTCTTGCTCACTTTCTCTGAAACAAGGCAGCTGCCATATTGTGAGTCTACAGAGAGACTCCCATGGAACAGCCATGCAAGTGAGCTTGGAAGTGGAGCCTCCCCATCACACCTTCTGATGAGACTACAGCCCCAGCTGGCAGCTTGAGAACCTCAGCCAGAGGCACCCAGATAAATGGCATCCAGATCCCTGACTCACAGAAACTGCCAGATAACACATGTTTATTGTTTTAAACTGCTACATTTGGGGGTGGCTTGTTATGCAGCCATAGATAACTATAGACACCCAAAGTGGATATTTATGCTTGAAGCTTAAGGGAGAGGTCAAGGGTGGGTGTGTTTGTTTAGGAACCATTAGTGTTTGATGGCATTTAGAACCAAGGAACTGAATAAAGTTAGGTAGAAACAATAGCCAGAGAAGAGCTGAGGTCTGAGGGATGAGCCTTGGGGCTTCCCACCATTTGTCGGTCCTGCGAAGGTGAGAGATTCAGCAAAGCCAGCAGACACCCAAGTGGCTCAAGTGGAAGGAGGAAAAGCAGAAGGGTGTAGTGTCTGGAGTCAAGAGAAGGTCATGTGTCAAGGAGCAGGGGGCACTCAGGTGCTGCTGCAGGTCAGTCAAGGGGAAGACCAAGAAGTGGTCAAAGCTCCCGTGGATTTGGTTGGTGACCTGGACAAGGCAAGGCAGTTTGAGTGGGGTGAGAGTCCATATGGAGAGGCCTGAGGAAGATGGGGGACATTCCGGTCCCGGCCATGTAGAAGGAGGCCTGCCCAGAGAAATAGGGACCTCCCCTTCCAGTTCCACTGTAACTGTGTTGGCTTCCCTGTGTGGTTCTTGGCTTCGGGAGATAGTGGGCAGAAGAGGATGGCAGAGGTTGGGCAGGATGGAGGGTGGCTCTGAGGAACAGGAGCAAGTTTGGTGGCAGAGCCAGCGAGCTAAAGTGCAGGTGTTCGATCGTTAAGAGCATTTCTTTGTATAGCCTGAGCTAGAAATCCGAGTGAAAGTCAGTCACTTGACAAACCCTTACTGTGTGCAGAGACTGCCAGGCAGGAGCGATCTGTCAGCCAGTTAGACATTGTCCCAGGAGGTACGTCCTGTGCTACAGGAGGGTAAGGGAAGGAGGGCCTGGAGCATGCAGGGGGCGTTGGGGGAGGGGGGAGGTGGGCAGCAAATGAAGACTTCCTGGAGGAGGTGGCCTTAAGCGAAGGCTTAGAGACTGCTCTTGAAGTCTTTACCCTTAAAGCCTGGGAAGATTATTCCAGGTCCCTTCTCTCGCCTCCCCTCTAACCTACCTGCTTGCCCTCTTTTTCCAGCTCATACCCCTGCCCCCATCTCTCTCTTTTTCTCCGTCCTCCTTCCCTGGCCCAGGATGAAAGGCTTTCATGGCCTCCCAGCTGATGAATTATGCATGCCATTCAGCGGGTGTGCCTGACATCCAATTAGGGCCTTGGCCAGGTTGATAACATAGATTAAAATGTAATTCATTGAGGTTGACATTTAAGCCCCAGTGTGAGTGGTAGGAAAGAGAAGCAGTGCTTCCCCAGAACCTTGTGTTTTGGGTGGTGGGGGGGGATGGGGAGGCGCTCGGGGACCTGCACTTGCTTAACCAAAGCCAGCTAAGAGTCCAGGCAGCCTGGGGGCTGGGCCTTCTGATGCACCACCACACCGGGGAAGGGCTCAGGGCAGGCTTTGAGCCAAAATAAGCTTTTTTTTTTAACTTGGAAATAATTTGAGATTTACACAAGGGTTGTGATGATAGTACAGAGAGTTCCCATATATCCTTCACGGCGCTCTCCCTGATGTTACCATCTTATGTAACCATGGTACAATGATCAAAACTAAGAAATTAACATGGATACGATACCATTAACTGAGCTACTGATGTTTCTTCAGATTTCACCCATTTCCCACTAATGTCCTTTTTCAGTTCCAGGATCCAATACAGGATCCCACAGGTCAATGCAGGCTTTGGTGATTGCATCTCAGCAGGGACAGCAGTCCCTCTCCACGTGCCAGACCAGTGGTTCACAAACTTCCGAGTCCAGGGAGTTACAGGGGATTTTGTTTAAAAGGCACATTCTTGGGGCCCCTGGGCGGCTCAGTTAGTTAAGCGTCTGCCTTTGGCTCGGGTCATGATCCTGGGGTCCTGGGATTGAGCCCCACATTGGGCACCCCGCTCAGTGGGGAGTTTGCTTCTCCCTCTCCCCTCCACCCCCCACTCGTGCTTGCTCTCTCTAGAATTCTCTGTTCTCTCTCTTTCAAATAAATAAAATCTTTAAACATAAAAAATAAATAAAAGGCACATTCTTCCCTAGACGTTATGATTCTTTAAATCTTGTGGAGAGCCCTGCTATCTATATTTTTGAACAAGCACCCCAGACTAATGGAGAGTTGCTGGCCCTGACCAGCACTCCAAGCAAAGTTGGGTTGGTTCTTAGTTCCTTGGGCAACCCAAGTGTCAACCTGCAGATTTCCCTCATCCCCCGACTCAGCCTTAGGACAGAGCAGGGCCACCCCCACTCAGACCCTGCGGAGGGAGGAGGTCTAACATGCCAGCCAGGGCAAAACCCCAGGCAAATCTTACGGGAGAGGAGAAGAAAGAACATTTATCTGCCAGTCTCAGATATACACACTTTTCTCATTTAATCCACAACATAACTCCTATAACTAGACACTATTTTTCCCATTTTATAGATGAGGAAACTGAACAATCGTGATACTAAGTGTAAGGTGGCCAAATTGTAGCAAATAAAAATACAGGAGGCCCAGTTACATTTGAACCTCAGACAATGCAATACTGGGGTTGTTATACTTATATTTTTAAAAGTTGTAGTTCATCTGAAATTCAAATGTAACCAGGCCTCCTGTATTTTATCTTGCAGCCCTATTAAGTGATAGCCTTTGGTTACAGAGCTGGTTAGTGGGCCTCAACTTGGGTCTGGCTTCAGTGTGTGTGACCTACAGCACCCTATGCTTACCTGTTTAGTGCCTGTCTCACCTGTCGGACCACAAGCAACAGGACGTGGGGACCATATGCATTTGTCCCCTGCTGTACCTCCAGGGCTTGGCACAGTGTAGCAGTAGGTGCTTAATAAATATTTGTCAAATACATGAATGGCTAAATGCCTGCACGAATACAATCTCTACTCTCTTTGTACCAAAGAAAGGGCGATTGCAGATGATGGTGACTGACAGAAAGCTAAGCTGGTGACGTGTCACGTGGTCAGCTTGCTGAGACAAGTACAGGAAGGGCACCTGGGTGGCTCAGTTGGTTGAGTGTCCAACTCTTGGTTTTGGCTTGGGTCATGATCTCAGGGTCATGGGATCGAGCCCCGCATTGGGTTCTGTGCTCAACATGGAGTCTGCTTGTCCCTCTTCCTCTGCTCCTCTCCCTGCTTTCTCTCTATCTCTAAAATGAATGAATAAAATCTTAAAAAACAAGCGAAAAGAAGTGCAAAAGAGGAGTTAGAGGGTCCAAGGCCTCATGCCCACACCTGGAACCCCAGCTCTTGCACCCTGAACAAGGACAAAGAGCCAGCTCTTCTCATCTCAAGCTCTCAGGGCCTCTGCTTTCCCAACGGGGAAATGAGATTGGGTCCCTTCCAGCTCTAGGCTTCTGTGATTCTATGATTTTTGCTTCCTAACCCCACCCTCCTGTGTAGATTAAAAAAAAAAAAAATGTGGCCAGATAAGAGGATGTGCTGCCGACTATATTTAATTCCCAGCTCATTATTTCTTCTCTCTCCTCTTCTTCCTCTCCTTCCTCCTCCTCCACGACAATTTTCTAAGCCCCTCTCAGTGCCTGGCCTTGGGTTCCTTTCCTCGAATGCTCCCTTCCACCCTGTCAGACGAAATCAGAAGCCCAGAGAGACCCGGCACAGCACAGTTCCTCATATTCAAGGAAGACATTGGGAGCGCATTGTATCTTTTAAAATAGACCCGTTGTCGTCGGCATGTATTTTTAGCTGTGGGAGAGATTGGCATGCTCTCAGTGCCACCATCTGCCAAAGGCGGTTGCTAGGCAACTGACACTGACGACAGCAAGGGGATGACTTCATGGAGGATCTGGGGACCCTGGTGGCCCCATCCCTCTCCACTGTCTAATTCCTGCCTGCCAACAGCCAGGCCCCAGGGAATACGCACTCCTTGCCTTCGGGGAGAAGCCAGGGAGCTGGTTCAAGGCCTGGGGGCTGAGTGCAGGGGATGCTAGACCCTGGGCCATCACTGCCACCTTGATTGGTAGATTTCCTAGTTAGAAATTTAGATGCTATTTGAGTTAGGGCTGGGATCTGGATGCAGTGAGTCCAGAGGATGCATATCCCTCTTCCCAGCAGCCCCCGCTGAGTCAGAGCAGGAGCTGTTTGGAGGTTGTCAGCCCAGAGCGGCATTCACGGACGAAGTAGCCAACTGGTGGACAGAAGCCCCAGGTTTTTGCTCTCTGGGTGATTTGTGATGAGTCCCTGCCTTTCTCTGGCCCCCAATTTTGTTACTTTCAAAGTAAGGATATTGAACCAGATTATAATTCACATACAGGGATAAAAAGCAGAACAACCACAGAGCAGAAAAACCCACAGGTCAGATGTGGGTTCGGAACCCGACTTTGCCCCTTACGGCTCATGTGTGACTTAGGTAAGATGCTGAACTTCTCGGTCCCATCTCAGTCTTCGAACAGCAGCTGTAATGGTCTCATTCTGTGTTGTGGGCATCCAGCAAGGCAGGACATGGAAGGTATGCCACAGGGCACCTTCACTCTGGGCCCAGTAAATGGGGAGGGCGATTCCATTTCCGCAGCTGAGACTGTACAGCGTCCTCCACCATAATTTCCCCTCGTCCGAATTAATACTTCATGCTGGGCACGTTTCCAGCCTCCCTTGCAGCTAAGTTCCCCACAAGGACACGTGAAAGCAAGGGATGGCTGCAATTTCTGCCTCACTCCCTTAGAAGATATCCTTCCTCCTTTCCTTTCTGGAAGCCAGGGCATGGAGAGGAGCAGGACGATCTGCTTGGGGTAGGGGAGCCAGGCAGAGCGATAAGATGAAGGGAGCCTGGGTCCCCATTCTAAGAAGAAGACTGCGTGCCTGTGGCTTGTTGTGGGGAGGGCAAGAGTGCTGGCAGGTGAGTGGGGCGGGGGTGACCAAAGGAAGGGAAGGCAGCCAATAAAGGCCAGCCACCACAGCGGTTGACGAGAGCTTAATTCCATGGGGAAGCTCTGCAGAATAGAGCAGAACACAAGCTTCAGAGCTAGCCTAGGATGAGGCAACTGGGCCATGCTTACTCCGACACCCGTGGGTCCCTGGGGACCGTCAGTCCCTAGGCATTCCAGTCTTCCGTATGCTCGTGGGCAGAGTGGACACCAGCAGCCGGAGGGCAGCCCCCCACCAGAGGTGCAGGTGCCGGCCATCAGAAGCCAGGCCGGTGGGCACGCACATGGTAAGGGCATCGGAGTGGATGTGCACACAGCAATCGCAACAGCAACTATGGTTCTGCAGAAAGAGAAATAAACTGTGTTCTTCAGGCCATATACTGAGGATGTTTTTGCAGCTCAACTTTTACCCTAACCAATCCAATTTCCAAATGCTATGCATATTAGGAAGTCTCGGTTTTATGTAATCCCTCCAAGCTCCTAGACTCCATGCGACATTCATGGAGGTTACATCATGGTTGGGAAAACAAGGTTAATGCTAAGGAGCAGAAGTGTCTCAACAGAGCATGCTCCACGTGGCACTGCTGGGGCTTGGAGAGTAAATGACGTAGGCCCTCAGTGAAGGGCAGGTGAGTGTGGAACAGCACAGTCGGAAGAGTCTTCTTGGCAGAGGTGAACTGAAGCTGAGCTTTATCTGCTGGAGAGGACTGGGAAGGATGGGGTGGAGGACATCCTTGCTGAGCCATGGGCAGCTCCCCTGTGAGGTGTGGGGCAAGCAGGTGCCTGGCTCATATCACTGCACTGTAGTCTCAGGCCCATTGCTGCTGGATCTAACTGCATTGTGCATGTAAGGAGTGGGCCACAGGATGCCTCTTAACCGGGAGACACTTGGTGGCGTGAGTCCAGCCACAGGGTGCATCGCCCTTGTTCCCTGTGTTCTAAGGTGGGGACACTGGTGCCCCTCATTGCACCCTTGATGCCACTGATGTCTAAGTGGCACGTCAGGGGTCCCTGAGACCCAGCAACGAGGATGCAGGGGTGAATGTCCTATGGTGCCCTGGGGCTGGATGACCAGCCTGGCCTGGCACTAAGGTTGGCAACGCGTCCAACAGTCTCAACACAGAGTGAACACTCAAACAGTCTTGGAAGGCAAAGCTTGGGGTACCTCATCTGGTCTAGCCTCCACATTTTAAGGATGGGATGGCACTGAACCCAGAGAAGGGAATGAACTCCCAAGGTCAGCAGAGGAACCTGAATCCAGATTTCTTCACTCCCTGGGAGGCGGGTACAGGTGACATAGAAAGAAGCTGGCCTGCAAGCCTCACATCTGCTACCAGCCACCTGAGGCCATTTGCTCTACCTCTGGGCCCCTTTTATTTATTCATGGAAGCTCAGAACTAGAACAGAACTCAAGAGATGATCAGATCGGTTCCTTTGGCTCCAGGCATGTGTGCATCCTCAGCCCATGGCTGCTGGCTTGAGGTTGCCTTTCCCAGTCCTTCAGATACCCAAAGCTCTTCTCTGCCACCTCTACCACACTGGTCCGCCAGTTCTTCCTGGTGTCTTACCACAGTCATTCCTGCTTTAGTTTTGGTTTTATTTTAGCCTCTAGGCATGGGTTGGTTTTGGTCATGATTGTGAGGAGTGGGTTAAAATCATTAAATCTACATCACCCTCATTCTCGATCTTATTTCTATGGGAAAGGGGGCATAGGGAAAACTCCAGCTCTCCACCCCTACCCCCACAGATTGAGGACAAATAGAAAAGAATGTGGCAGTCCACCCAGGCTCCCTGGGACCCAGTCATCCCCAAGACTGGGAGGAGGGGTGGAGGGCAGTGTCTCTCAGAGGCCAGTGGGCTGTACTTCTTGACCCAAACCCAGGTAACCGAAAATCACCCTTGCCAGCTTGTCGCAATTCCCACCACCTCTCTCCACAACTTGTGTCTGAAAATATGGAGCATTTTCCCCCTGTTCTAAATTTTCTTTGCGTTTTGTTCTCTTTGGGAAAATATGAGCAGCTTTCTTTGTTCTCTTTGGGAAATATGCATGGAATGGAGAGAAAGGAAGAACGGCTGCAGCCTTAAGCACAGAGGGGAGAAGGGAGGGATCCCTTTATAGCTAGAGCTAATTCCCTATGCCCAGTGCAGGTGGGGAAGTAGAGAGGCCTCCATGGGGCACCCTGTCTCTGGAGAATCAGACCTACAGGACACGGTATTTATGGCCAAAACAAGACATAGGATGGATTAAACTAGAGGGTGGGGCGGGGTCAGGGCCCATCTGAATATCCCAGAAGCAAGAAAGGGAAGCTCAGCGGGGACTATAGAAACTAGAGAGGGCACGATGAACAAGAAATGTTCATGGGATGCTTACCATAGGATTCGGGCAGGATGAGCCAAAAAACAGGAACAAGAAGCTCAAGCGTTCAGGGGGACAGTGAAGAAAGCAGGGGCCCCGTGCTGTGAAGGAGTAGGATGGAGCAGGAGTTTAGCTAATTCCAGGGGTGCGGGGGGGGGCTGCTGAGGGAGGGAGCAAATTAGCAAAGAACCAGACAGGGCAAGGGAAGGAGAGGCCAGTTATCCAATGCCAAGGCCAGACAGGAGGCCGGACTGTGATGGCCTGGGACGTCTTCATGGGCTGGGAATATTCATGTCCACATCCCAGGAGCTTTCTGGGGTGAGTGGGGATGGAGGAACTGAGTGAGTGGGGGCAGAAGGAGAGAAGATAGACATTTCCTTATGGATTGTGATGTGTCTTGAATCCCAGCAGGCCTGGAGATGTCCTCACAAGTCCTGCACAGCACATGCATGATGGGCAGTGACAGGGGCTAGGATGGCAAGGGGGCCTTGTTCTGCCAAGTTGAGCTCATCTCTCTCCACCCTGCTACAAGAATCCCTGGGATGAGCGAGCTGGCCTTGCCATATCCAGGAGGAGTATCTTTGTCAAAGCTGTGGGGGGCTCCCCACAGGTGTGGAATCACTTTGTGCTCAGTCTAAAACTCTTCTGTCTGCTGCACTTTCATTCTGGAACAGGAGAATGAAATTCTCCATTCCTTCCCATAGCATTTGAAGCTCTCAATACCTTGGCTTGGCCTCATTTCTCATTACTGTCCCGTCATCATCATCATCATCATCACCATCATCACCATCATCACCATCATCACCATCACCATCATCATCATCATGTTAATAACAAAATTAAAATTAACTAGCTTTTATTGAGTATCTATATGTGCCGGGAACTCTTCTAAGCACTAAACGTAGAGTTACATTTAATCTTTATGACAACCCAATGGGTAAGAACTAGTCTCCATCTCACAAATCACAAAAGAGGCAGCAAAGGCACAGAGAAAGGAACTGGTCCAAGGTCTCTAAGCCAGCATGTGGCAGGACAGTGGGTATATCAGACACCAGAACTTCATGTGTATCATGCACACTCATGCCCCCAGCCTTTCCCCAGGTTGTCCCCCGACTCCTGGACTGCCTTCCCACTTCTCATCCACCTGATGGACAGCCACACAAAACCTAGCCTGCAAGACCTAGCTTAAAAGTCACCTCTTCTGCAAAGTCTTCCCCAGCCCTCTGGTGAACAGCTTTCTCTAAGCTCCCTCAGCACACCCTGATTATGGTATTGATCACATCATGCTGCTGGGTTTTGTTCATGTGCTTGTTACTTCCCTCAGAGGAAGAAACCACTCTTTATATTTTTGCATTTTGTAAGTAAACATTTCATTGACATATAAAGGAACTGCATTTTTCATCAAGTTCATGCCTTCCCTCTCCCATCCCTGCCAAGGTCTGGTGTAGAGCAGAGCTATAATAAATATTCATTGAATGGAGATGTCTTTCTGCCCCACTCAGCTCCTTTCCTGACCACCCTGTTCCCAACTCTTTGCTGTGTGGGAGAATCCAGACATCTTGTACAGCTGCAGCTCAGTGTGGCCCATGTTGGCTGGGATTCAAGGAGTAATTGCAGACAAATAAGTATTATTACAACCCGCATCAATCAACATCCCTCTCCTCAAATGCTCTCACCAGGAAACAGGGGATCTCAGTAAGACGCTTTCTTGTTTAAGCTTAAGTATCTTTCTGGTGCCCAGGGAGTGTGTGATACTTGGAGGGTCACCAGCACTGACCATCTGCAACTGAGTCTGTAGAACATATTGCCTGTATTATTTGAGATTCCAGGCCCCTAGAGGCAGACAGACCTGAATTCAAATCCTGCCAGTCACTGTATCTGTGAACTTCACAAGGGGCTTACCTTCTCTGAGTTTCATTGTTCTTATAGGTACATGGAGTCAATGTGTTACAATGACTAAATGAGATCACGCAGTTAAAAAGCATCAGAAGATTTCCCAGGCGATTAATAAATAAAAACTTTCCTTTCCTCCCACTTCTTAATTAATCATTGCATTCTTCATTCTTTATTGGACGTATGTTTTGTAATCACAAGGGCTTTGTGTCAGCAGCTAGATGTTAAGTTCCAACCATATCTATGTTCCAAACCTCACACGGCACAGAGTAACCAGTGTAGAGAAGCTTTCCTGGAGAAATAGGAGCTTGATCTGGGCATGGGAGGAAGAATCATGTTTAAAATAAAATTTATAGATCTTTTGTGGGGTGCTAGGGTATTCTGGAGAAAAGCAAAACAGAGCATTAGAAGACCCAACCACAAAACTCCTCTCACGTGACACCACCACATTCGGAACCACCCATGATTTGTATGCAGAGGAAGTTGCCTATGTGGTGGAAGCCTGGAAGATGGGCCTGGGGGCACCATGCTGCAGGAAGAAGAACTTGTCCTGGACCACTGGCTCATCTAGCCATCTGTTTTGAAAAAAAAAAAGTTTCTAAAAATTAACATTCAAGTGGCCAAGTGGCTGTTTGCCTGGATGGTGCTTGGGTGTGGTAGAATTTAGCTTCTTTTTGCCAATCTGTTCAATTCAATTTAATAAAATACCCTGATACTCTCTTTGGGTCAGACATAGTGGTAAGATTTGGGGATCCAGGAAAGACAACTTGCCTTCAAGAGTGGTCTGTGGGAAGGTATGAAATAGAAACATGAGTGCTGAATTCTGCCTGGGGGCAAGGGGACACCTGACCTCAGATTTGAAGGATGAGTGATCTGTTGCCATTATTATGTGCCAGGTGAGTGTTTTCAGTTCATCAGTCAAAAAACAGGGTCATGGAGTGCTTGAGAGCAGTCACACAAACCTGGGTTCAATCCTAAGTCTGTCATTTATCAGCTGTGTTACTATAGGCAATTCACTGTTTTTTTTCTGAGCCTCTGTTCCCTTTCTGTATAATAAGAATAGTGATAAATACTCCTACTTGAAATGGTTTTTGTGAAGATTAATAGAGGCAATGCATACAACACACTTACACAGTGCCTGTGTAATCACCCAATAGCTGCTGGTGGTGATGGTGGTAGTGATTTTACCCTGAGAAGCTGAGGAATGGAGGACCAGAATCTCAACGTGAATGTACAGTTGGTGCTTTATGCTCTGTTTTCTCTTGGACTTCTGATATTTTCTATGAAGCTCATAAATTCTTTTCCCCCTCTGCCATCAAGAACTGGCTGGCTCTACCACAATTCAGTTCAGATCTTCCATCATCCCAGTGCTCATCCTTGGCAGGTATAGTAAGAAGGAGAGTCACAGAGAACAAACACAAGCACAGACAGATTTGATTGTTCACTTGTACTTTGGCTCCAAATTCCAATGAAGCCACAGTGAGTTGGACTGGACTCTCATGAGCAAGTCCTTCATCTCCACAGAGAAACCAAAGTCCAGAAGCCTCCTATTCCTCAGTTTTTTATGTCCCTCAGTTTCAGCCATGATAGGTTTCTCTCTGGGGTGACCAAGTGTAGTCTGGGTTCCTTATGTAGCAGGGGCTATGTTGTTCAAATCATCTCACTATAAGTATAGACTTTTTCAATTTCCTTATATTTTTCTGTCAGTTCACTCATTGTTTTCTCCCTTATTTTTCTGTCATGTTATGCTTTATATATTTTGAAGCTTGTTAGTGGGTGTCTACAAGTTCTTGATTGCATTAAATTCTTAGTGGAATTTTTTTTAGTTGTAGAGTGTCCATCCTTATCCTTATTCATGTTTTTCAACTTAAATTCCATTTTGTCTGATTTCAGTATTGTGAGATATATTTCTCTATCTTTTCATTTTCAACCCTCTTCTTATTTTATTTCAGGTGTGTTTTTTGTAAACTACGTATAGTAGATTTAAGTTCAATCTGGTGACCTCCAACTTTTTTTAATTGCATATATTTGACATATAATGGGTAAATTTAAGGTGTACAATGTATTAATTTGAAACATTTATATATTGTAATATGATTGTCATAGCAATATGTAGCACCTCTATCATGTTACATAATTATCTTTCCTTTTTAGTGGTTGGGATAATTAAGTTTTAGTCTCTTAGCAAGTTTGTTAATTGCAGTACAATATTGTTGTCTCCATTCATTATACTATGAATTAGATCTCTATAGCCTTTTTATTATTCACTGCAAGTTTGTACCCTTAAACAACATCAGTCTTATCCTCCAACCCCCCATCCCCTGGCAACCACCATTTTGCTCTCTGGTTTTTTTTTTTTAAGATTTTTATTTATTTATTTGGGAGAGAGCAAGCTAGAGAGAGAGAGAGAGAGAGAGGGAAAGAGCACGGGGGAGGGGCAGAGGAAGAGGGAGAAGCAGACTCGCCTCTGAGCAGGGTGCCCAACACGGGGCTGATCCCAGGACCTTGGGATCATGACCTGAGCTGAAGGCAGATGCTTAACCAACTGAGCCACCCAGGCACCCCTTGCTCTCTGTTTTTTATAAGTTTGACTTTTTTAGATTCCACAAATAAGTGATATCATACAGCATTTGTCTTTCTCTGCCTGACTTAAGTCACTTAGCATATAATGTCTCAAGGTCCATCCATGTTGTTGCAAATGGCAAGATATCCTCCTCTCTCATGGCTGAATAATATTCCACTGTAATGTGTATGCAGGCGTATATGTCACTAACATTTTTTAATGAACTCCAACTTTTAATAAGTGGGTTTAAACCATTTATGTCTATTGTAATTACCATTATATTTGGTTTTATTTTTACAATCTTGTTATTTCCTACTTTAACTGCTTTCCTTTTTTCTTCTTTTACTGCCTTTTGTTTGTTGATGATTTTTTGTTTTCTCCTTTTTCCTTCCTCTGCTAGGATAAATTCTCTTGTTTCTCGGCTACCTTTTCATGATATTGTTTTGTTGAGTTCACATTTTTTGGTGAGAGCTTTCATTTTCTTTTTCTCTCTGTGCTTATTACCCCCGATCCTGTGTGTGTGTGCGGGTGTGTGTTGCTTCCATTCAGCTCTCTTGGCCTTCAGATTCAGGTCTTATGTTTGTGTGTGTGTGTGTGTGTGTGTGTGTGTGTGTGTGTGTGTGTGTGGTGTGGTCTTATTCCATATGAATATTACAAACTAAGTGATTGAGCCAGTAAATCACTTAGACAAATCCATGTTGCCAGGGTTTCTGTGCCTGTCCAGACCCATTTCAGACAGATCGCTTACAGTGGGCCACAGCCCCAGGCAGGACGAATAGCTTTCCCTAGCTCAGATGCAGGACTGGGAGCCTGGCTGTGGCCTCTACCTTGCATGAGGAGTTCCTTGCCCCTCTTAGCCTTCAGGAGTTGAACTTGCTGCTTGTTTCAGGTTGGGGAGTACAGCAGGTCTGCAACTTCTCTGCATAACTTTATTTTCTCTCTCTCTCTTTCTCTGCATACCTTTAAAATAGGTCCAACTTAGGGATCTGCATTCAAAGGGGTCTTGATTAAGACTGATGACTAGAAGGAGTAAAATGGCCTTCCCCCAGGCTGACCTTTTGTCAGAACTGTGAAAGAAGCAGAGTTAGTCTTTGTTTCTTCCTCTTTCTTACATCTTTCTTTCATCTTTCCCCTCTCATTTCCCCTCCTCTTTCACTACTTCTTTATTGACCTGGACTCTTCTGGTCCAAAAATGAAAAACTCATCCCCCTCATCTGAGGGCCTTGAGCTTCAGCACCCCTCACTCTCCTCCAAGGTATTTGTGTTGTAAAGAAGAAATCACCAATAGTGACACTTCAGGTAACAGGTAGAGGTGGAAATTTTGATAATACTCTTCATGTTTTTGTATAAATGCAGGGGCATAAGGTTCTATCTGGCAGGGACCACACTTTTGTATCTTCTGAGTTCCCTTCAAACTGAGCGGGGCCAAGGACTCTGACAGTTGTGGATGGTGTCTCTGATAACCTTACATCATTTTGAGTATCTTCTTGGGAAGGTTTGAATAGACAATGATTTCACAGGATGTTAGCCAGGACTGAGAGAAGAAACCATAGTGATCTCTTCTTTCATTTGCTTCATGTCTTCTATGGGCAGGTCCTTAGGAGGTCCGTCCTAATGGTCAGTGAAGAAGTTGTACCATCTCTTTCTGATTGAGCTCTCCTGGGGGAGAAGCTGTCCTGGACAGAAAGCAGCATGTAAGAAAATTTCTACTGTCCATTGCATGTCCCATTGATCATAGCCTCCCCAAATGTCCAGTCACTGTTAGAAAGTGGATGTTCATGTTTCTCACTCCCTACCACTGGCTGCCCTGACCTGCCAGGTGGCATAGTTTCTGTTTCATTCTAAAGGGAGCAGAGGATGTGGAAAATCTTTGGTGGCTTTTGGCAGGCGAAGGATCAAAGCAGTGTTTAGCAGCCAAAAGCACAATCAAAAAGGCCAAGATCAAAGGGAAAGGGCTTCATTTGAGAGTGAACTCTTCTGTTCCTCATTACAGTCCATGCCAAGGCTTCTATCATTCTCTGTTGAAAGGAACAAGGATGAGGAATTTGGGCTGCGGCTGGCTGCTGAAGCCACGTGCTGACAGACAATCCTGGAACAGCTGCAGTTTAATTGTAAGCCTTAAAATTAAAATGAAATCCACTGATTTATAAGAGGGAAAGAGGGTCAACACTAGTAGGGTCAGAAAAACCATTTTCAAGAGCCCTTGGGTTGGCCTAAATCCTATGTATAAAATGGAAGGTGGAAGTGTTTGCCATGGAAACCTTCAGAGGGAAGATGAGGGAATTCAGGTCTTGGTAGGTGATTTCAGTCCTTGTTGCACCAGAGGGGAGATAATTGAGGCCCCGATAAATAGGAAATCTAGAGAGGCTATACCTGAAGCTCGATGCATTTTATAAGGGGGAGGCTTCGTCACAGAGGATGGGGAATCTGCTTTCCAAACTCTATGGTGGGTAGCTTAGGGTATTTTGTGTTTGAAGGGGTTTATTTTAACTTTATATATTATAGATTTTTTTTTTTTTTTTTACAATAAACCAAAACTTTGAATAGGATGCCCACAGGTATTTGCTTGCTGGCTCTATTTCCCTTACTGTCTGAGAAAGAACCCTAGCTTGGGTATGGGTGAGGTGAGCTGCTCTTCCCTTGACTCAGGCAACCCCCTCCCCGCTTTGTGCCTCAGTTTCCCCATCCTACCCCATGAGGCCATGAGATGCGATGAGTGCTTCCTGGATGCACTTTTTAGAAAAGTGAACAAAACTCGGGCAAGGCACTGGGTGGATGGGGCTTAAGTGTCCTAGGACTACAAGGAGCATGTGCAGGTTAAATTCAAGCTGGCACGGAAGCAGCCATACAGCTCCCCGACTTTTGGCCGCTTGACTCTTGTTCCTCACCCCAAATCTACCTCACTCGGACCATCTCCAGCATTCTTCCCAGCTGTGACAAGCAGAGCTCTGCTGGAGGCTGTGTGTCCTCAGCCTCTGGAAGTGGCTGTGGCACCACAGTCTCATTTTTCCTGGACGACGAATCTCTTCCTCTCGTACCGGCCCCTGCATGGGCTTTCTTATGGGATGGCACCGGGCTCATTCTTTCCGAGTGAAAGGCTCCCTGTCCATCTGAAGCAAAGCTTATTATTCCTTGAGAGGAAAGCCTTGTCATTCTCAATGTGCTGCTCGTTTGCCTTTTCTCTCTTCATCAACGTGAGCGGGTATTAATCTCACTTAATTCCCTGCAGCTGGCCTCACTTGGCATGGCTGTTGGGGGATAAGGTTCTTTTGTTCCCCTTTTCTTTCTTCTTAGGCAAACAGATTTTCTTTTTGAGTTCTGGATGAATGTCATTCCCAGTTTTTGGTGGCGAGCAGGCCTCTCAGAAACAACTTCTCCTGGGGCAGAGCGTTGGAGCAGCAAACAGGGAGGAAGCCATTTCCTGTGGCTGGCCTACAGTGGAGGTCAGGCTCCTGTGTTGACAAGGAGGGTGAAGGGGGCCCGTGTTCAGGTCTGGATCCATGCTCATGTACTGTGTTTGACCTTGGGAAATCCCCTTATCCTCTGTGGGCCACATTCTGACTATCTTGCAACAAGAAATTTGGATTGAATTTGGTTTACAATGTTTAAGACTACTTTGGAAACCTCTTTTGAATTGAAAGCTATAGAAACCCAATAGGAATCCTGTGAAATCACTGCTTTTGTAGGTTGAAAATGTCAAGTGTATCATATGGTTTACCCCAGGGTTTCTTTCCTTTTTTGGGGGGGAGGGGCAGAAGGAGAGAGAGAATCTGAAGCAGGCTCTACACCCAGCATGGAGCCTGATGCAGGGTTTGATCTCACAAACCTGCGAACATGACCTGAGCCAAAATCAAGAGCTAGATGCTTAACTGACTGAGCCACCCAGGCACCCTTATCCCAGTGTTTCTTAACCTTGGCACTATTGACCTTGGGGGTGGATAATTATGGAAGGCTGTCCTGAGTAGAGTGGTCAGTAGCATTCTCGGCCCCTACCCACTGGATGCCAGTAGCACTCCCCAAGTTTTGACAATCAAAAATGTCTTTAGACATTTCCAGATGTTTCCTGGGGGGGGGGGCAAAATTGCTCCTGTTTTAATCTGTTTAATCACTGTTTTAATCTAATAAAACAAGAGGTGAGAATCTCCTTTGAAGAGGAGTGGGAAGGAGTGTTACCCAGATACATTCTCTGTGGCTCTAGAAGCTCTCAGACACACCATTTTTTTAGGAGACAAAGTTTAAAAACTGATAGGGCCCAGAGTGTCTTGCAGCTCAAAACTCCCAGATGAATCCAGGGTCCTCTTTCCAAGTCAGTTTTAATTGGAAAGGCAGAGGAGGGGGCTCTGGAGGGATAGCCAGCAGCATCCTCAGTGCTCCCAGCTTCCATTTTGGAAGAATGGATAACAGTACAAGCTGCTTTTCCTGGGCATCCTTATTTGGACACCTTCTCCAGGAAGCCTTCCATCATAACAACAGTGAGAGAACATGCTCTCGCCTCCTGTTACCTGTCCATTCTGTTCCACCAAACTGAGCTGCCCTTCCCCTTCTGCAGGCTCAGGCACAGAGACTCTTTGAGACGTTGGCATTGGGATCTAGGGCAGGTACTTGGGCATGAGGATGTCCAGAAAGGCAGGCCAGGCACTTGATGTGCTTGCCCAGGCTCGGGGCTTGGCAGGAAACAAATCCATGGTGTATTTGGATCCAGGCTGAGTCATATGCCGTCCGTGCCTCCAAAGCCCTTAGAACAGGACCTTCATCTCAGCCTCCACTTCGTTCTGCCACACCAGCTGGGGGACCTTGGATGAACCTCTGCTTCCTCATCTGCAAAATGCAGCCATCAAGACTCCTTTTACATGATGATTGAGAAGAATAAATTTAGATCACCTATTTAAATACCTACACAGTGCCAGGCACACAGCGGTCTCTTGGAAAACGATCATGAGTGTGTGATTCCTGTGAAGATTTTGGTGTTGGCACCACAGCCCAGTCTCCCTGGTCAGGCTATCATCCCAGGAAGCCCCCAGCTTCTCTCATGGTGACGGAGAACTGGCCAGACTGGGGCGGCGATTCCTAGGCTCTGGGTGGCCCCCTGGGACACCTCCCTTTATGAGAACAAAGCCTTCCTTCCATAATTGGAGATGAGTCTTCAAAGGACTTCTGTTCACTGGATCTCAGTTTCCTGGTTTAGTGAAACAACCTTACAGAAACATCCTTTCTGCAGGTATTTACCGAGCATTTATGAGGTGGCATTATACTTTATTTGGAGCCTTCCTCCTTTATTCTTAAGGGTTATTTGCTTTTATTTTGCTTTAATTATGTCTTTCCCCAAATAAAAATAACCATTTTTTTCTGATTACAAAAATAGTACATGCTCATAATAAATATAGTTTCAAACAATACAGAAAAGCATGAGAAAAGTAAAAATGACTCAGATTTTTGTCTCGAAGATCTTCCCACTCTTGACATCTTGGGGCCTGCCTTTCAGAGTCTCAGGATACACCTACCCATGATTTCACATGCATGAACTCAAGGAATAGTCACTATTTGCTTTAACCTTTTTATTTAAGTATAATGTGTAACATGCACATAGAAAAGTGCACAAATCCTTAGTGTACAAATCAAATCTTGACAAATTTTTGCTCACGCAGACACACCACACAGATCAAAATACAGAGCATTTCCCAGAACCCCAGAGGTCTTGTGGTCATTACCCATCCCACTGCTATTCTGACTTTTGTCAGCATACGTCAGCCTGACTATTTTTGAACTTTACATTATGGGGCTTATGCAGTATATACCGTTTTTGTGTCTGGCTTTTTTTTTTTTTTTTTTAAGATTTTATTTATTTAGAGAGCATGTGTGCACAAGTGGGGGGAGGAGCAAAGGGAGAGGGAGAGAGAGAATCTCAAGCAGACTCTGCTTTGAGCGTGGAGCCCAATGTGGGGCTTGATGCCATGACCCTGAGATCATGACCTGAGCCAAAATCAAGAGTTGGACACTTAACCGATTAAGCTACCCAGGGTCCCCTGTGTCTGGCTTTTTAAGTTTGACATTGGGAGATTCATTCATTTCATGGCCTATAGTAGCACTTCATTCCTTTTCACTTCTGTATAGTATTCCACATTTATTGTGAAATAAATGTGGATCTATCACATTTATTTATCCTACTAATACATCTTTGTATTCTACTAATGCTGGACATTTGAGTTGATCCTACTTTTTGACTATTAACAACTCATGCTGCTATACATGGTGAATTAATTTTCTAAACACTGATGGTAAAGACACTTTGTCATCTGTAAGTGCCCCTTAAGCAAAAAGGAAACGTGGAAATATCTGCCCCATGCAGGGTTTTGGTTTCCCTATTATACATTTAGAGGCTTGGAGGAGATGCTCTGTCAATGTTCTCCCACCAGGAACATGAGGGGATTTGGGGAATGCATCTTTCCATCCAGACACATGCTTGGTCCTTCTCTACTCGAAGGTAGATGTCTTAGTGAGGGTTCTCCAGAAGAACAGAACCAATAGGATATATGAAGATACATGTAAGAGGAGGATGATTTCGGGAACGGGCTTACCTGGTTATGGAGGCCTAGAAGACCCATGATCTGCTGTCTGCAAGCTAGAGAACTAGGAAAATCTGTGGTGTGATTCAATCTAGGTCTGCAGGCCTCAGAAGTGGGACAGCCAATTCCTTCAGTCCCAGTCTGAGTCTGAAGGCCAAGAGGGCAGGGGAAAGTACATGTCTCAGCTCCAGCAAAAAGCAAATTTGCCCTTCCTCCACTTTTTTGTTCTATTCAGGCCCTCAACAGATTGGATGATGCCCACCCACACTGGTGAGGGCAATCTTTTTACACAGTCTACTAATTAAAATGCTAATCTCTTTCAGAAACACCCTCACAGACACACTCAGAAATAATGTCTTACTAGCTTTCATCCCTTCAAGTTGACACATAAAATTAACCATCACGGCCGGCTCACATAGGACCCGCCCCTTCCATTTGGGTATTGATCCACATCTCCTAAGTAAAACAAAGCAAACCTTCATCTTGGTCCCTTTCTAACCCTGGGTCAAGTAGAGGGTCCCAGGACCATTTTTCCCTCTTCCAGAAAACTCCTGCCCTCCTCCCCCAGCCCTGGGGGTGTCTTGGCCTTTTGGTCAGACTAATGGAGAGATAATGACCCCTGCCCCCGTCCTCTCCACTTCTTGGCTCCCCCACCCCCAGACAAAGTGCTTTGTTCCCCATTGAGGACAGCAGGAAGTGGTCCCTGGCAATTAGATACTCTTGGCATGGGCAGCACCACTTAGCAGTCCCCTGAAGACACAAGCTGGAGAAAAGCAGAATGAGAACTCTTTGCATACAAGTGAGCAAGTGGGGCCCGGAGAGGCGGAGGCTAGTGTAGGCATGTGGGAATGCTCCCGAGGCCCCCAACTAACAGAAAATCTCCCCTTGTGAATTAATTCCTGGGGATCGCTGGTCCCCAGGCAGGCAGATCAGGAGTTAAAAAAACAGGCTTCTCTAATAGTTTCACTTTAAAGTGCTGACTCTGCCATTCAGCGTCCAGGACCTTGGGCAAGATAATAAATTTTCGAAACCACGGTTTTGTCATATTTAAAATGAGGATAAACCCTATCTACCAGGGTTGTCATGAGGATGAAATGTCGCCCTTTTGGTCCACACTGCTTAAACATTGTCAGATCAGCACCCTCGGGGAGGAAAGGGAGAACCCTCTGCTATCCATGTAGAGAAGAGTAGTCAGGAGTCAGGAGCCATGGTCCTGGTGTGAGCCCTACCCCCTCTAACCCTCGGCGTCCCCATCACTCTGATCAGCAGGCTGGCTTTGGTCATCTCTGGACCCCTCCTACTTGTAATTCTTTCGGCATCTGTGAGGCATGATTGTTGCTTCCAAAGACAAATTTGCAGTGTAGGGGAGTGGGTGAAACAGACTTAGAAGTCGGGGAACTTATTACTTAGTTCCCCTAAGCCTTAATTCTCTCACCTATAAAATGGAGTAGTAATAATACCCACTTTATACAGTCGTAGGAAGAATAAAGTAATGTATGTAAAGCACTTAGCACAGCGGAAGTCATGATAATAGTAATGAAACAGTAAATATTACATAATAATTGTATCATATTAATATTACTCATAAATAATTTAAGTATTTCCTCCAGTTGCAAGGAGTTGAACTTTTAAAGCTTGACTCCCACAACAATCATTGAGAGCAAAGGAGTGCGTTGTAATGTAACTACCCCAAACTTAGTACAAAAGTATAATGTTCTTGATCATTTATGATGCTATGTTAGGATACAGAGTCTCACTCCACACAAATGGTGGGAAAGCTTAGCCTGACCCTTTTCTGGGTTCCCTAACCCCCTCCCCTGTTCTGGAGATTGGGTCATAATCCCCAGACTTCAGTGCCGTGGCATGGGTTAGGGGCAAGAGATTTGCAGGGCCACCTACTTCTCAATCATTGGTCCACATAGAGTTCAACATCTATCATCCAGTGGCCCTACAGGCCCAGAAGATCCATGCCCTTTGTGGGTTACATTTGGGGCATGGGATTTAGCCATTTGTGTGATGGCTTATAGAATCTTGTGTGCCTAGGGACACATGACTGTTCTGTCTTGGGGTGCAGGACTCACCCCCTCTCCAGCCAGGAAGCAAGATGCAGATTCCCTCTGTTCAGGACTCATGGGTTTCTCCTCTCCACTCTCCTCCACCCTTCTCTGCCTCCTCTGGAGCATGGTCTTCTGGAAACAGCAGTGTAGGACTGAAATGTTTGCCAGGCATCAATTCTTTTTCTGCCTTGCTGCATGCTTTCTATCTTATCATAAGCAGCTAAGAGCACACTAAAGATATAACATTCTGTCTTAAGGGTTTTAGGTTTTTTAAGGCAGCATCTAACATCTACATACCAACTTTTGTCTCAGTTATATATTGCTGTGCAACAAACCATCCCAGAACATAGTGGCTTAAAAAATAACCATTTATTCAGCTCAAGTTTCTGTGGGTCAGCAATTTGGGCAGGGCTTACTCAGGCAGTTCTGTTGGTTTTCACTAGACTCACTCATGCATCTGTGGTGTGCTGCCAGTCAGCTGGGAGACCCTGTCTGTGTGGGTTGAATGGTTGTCAGCTGGAGGGATGGGGGCTCTGGGCCTGACTCCCTGACTCCCATCATCCAGCAGGCTAGCCAGACTGGTTCACACATGATAATCGAAAGGTTCTGAAGGGCAGCAAGACAAGCCAAACCCAGTATGCAAGCACTTTTCAATTCTTGGCTTGTATGTGTTTGCTGTTGTTTCATGGCCCAAAGCAAGTCACACGACCAAAGCTCAGCATCAATATAGAAGAGTCAATGCCAAGGGTGTACATATAGGTAGGTGTGGACAAATTTGAGCCTTTCCTGCAACAGTCTTCCAGAACTCCTTCTGGCTCCTTACCCCCTCCTTCTGATAGGGGTTGAAATACTCTTTCTTCCTTGACACAGCCCTGCAATCTTCTGGGGTTAGATGTCATGTTTTTAAGCTCAAGGAGGGAGGGTAGGGTGTGAACTACCCTCAAGGCTGTGAGAGGACCAGGCTAGGAGCAGGGAGCTCCCTGATGAAGAGACCTGAAGCCATTGATCAACAGCCATGAGTGCAAGGGTGAAAACTAAGTGGCTGTCTGCTGGGTTGCTTCATGTGAATCATCTTCCTTCTCTGCACACCATCCCGGTCCAAATCTCAGTAGGGGCAATGACCACGTTCTATCTTCTATTAGAGTTACCTGCATTTACACAGTAATTCCCTCACCTGGATCTGGGCTTGCAGAGGTGAAACGTAGGGTTTATTTTCCTCCCACCCTCCTGCCCACAGAGTCTTGCACAAATTAATTTTTCAGCAAAGTTCACAGGAGGTCCCAACACTCTCCAAGGATGTGTGGAGGGATAATATTTTGAAGTATTATATTCCCATTCCTTGTACCTATTTGGCCCTTTCCCCATCCAGTAGTAAGGCCATTCTGCATTCGTTGCCTTAAGGAAGGATAGCACAGCTTAAAGCAGCCCAAATGGGAATCAGTTCGGAACTTCTGAGGTTCAAAAGTCCATTCAGTAGAATGGATAAGATGCATGCTCATGAACGTTATTAAGTTTGCAATTTCTGGGTCAGCATATGGCAGGAGCTTGTTTGTGCCTTGACACCCTCCTCTGGTCCAAACCCACTGCAATGACAGGCAACACACAAAGGGGACCTTGGTGAAGCTCTGCTCAAACTCCAGACCAGAAAAGGAGCAGAGACGCAGAACAGTGAGCAAGGATGGAGCTTCAGGCTTGGATCTGAACATGACAGAGGTGGCAGGGTATTCCACTCTTCAGGGTGGTGACGGGCACGCAAAGTAAGAATTCAGTTGAATTAGAGAAAAATAGAGTCCCATGTATTATGCTCCTGAGTTTGTGGACCAGGATTCACACCCACTCCCTACACGCAGACAGTGAAGAACACCTGGACACTTACTGAGTCTTTCCTAGTGGAAATCAGAGAGACCCCACCTGGACTGGTGAATGGGCTTGTTCTGTTGGCAGAGAGCTGTGTCATTGCAGGAACTGCCCGGTGTGTTTTCAGGGCTGTGGCCTGAGCTGAGAGTTTGGCCATAGGATATAAGGATGAAAAGCTGACTAAATCCCGTGGTTGGCTTTTAGAGCACATCAGGGGTAGGAGTAGGAAGTCAGCACCGTATCCTGTCCAGCCGGGATACCAGCGTACAAGCTGTAATTACAGTGACCCAGGGGCACCTGGGTGGCTCAGTTGGTTGAGCATCTGACTCTTGGTTTCAGCTCAGGTCATGATCTCAGGGTCGTGAGATCTGAGCCCTGCATCTGGCTCCACGCTCAGCTTGGAGTCTGCTCGAGATTCTCTCCCTCTCCCTCTGCCCCTCCTGCTTGTGCGCGCACACACACACACTCTCTCTAAAATAAGTAAATAAATCTTTAAAAACAAAAACAAACAAACAAAACAAAATGAAAGAAACAGTGACCCAGGCTTGACAGTGAGTGAATCCAGAAATGGCCTTGACTTCCAACACCCAGCAAAATCCTTAGAAATGGGACCTCATTGATTTATCTCTCAGCAAGTTGTTGTAAGATAATTTGCCTACAGTGAGACAACGCGTAAGTGTTCAGCTTCATACATCTTAACAGATGTTGACATCCATGTGATCACCAGATTAAGACACAAAACGTTGGCATAAACCCCTAAAGTTCCCGTGCCCCTTTCTGTTTCATTCTCCCCTCTGATGTAACCACTCTCTGACTTCTGTCACCAAAGACTAGTTTTGCCTGTTGGTGTCTGGCTTCTTTCAATCAGGAGAATGTTTCTGAGATTCATTCACATTGTTGTACATTTTAGTAGTTTTGTTTATTTTACGGCTGAGTGGTATTCAGTTGTATGAATATATCACAATTTATTCATTCTCCTATCGATGAATATTGGTCTCTAGTTTGGGGCTGCTATGAATAAAGCCACTGTAAGCATTCTTGCACAAGTCTTTTTGTGGACACAACACATTTATTTCTCTTAAGAACAGAATTGCCCAGTCATAGGGCTGGTGAATGTTTAACTTATTAGAAACCGCTATGCAGTTTTACAAAGTGGCTTTATCATTCTAACTTCTCCCGGCAATGGACGCTCTGCATCCTTGCCAATATGTGATCTAGTTAGTTATTTTTTAATTTTTTATTTTTAGCTCTTTTGGTGGGTGTATCGTGGTACTCACTGTGTTTTTAATCACATTACCCTGATGGCTAATGATATGGAACACACTTTCATGTACTTATTAACTACTTGGATAGGTTCTTCTGTAAAATGCCTGCTCAAGTCTTTTGCCCATTTTTTAAAAACTGAAGTATGATTAACATAGAACATTATACTAGTTTCAGGTGTACAACATAATGATTCAATTTTTACACACTGGGAAATGACCACCACGGTAAGTTGAGATACCATCCATCACTACTCATAGTTACAACATTTTTTCTTGTGATGGGAACTTTTAAGATTTACCCTGTTAGCATCTTTCAAATATGCAATTCGTATGGTTAACTACAGTCACCATGCTGTACATTACATTCCTAGGACTTATTTATTTTATAACTGGAAGTTTGTACCGTTTGACCTTCTTTATCCATTTTGTCCAACCCCCCAATTCATTTTTTGCCCATTTTTAATTAGGTTATTTATTTTTTTATTGTTGAGGTATGGGAATTCTTACATATTCCAGATATGACTCCTTTGTCAGATATATGTGTTGTGAATGTTTTCATTCAATCTGTGTCTCATCTTTTTGCATTCTTAGTGGTGTCTCTCAACAAGCAGAAGTTTTAAATTTTAATGTCCAATTTATCAATTTTTTTTCTCTTCCAATTAGTGCCTTTTGTATCCTCTCTCAGAAACCTTTGCCTGTTCTAATATTATAAAAATGTTCTCAGGGCACCTGGGTGGCTCAGTCGGTTAAGCATCTGCCTTCCACTCAGGTCGCGATCCCAGAGCCCTGGGATGGAGCCCCACATCAGGCTCCCTGCTCAGCGGGGAGTCTGCTTCTCTCTCTGTGCTCTTTCTCTCTTTCAAATAAATAATTAAAAAATCTTTTAAAAACATGTTCTCCAGTGTTTTCACATTTAGGTTTTGATGTGTCCTAAATTAATTTCTGTGTATGATGAGGTAGGGGTCAAGTTACTTTTATAATAAGTGTTGATGTCTGGTAGTGTAAGTCCTCCAAAATTTATCAAGGTTTTGTATTTTAGAATCAGCTTTTTAATTTATCCACCCACCCTCCCAAAAAAAAAGGCCTACTGGAGTTTTTGTTTGGGTGGACTTCACTCTATTATAGATCAACTTGGGTTGAAATGACATCTTAATAATACTGAGTCCTTGAATCCATGAACATGGTTTATCTCCCCATTTATTTATGTATTCCTCTTAGCAGTGATTTGTAGTTTTAAGTCAGAGGTCTTTCAAATCTTCTGTTAACTATATCATTTAGTATGTGATATTTTTATGCTATTATAATTTCATTTTCTAATTTTCTGATAAGTAGAAAAGATTGATTTTTCATATTGAAATAAACATGTTCTCACAAACTTAATAACATACTGATTGTTCTGTAGCCATGGTAACAAGTAGCCACCAGAACTGATTTTAAACTTGTTCAATTGATCAGTGACGACTTGCTTCAGTGAACATGCTTTTGCAAATCACAAATCATCATTATCTGCTCACTTTTGAAAATCAGCCATCAGGGACAAACTCACTTCAATAAACACACTTCTGAGGGGCAACTGGTCAATAGCAGTCTCACCTGAGTGACCATGCTTCCACAGATGATGTCAATCCACTTATGATATCTAAAAGTCCACCAATCCCTTGTCTAATTTACCTTGTTATGTGGAAGCATGTTGCTTGATTTCTAAGTGTCTGGAATTTTTCTAATTATCAACTTCTGCATTGTGCATATATCAGAGAATATACTATTTTAATTATTTTAATACTTTGCAATTTATTAAAACTTGCTTTAGGGCCCAGCTTATGGTCTCTGTTAGTAAATGTTCAATGTGCATCTGAAAAGAACATATAATCTGCAGTTGTTAATCTAGCATCTGTCAATTAGATCAAATTGATTATTGATACTGTTGTTCAAGTCCCTATCTTTACTGA
Organism: Phoca vitulina; assembly: GCF_004348235.1. Classification (NCBI taxonomy): domain Eukaryota; kingdom Metazoa; phylum Chordata; class Mammalia; order Carnivora; family Phocidae; genus Phoca; species Phoca vitulina. The sequence goes on along the minus strand of NW_022589733.1, from coordinate 8,570,236 downwards.
TTTTTTTTTCCTCTTTATTCTGTTAGTTATATGGAGAGAACTGTATTAGAACTTCTAACCATGATTGTAACGTTTCCATTTCTTCTTATGGTTCGATTTTTTTCTTCATGTATCTTGAGGCTCATTGTTAAGTGCATCACAATTAGGATTGTTTTATCTTTCTGATCACTGTATTTTGTTTTTGTCACTAAAAAATGCTCCTGTTTGTCTCTGGTACTGTTTCTTACCTTGAAATCTACTATACTGAACTCACTGAAAATCTCTGTCTTAACTTGTAGCATTTAATCCATTTTTATTAAATGTATTTACTAAAATGGGTAGGCTGAGGTCTATCATCTGGCTATTAGTTTTGTATTTCTTTCCATCAGTTCTTTTGTAGTTTTTAGTGTATTGTTTTGTTTTGTTTTTAGAGAGGGAGAGAAAGAATCTGAAGCAGGCTTCATGCCCAGCGTAGAGTCCAATGTGGGGCTTGACGCAGGTCTCCATCTCATGACCCTGAGATCTTGACCTGAGCTGAAATCAAGAGTCAGACATTTAACCGACTGAGCCACCCAGGTGCCCCTCTTTTGTACTCTTTGTAGTCCCTCCTTTCCTATTTTCTTTTAGATTAATCAAGTACTTTCTATGATTCTCTTTTTTTGGTCTCTGTATTGAGTATTTTGGCTGCATAATATAAGGAACTTAATATGATATAATCCCCTTTACCCCCTCCTCCCATGTCATAGATTTTACTTCTGTGTGTCTTAGAGCCCCATGATCCATTTGCATTATATCTGATTTATCATTTCCTTTCAGCCTGAAAAACATTCCGTAAGGTTGGCAGTAATGTTCCCACTTTCGTTACTAACCTTAGTATTTTGAATCTTTTCTCTTTTTGTTTTGTTCAACCTAGGAAAAAAGTTTTGTTTTGTTTTTAATTTTGTCAATCTTTTCAAAGAACCAGCTTTTGGCTGCACTGATTCTCTTTTTTTTTCTATTCTCTGTTTTATTTACAGTCTGACATTTGTTGCTTCCTTGCTTCCGCTTGCTTTGGAATGAGTCTGCTCTTCTTTATCAAGTCCCTTAAAGAGGAAGTTTCGATTATTTATTCGAGATCTTTCTTCTTTTTTTAATGTAGGCATTTACAACACTGCTCTCACAACACCTCATCAGTTCTGCTAGGTTGTGCCTTGATTTCATTCACCTCAAAGTACTTTTTTAAGCCACAAGTATATACGTTCATAGAACATCTCAAAGTATTTTTTATTCCCTTGTGATTTCTTCTTTGACCTGTTGGTTGTCTGAGCGTCTTGTTTAGATTTCACATATTTGTGAATTTTCTGAATTTCCTGTTGTCGTTGATTTCTGCTTTCATTCCACTGTGGTAGGAGAAGATACTTTTTATGATTTCAAACTTCTAAAAATCTATTGAGACTTGTTTTGTGGTCTAACATATGGTATGCCTTGGAGAAGGTTCCATGTGCCCCGGAGAAGAATGTGTATTCTGCTGTTGTTGGATACAGCATGCCGTGCATGTCTGTTAGGTCTAGTTGATGTTGGTTTGCAAGCTAGCTCCTGTACACAGAAGGCAAGGGAGGACCAAAGAGAGAAGTAAACCACTCCAGATTGGTGGGTGGCAGGTTTGATAAACAAGGGAACTTACTTACAAGGCTTGTGTTGGGCACCAGCAAAATGAGTAGGTCTCAACAGCCCCTCACCAGAATCGTACAAGTTTACACCTAGGCTTTCACTGGATTCAGTCATGTAAGCCATCCAGATGGTCTCCACAACACCTGATTCTCTCAAGGCTCTGTGCTTTAAAATGGCTCCCACTGTGGGGATGGTGTGCAGAGTGTGCATTTGAAGGACAGGGGAGAGAGTGAGGAGCCTCCTGATTGCCCAGGTCCAGTCAACTGGTGGTCACATCTTCTCAATGCCCGCCCCCCCCAAACATTCCAGCCCTTGTGATGGGCTCTTACACTCTTACACCCACCCCTCTTCCTCAGTGTCCCCTGAGCGGTCAACAAGGAGTTTCACTAGCATGGAGGCTGTTCGTTTGGTGGCTATCTGGCTGCACTGGAGGCAGATTCCACAGCAACAATAGAAGCACATGCAAGAGAAAACACAGATCAAGATAATTCTCAAAATAAGTACCAATTTTTTTCTCCAAGAGCCCATGATCCATCCAAACGACTGATTTATTAAGTCCCCTAGACTGGGGGTTGAACACTCAGGGCATTCACTTGTGTCCTCATGTGATTTCATGAAAATGATACATTAGCAGACTCATCAGGTATGAACACACAACATTTTATTTGGATAATAGCACAGGTGTGTCCTTGGAAGGCAGTAATAATGTCCAAGGCCATCCTATCTTAGAGGAGAGCTTTTCTTTTTTCTATTTTTTTAAAGATTTGTTTATTTATTTTAAAAAGAGAGAGTGCACTCACACAAGTTGGGGGAGGGGCAAAGGGAGAGGGAGAAACTCAAAAAGACTCTCCACTGAGTGCAGAGCCTGAGGCGGGGCTTGATCTCATGACCCTGAGATCACAACCTGAGCCAAAATCAAGAGTCAGATGCTCAGGGGCACCTGGGTGGCTCAGTCGTTAGGCATCTGCCTTCGGCTCAGGTCATGATCCCAGGGTCCTGGGATCGAGCCCCGCATCGGGCTCCCTGCTCGACGGGAAGCCTGCTTCTCTCTCTCCCACTCCCCCCCTGCTTGTGTTCCCTCTCTCATTGTGTCTCTCTGTGTCAAATAAATAAATAAAATCTTTAAAAAAAAAAGAGTCAGATGCTCAACCTGCTAAGCCACCCAGGCACCCCAAGACAGCTTTTCTTATGAGAGACATTTCAGTGTTGGGTAAGGAAATATTTTGTCGGCTATCATTTAAGCCTTGTTGGGTGAATTTAGTAGGGGATTTTATGTGTGATATAATGTCTTCCAGACCAATGGAGAAAACAAAGATCAATGCAAATGATTGTACTAGCGGAAAATGGAACTGGCTCACTTCACCTGGCTGTTCGTACCATGCCTGCTGGCTGGTGGAGGCAGCACTGTCAGGCATGAGGAGATGGACCAGGGGCAGGATATGCCAGATCGGGACTCCCACCTTCACCCCTTTCAATGGTGTGTGTTCTACTGCAGTCCTAGTGCTTTTCAACAGGTCTGACTTGCATCTGGAGAATAGGATCCCGGTGGAGACTGAGTAGTTCCTCCTCACCCCCTCACCTAGGGGGTGTGAAGTAATTTGCCTGTCCCATCCCAATGGGACATCCCATTGCAAGTTCTAGTAGATGACACCTTTCTCAGACATGATGGGGCTTGGTGTTCTCAGCAGCATAGCATGTTGATCCATGGTGAGAGCCAGGGCAATGCTGTCGCCCAGCACTTCCATACCTTTACAGTGTTGGGTGTCTGGACAGGAGTCCCCAGTCTGGCATATGTGGTAACAGGCCCTACTGGTTGATTATTTAAATGTATTAAAGACACATTAGTCCACCTGATCAATGTGGTTTGCCTGTTAGTAATTTAATTTACTGCTTTAATATTCCATTCTTTCTTTCTATCACCCCTGCTGCTTGCAGGTTATAGGGGGGATGAAACCTCCATTCAATGTCATATCCTTTTGCCCAGTCTTATACATCGTGACCTTTGAAATGTGACCCCTCAATCACTGTCTAATTGATAAGGGTATTTGTACATGGTATGCAGCTGGCCCAAATACCGGGGGGGACATGAAAACAGCCAGCTTCGAGTGGGGTCTGGAGAGGAAATGGCACCATGGACCAATCATCCCTGCTATCTGAGTGATAGGATCTGGCAGGCCCTATGATATTGGAGATGTCAGGGATGGGAGAAGATGCAGTGTGGAGTTTATGGCAAACTCCAGTGGGAGAAGGTCCCTGGATGATCTAGGTCCCTGGAATTCTGGAGTCAGTCCTTGCTAACTGCAGCAGAGAATTACACGCCCTTTGAGAAGCCTCTCCTGGAGTGTTACTGGGGCCTGGTTGAGAAGAAATGCTAAAAAAAAAAATCATGGGCACCAAATGAGCATGCATCTGGAATATCCCATGATGAGATGGGTCCTGGCTACAAATTCCTTTAGGGAAGGATTGAGGGAATGAATATTATATATATATATTTGTAGTGGCATTGCATAGTTCTTTAAGAGGACCCAGCATCCTGTAATCAATGGGCTCAATAAGTTTGAGAAGTGGTTTAGATCTGGAAACATCTGGGAAGGAATTCTGATTTTTCATTGTTATGGCTGACATGAAACTTCTGCTCACCAGCTCTTGACTTTTTCTGGTGTTACAAGTGAAGCAGTGTTCAAGTTGTCTGACCACCTATCTTACTTCTAGGAATACCATGGTCTGTTAGTCACCGTCATAGATCTTAGTGGGACAAGGCACCCTGGTTGCCACTCTGTCTTTGCCGCCCATCGAGGTAGTTATTTCTACCTTACCTCTGGTGGTTAAGTAGCACTGTCTGGCTTCTGCTATTCCAGATTCATTCACATTGACTGAATCTGAATGAAGCCAATTGTCATGGTAGCATCGCCTACCGTCAACCCTGACTTCCCAAGAATTGTCACCATTGGGCTTCTCAAAGATGCAGGTGCCCTCTACACTGGTGTGTTCCTCACTACCCTTGTGAAGAGAGCCCGTGGGCACTCCTAGTAAACATCACCAGGTTGTGCATTCCCTCATTCTAGGAAATAAATTCATTCTAATAGATTCACATCCTGAACCTTCTGATCTCTTTATCAATACTCGGCCGTGGCAATTCTAGAAGCTCCATCTCATTCACTATAGGCTGTTGTCATGTTCAAGATCCAAGGAGCCATTCCTGCGGCATCTTGGCCCCACTTGAGGCATTCTCTCAGGACAATAAATCCTGAGTCGTGAGAATGTGCTCTTGTGTTAATGAATTCTCTCCTGCCCAGTCTTATCTTCTGCCCCAGCCCACAGGTCCACCGCCCTCAGGATTCACTCCCACACATGTTTTTCTCAGTTGCTACCAGGACCTATTGGCCATGGTATACAATTAATTCAGTGAGAAGGCCATTTCCTCCTGGAGAAGGAACAGTCTTCCCTTGCTCCAGCTGGGCTGAAACCTGGCTCCCATGATTGACCAGGGCCAGTGCATGCAATAGGGTGATCCTGATGAGGAAAAGCATTTTCATGGGAGGCACACATCACAAACCAAGTCTGTTCTCCTCTAGGAAGAAGGAGAAGGGGGCTCCTGCTAGTTTGGAGAGTTTAGGAGAACCCAAGTGTTCATGGTTCTCAAATGCATCCATCCACATGTCTCCATCCCATGTCTCCGGGTCCCAAACATCTTACATGGGGGCTGACTTTAGCATAGGAGCTCTTCCACGGCTACACAATCAACCTCCTCTGCAGCTCTCTCACTCTTATGGTTAAATCCTGGGTCTCATCTTCAGCATGGTCTCACTGTGTTCAAGGAGATAAAGTTATTTTTAAAAGCTGCCAGGAAGCCCTCTAATTTTCACTCTGTGTTGATAGCTGATTGACCAGAGCCTGTCATTTTTTTTTCAAGGCTTCCAAGGCAGTTAATGAAATCCAGCCAACACCACAACCTTTGTAATTACCATCACCTCTATACCTTCGAGAGGCTGGGGTTAAGGCATGCCTCACTGGTGCCCCTCCAGCTGGACCGCATCCCAGCCCACCCCTGAGTGTCTTTGTCACATGATGCTGTCTGGATGGCCAGTGATCCAGTCACAGAATCCCACTGATGGTCTATTTCGAGGTCTCCTTCTCGTGCCCACTGACTTAGTTTGGTTCCCTGAGAGCAGAGCTTGGGGCAGGGAAGGGAGGGAGAAAAGACAATATAGGGTGTATTGCTGAGACTGCTGCTGTGAGCAATGAGAACCTGATTTTTCTAGAACCCTCTGCCTCTTGAGCAGCACACAGAATGCTTCCAGAGGCTGGAGTGTATATCTCCCAGGTCTATGCTCCCTTTCTTGAGGATTACTCCTGGGTTACTCTAATTCCAGTCTCACTTAAATAAAGTCAGAGGGGATATTTGTGATGGGGTGAAGGCCCTGGGGCAGAAAATAGAAAGTCACGTGGCCCACCCACGTATCAGGTGGTGTGCTGTCAGTGCAAGGGGAGGCTGAGCCTGCACAGAACTGTCCACTGTAGCTGTGACTTAAAGAAGAAGAAGTGGGCTGAGATTATGTGACCAGGAGATGAATGATGTCAACATGGTCATCACTGTCATCATCACTTGTGGCTAAACCAGCCATCGAAATAGGATGGAGCATTGTAAATGGTATAATAGAAACGTCAACAAAGTGCACAGGAGGAAAGGAGAAAATGATTCTAGCACTTGAGAATAAGGAGGTCTGCGTGGAGGTGATGGTATTTCTGTGGGAATTTGAAAGACCGTAGGATTTTACCAGGTGAAGAAGTCAAGGCAAAACATTCCAGGAGAGGAGAATGTAATTAACAAAAAGACTGGATGCAGTTGGGATGCAGTGATGGGTATAGTTATGGGGTGCAGTGATGGAGTTGCAGTGATGGGACCCACACTGATGGGCATAAATGACAGTGGTGTGATGATGAGGTTGTAGGGATGGGGTGTGGGAATGGAGCTACAGGGATGGGGGTGCAGTGATGGAGTGCAGTGATGGAAGCACAGTGTGGGGTGCAGTAATGGGAGTACAGTGATGGGGCTATAGGGATGGGGTACAGTGATGGGAGCACAGTATTGGGGTTCCAGTGATGTGGGCACACTGATGGGGTACAGTGAGGCATCCATCTGGAAAGGCAGAACAGAGCCAGATGGGAAAAGATCTGAACATCCTGTTGAAGTGTTTGAATTGAACAGCAGTGTGAGGTGGGTTTGAAGAAAGGTCATGAGAAGGAGGCTCTAGGGTGCCCAGCTCCAGGCCCCTGGAGTGAGAGGTGCATTGCCCAGTGACCCAAGTCCATCCCCAGAGCATCCTCCCTTTGTTCTGTCCACCTGCAGGCCAGTCTCCACCCTGAGGCCACTGGCAGCAGGGTAGATTAGATTATGTTCTAAACTGAAGCCAAGCCTCAGACTGAGGTCCTCTCTCATTCTGGTTTCTCCCTCAGGGTTTCAGCAGAGCAGTCTGGGAGAACAGAGAGAGCCCATCACAGGTCTGTGTCTTGGGGGCCATCCAGGCCACTGGTCTGCTGGGAACAGCAAGGTCCAGGCCACTGGTCTGCTGGGAACAGCAAGGTCCATGTCAGGTGGTTCCTCAGCTTCCTAGAAGATTAAATGATCTTTAATGGCCCAAGAATTGCAGAAGTCAGCCCATGCTCCCCAACCTTCCTGTTGCTCCTCATTCCCCCTCCTCTTCCCTAAGTGGCAACAGCTGCAGCTTGGAGGCGGGAAGTCTGGGCTCAAGTCCCAGCTGTGCTGGCTCCTCAGTCCTGTGATATCTGACGATTCATCCTACCTTGCAATTTCCTCCTCTGCAAAATGGGAATAATCGCAGGACATAGGGTAATGGCTGCAAAAGGTTTAGCCCAGGCTGTGATACCTACAAGGCATTCGGTAAATGAAAGCTAGTATCATTATTTCCTACCATGTCAGTTTCCTAGAGAGCAGGCTCTGTCCATTAGGGGACGCCTGAGATAAGCAGAGGTGGCACCTTGACTAAGAGCAAATACAAGATACACAGTTAGGAAGTCACACCCTCCACAGTTCTCTTTCAATGTTGGGTTTGTAGAAAAGATAGACTAGCTTTGGCCATAGCATGTTTCTTATGGGTATCTATAACACTTATTAATTTTTCCTTTTAACCAAGAGAGAACAATTCCCCCACCCCACCCCAACCCCATGGTTCATGGTAGATATTTACATGGAGCTCCCTCTGGTAAACTCAGTCCTGGTCAATAATTTAAACAGTCTCTTTAAGTCACATAAGCTTTTTCAAATAAATGCATAGCCTCTCAGATTTGCTTCCCATCCTCTCCAAGATGGCGTCTGGATGCATCAATTGGGGGAAGCTTATATGACCATACCAGTAGAAGGGTAGAGAGAGCCTAGACCCACTTGCAGAGGTCCTAGCATTGTTGGGCTGTCCACAGCAACTTTTTGGGCTATCCACAGCACCGATTCCTGGGAGGATGATGAATTCTGACATGGCGAGCTCACGGTCTATCCTGTTGTCATGGTCAAAGCCCATGGATCCTTCCTTGGAGGCTCAGTGCCCCCACCTTGGCTCTGGCCAGCCCTCAGCACTGTACTCTACCCAGGTCAGGTTGTGGTTCCACTTTGTCCTCAAGCCCAGGAAGCACCTCTGTGGGTCCCCTGACAACCTCCCTACCCAGGTCCCAACCATAGTCCCAGTTACTCCTGAGTTCCCTTCAAGGCCATGTTTGGGGCCCTTCCAAGGAATAGCTGATCAAAGATAAGCAGGAGCATAGCCTGAGATGTGTCTTTGCCCAACCTCTTCTACTTGGTTGTGGCTGCCACAGGCTGGTTTAGGGATTTGGGGCATCCCTACGGCAGTCTCCTCCTGGAGAACCAAGGCTGCCTTCAGCTCCCCTGTCTAGCATACCTTCCACTTTGGGGCTTCAGTCTAAGAGGGAGATTCAGGTCACCTTGTATCACTCCCTGTTTTCCCTACCACTGTTCTCTTTTCCTTCCCAAGGTCCATGGTGCAGGAGGGGCAGATGCTCCATTCTGTCCTATTTTGGGGTCCTCTACACCATACCCTACAGCTTTACTATAACAGTTGCTAGAGGTGGGGGGATGATTTCACAGAAAAGACATGCAAAATATACTGGTACATAAAAATTTTTTGATAATCAGCAGTTTTTTAAAAGGTTGATTTAAAGAAAAATTTCAAGCAAACTGATAATCAAGTTAGGAGTGGGAATGGTACAAACTGTGAAGCTACCAGGTCCCTGGCTGAGTTTGGGGAAACACCAGGACCCACAGAAGAAGCTGTGATGGATACATAAATGGAAAAGACCTTTTTGTTGAGGAGGAAGGCAATCATATTCACAGCTCATTAGGAAGCAAGAGGGACCAGAAAAGCAAAGTTCTAAGGAGTTCAGGAGAATCTAGGAAAGGTGGTTGGAAGAGGTAGCTGTTGAATTGGGCTTTAAAGGGTAAGAAGCTGAAGAAAGGCATCAGCATGTGTGGGGGAGGAGGGGTGTACAATAGGCACTTTAAACAGTGTTGAATGAGTTAATGATACAGAGAATCCATATAGTTTCTGATATACTTATAGAGCAGGGAGAATCTTTCTGGTGGCAACTAAGGAGGGCCAGAGCGGGGAGATAGTGTAAGTCTCAAGGTTGTAGACAAACATGGATATTGCAGACCTTCATTGGCAGGGCCCATGGAGACACCATTTTGAGCTGGCAAAGCTTGTGCCTTCAGAGCCACTTATTGGCCCTGCCAGCAACCTTCCTCCTCTTCTCGGAAACTTGTCTACTTCTTCACCCTGCTCTGGGTTCTTCTGGCCCCATAGGCAGTTCTGGAAACCTCATTCATGCTTGGGTCTCTGGAATTTATAATCCTAAAATGTCTGCACAAATGTCACCAGAAGTTGGAAACACTGAGGCCCAGAGGAAAGAAAAGATTTGTTCAAGGACACCCTTGATTCTGAGGAAGAATCAAGATAGAACCTGGGTCTCTGTAAATGGTCTCAAGGCCATGGGCAAGAGCATTCAGCTGCTTAGGGCAACCATGCCAGGAAGGGCCTGGGAAAAGCAGGAAAACAAGTTGCCTTTGTTTTGACCCCATTTTAAAGAGCCATGTGTGGGCGGGTCTCAACAAGCTAGGGTCAGATTTCAATCTAGCAAACACCACTGACCACCTACGCTATGGCCCAGACCCAAGCTAAGGGCTTTGATGTCTGAAAAGCTGTAAGTGCTGGAACCTAGCAGCGACCAACATGTCTATACACATGCGTTGGGGTTTTGGTATGCTCAGTGTTTAACTACACCAGCAAAGTCTGCAGGGCATGCTGGGAACATTTTAGAAATTCTCACCCCATCCCCCATTCATCTCCTGGGATTTGTGGTCACCTCAAAGGTGGGCAGTCTGAACATCTAGACATTTGACACGGGCAGTCCCTTTCTTCCTTACTCATCATCATACCTAGGGACTGCTGTCCATCGCTGTTCACTGGATTTCAGGGGGGCAATTCGAGCTGTTGTCAAGGGTCCATTTGAACCATAAGTGATTTTTGCTGAATTAAGAATCAAACCTTCAGAGAGGACTCTACCCAAGTCCTATTTCCATAATTCCTGGCGCTGTCAGTGGTGCATCAGAAATGGACCTGGAGTTGGGAAGAAAGGTATTTATTGGAGTACTGCTTATCTGTAGAGATTTACAGAGCACCTGCCTTTAGCAAAATGCATCCGGCAGCCCCTTGCTCTGACTTTGAGGAAGGCTTTCCCTTCCTGTCGTGTAGAGTTCTGTATCCAGCAGGCACATAATACCTGCTCGTAATACCTGCTCGCCTCCCTCAGGAGGTGACTCCTCTGGGAGACCTGTGCATTAGATTGATGCTTCCCAAACCCACCATTGATGTTGTTCAAGTCCTGCTCCCAGATCTCCAGGGGGGCCGAGCAGAAGGACACAATTTCAACAAGTACCCCACATAATTCTGATTCCACCCACCAAACCCCAAGCACTTGGGAAGCCCCATCCTGGACCCTTTACCCCGAGGGCGGTGTGGACCCTGCTGGAAGCAAGATGGTGATTTTCCTGGGTCCTGAGCCGGATCTTCAATGACCCACCAGAATGCTAAGGACGGGCTTCAACAGAACCACCCGCGTATAGGAATTTCACCTCTTTGGACTTGTCTCCTCGTATTTACGTGGGGGTGCTGGGTCTAGATCAGAACTGCAGACACAACTCAAGCCAGTAGAAATACTGCATTGGGCTCATATCATGATTTTTAAAAATTGAAGCCGCATATAAAAATCAAGAGAGATCACTGACTTCTGGTTTGGTGTACCTACATTGTCATAAGCCAAATGTTCGCTGGAGTTGAGAAGTCATTGCTCCTTTAAGAGAGGGCATGTGCTGTGTCCCACAGTCCCCACCACATCCTATTGGGCTCTCTTGGCCAGCTTCCGTTCACTGCTTGTTTGCTGCCTTCCTGGCCCCTGCAGGGGCTGGAGTTAAGGTCTTTGACTTCCCTGATCCCCAGTGTCCCTTGTATTTGTCCCATTCCGCACGCCCAGGGCCTGCCACATTATCCTTCCCCAGCTTACAAGTTAATCATCAGCTTCTCCTTATGTAAATCAGAACCGGAAAGTCTTGCTTGGCCAATTCCTCCGAAAATCTTGGTCCGCTGCCTCTCTTCACCAGCCTGGTGTCCTGTGTCTGCCTGCTCAACATTTGTCTGCTGACAGGAAGCCCTTTCTTGTCCCTGACGGAAGCTCTCTGAGGCCAGCTGCGGCCGTGGAGGTGCAAGGAGTTCAGGCAGGCCAGCCGGATGAGCGGGGAGTGGGGGCACCAGGGCCAGACCCTGATCTGGGCTGTTTGGGTCCTTGCAGCTGCCACCGAGGGTGAGACACCCTGTGGGAGAGGAGAGCCCTCAGAAGATGGGGTAGGGAGATTTCCTTACCATAGAGGATTTTCCACTAGTGCAAACAAACCCATCTCTCGGAGGTCCGAAGGCTCATAAAAGGCTATGTAGTAACCTCGGGGCACCTGACCAATGTCCTGGTGTTACTGAAAGCCACCACCGCCCCCCCCCCCCAGAGTCTCCTTTGTGGGAGTGGGTAGAGCGCAGAAGACCCCGGTCCTGTCCGTGGGTTGCTCACACCTTGTCGGAGCCTGGAGAGCCCTCTGTCGGAGGCACTGGGGAGGGGCATAGGATGGAGCCCGTGCTTTGTACTGCTGCCCGCCTGGACAGGACTTTCTGTATTAGAACGACATTAGAGCGGGTAGCACCAAGACACCTGAGTCCTGCTAAGTAAATAGCTGGCAGTGAACTTCTCAACACTCCATATTCTATGTGGAAACCGGGAAGCTTGCACTCTCGGGTTCCCAAAATGTCATCCTCATATCCCTGGAGGCGGATGAGCTGATGTCAAGTGGCATCAGCATGAGAACTTTTTATTTTCGTTGATGTATATTCATTTTCATGTGTATTCAGAAACATAGGCCTAACTCATCCAAAGCACAAGTCCATAGCTGTTATTGCTTGGGATTCCTCTGGGTAAGATTTTTAAAGTTTATTTAAATTTAATTTTAAGAAAAATCAAAAAGCTAGTAGTCATATAGGGGATGCACAGACATGCCAGCAAGTGTGCTGATGGGTATGAAAATGACTCTGGGCCAGATGACTTTGTGGGATGCTAGGGTCTGCAGAGCCTGGCATCTATCAGTTCCAGAATAAGGGAAATCTGCTCTGTGGAAGGGAGAGCTTCCTTGTTCCCCAAGGTGACCGGGGCAAATTTTGTGGCTCGGTGTTGTGCTCCTAGGAGAAACTAAGTCGGTGCTCTGATGCAGGTGCTTTCTAAGGCAATCTTGAAAGAAGCCCTGGACAGGGGTTCATTGACAGGGAGTCTAGCTACTTCCTGTTGCCCAGCCTCTGGGCTGAGAAAGAGTGCCCCCAGTGAGGGGAGCTCCTAGTTGGGCTCATTCCAGTTCTCTATGCAGCCACTCCTGATTCCTCCCTGTGTGTTCCCTCAGGGCCAGCCACGGATGCACCGATGAGGAGCACCAGGCTGGGATGGGTCCGGGGGAAGCAAGCCATTGTGCTGGGAAGCACCATGCCTGTGAACATGTTCCTCGGGATCCCCTATGCTGCGCCGCCTCTAGGACCCCTGCGATTTAAGAAACCAAAGCCTGCCTTGCCCTGGAATGAGCTCCGAGATGCCACGTCCTACCCTAAATTGTAAGAGCAGGCTCAGTCCCGTGGTGGAATGTGACCTGGGCATGGGGGCAGAGTACTGAAGGGGAATAAAGGTCATGCAGCTCCCTGGGAAAGGTGGGGGCACCAAGGAGGAGGAGGAGGGGTGCGGAAGTGGACAAGGGCTTCAGTAATCCCATGGCCCCCTAGCTGGCTAATCAGCAGGATCACTGGTGGTGGTGTTCAGAGCACGCAGATTCCTTGGGCTCCCTTCTTGGGACTTCCTGAGTCAGAATCTCCAGAGCTGGGCCCAGGAAACTGGCTTCACTGGAAGGTGTCTAGTGATTTGAGGACCAATCGGATTTGGAAACCACTGTGACGGACTTACTGAGTCTTGGTCCAGGTGTTTCCATGTCACCCCCCACCTAGGCTTAGTCTCCAGGGTCCAGACTGGCTTTGGGGTGAAGAACCACCCAAGAGGGATTTCAGCTCTAGTGCTCTGTGCCCAATGCAGGGAAATCCACAAACACCTGTGGAATAAATGCGTGTGTCCTGGGTCAGGAGCCCCCCGTCATTGCAAATGTTCAAGCTGAGGTTGGTGAATCGTGATGAGGACTTAAGCATAGGTTGGGAGGTGAGACTTGAAAATCCCCCAGAATCTTCTGATGCTCAGATTCTGGGAAGTCCTCAGGTTGGGCCACACTGGTTCTTGGTTCTTGGCCTTGGGGTCCCAGGCAGAAGGAGTATCCTGGTGCAGGAAGCTGTCTAAGCCGCAGAAGAACCCATGTGGCCCAGGGACCGAGGACACTAAGCTGAAACTCATCTGTTCCTTCCTTCATGTATTCATTCAACTAATATCCATTGAGAACCAACTCAGTAATTGCCTCTCTGTAAGGCCCTGGGGGCACACAGTGGGCTGGTCACAGCTGCCCTGAAGGAACTTGTAGGCTGGTGGGGGTGGTAGGGGCATAAATAATAACAACGATTAAAATATAGAGTGACAAGGGCAACCTTTTAGGGGATCAGAGAAGGATGCTGAGAAGGAACCACCTAGTCTAACCTTGGAGGGAAGTCAGGGATGGCTTTGCTGAAACCAGTGAGGCCTTGATTTCTCATAAACAATATACAAAGGGGCAAAAATGCATAAGCACTTGTCTGAGTGGAAGAGGCATATGGGGGTAAATTTGCAGTGATGGTTTCCTACCGCCTAAGCTGTACACTCTTCTATTAAAAAAAATTAACAGTAATTGAGCCCTGAGAATATTAGGAATCACATATATTGGTCTCACTCAATCCTACTGTGTCACATGCTCAGTCCTAGGGACTATGAGGTACCGAGGTGACTAAAACAGCTTTTAGCTGCTCACATTTGAGTGGAGGAAGATGGTAACACTCATGTGCAAGTCTAGGAGAACTTCAAGGGAAGAACACAACATATATAGGTGTTTCTAAAAAGCTGTGGTCTAACTGGAGAAATCTCAGAAGGCTTCTTGGAGGAGGTGGCACTTGTACCGAATACAAATCAGATTCGGTACAAGTGCCACCTCCTCCAAGAAGCCTTCTGAGATTCTTCCCTTCCCATGGTACAAGTGCCATGGGAAGGTGGTACAAGTGCCACCTCCTCCAAGAAGCCTTCTGAGATTCTTCCCTTCCCATGGAAGAACATGAGCAAACAGATATGAGCAGAGAGCAGTCTGGGCATAGGGACCAGCTTGAGCAAAGGCTTGGATACAGGAATCTCCCTGCACATCTACCTCCATTGTTTCCTGGTGGAAAGGCCTAGAAATGTCCTTTTGTTCCTCTGGGGGCAGAAAAGGGAGCTGCTAGAGCAAAGCCCTTGCTATGTAACCTAGTGTCTTGCCCTCTAGGTTGGGGAATTGTTGAGCCATGTTGAATCTTTATGTGTGTGTATCTGAATTGTGGTAGTGGCTGTAGGCATGCGTGAGTGCTAGAAGTTAATGATACAATTATTCTGCATGACGTGCTTTCCTACCCAAAAACCAGATCAAAAAGAATTATAGTGTGTTTCTTTGTCTGTGCCACCATGGCGGGTGGCATGTTAGACTTTGTACCAGTAGCTCCCATATGCCTCTTCCGCTCAGACACAGGAGACCGCCAGGCCTCTCTGCGGTCACAAGGCCTGGCCCCTCCCAGGCAAGTTGCCCGACAGCAACTCTGAGGATTTCTCCTTCCTTCCTCCAAGGTGCCTCCAGAACTCAGAGTGGCTGCTCTCAGATCAACACTTTCTCAAGGTGCATTACCCCAAATTGGAAGTGTCCGAAGACTGCCTGTACCTTAACATCTATGCGCCTGCCCATGCGGACACCGGCTCCAAGCTCCCCGTAAGGCTGCCTGTCATGCCGGGGCTCCAGCTAGCGGGTTCTTGCCCACGGACCCAGGCAGAGTGGCTAGAATCAAACCTACCCCCGTTGGGTAAAAGGGAAATGTAATCACTTGACGCATCAATAACTCTTAAAAAGTCATTTAATGACAGATTCACTTTATCTTCCTTTCTGATTGCTTCTTTGTTGGCAATGACTTGACTTGACCTTTGATTTTTATTTTGTTTTGTTTTTCCCCTCTGTTGAGTATTTAATGGTCTGTAAACATTTAGAAAGACACTGCTTAAAAGGACCCTGATTTTCTGTTTGCTTGTTTGTTTGGGAAATCCTTTTTTAAAAAGGATCATTTCATCCTCCAATTCTTCTGTTTGCAGTGAGGACAGGTAATAATATTAAGTATTTCATTTAAGAATGTAAAATATCTCTGTATAAGTGAACGGGAAAGGTATTAATTTTTAAGCACACCCTGCTGTATCCTGTCTCCCCTTTGCCAGTGCAATGGGAGACTCAATCTGCTGGATCCTAACAATATGTACCGAGCACTGACTATGTGCCAGCCACAGTATATTATCTCATTTAACCCCCACAGTAACCGGTGGGTAAGGATTATTGGACCCATTGTACAGATTAAGAAGATGAGGCACGGGGATGGCATAAGTGACTTGTTCCACGTTGTACACACAGTAAGTGGCAGGTCCGATGCCAAAGCCAGGGCTTTGTCTGGTCCTTCTTTTTCCTTAGTGGCTTTATTCTCTTTTCCCACCCCAAGAGTTGTAGTCCCTAGTATGACTTTAAAAAAGAGAAGGGCGGGGCACCTGGGTGGCGTCATTGGTGAAGCGTCGGACTCTTGGTTTCTGCTCAGGTCGTGATCTCAGGGTCGTGAGATCAGGCCCCATGCTCAGTGTGGAGTCTCCTTAAGATTCTCTCTCCCTCTGCCCCTCCCCACCTGCACGCTCTCTCTCACTAAAATAAATGAACAAATCTTTTTTAAAAAGAGAGAATGGAAAGGATTTATTAATAAGTATATCAATCCTGATGGTACCATGTGAATGTTTAATGTTCCCCAGTCCCAATTTTTCTAATCAATATAGTAAAGTTTTCACACTTCTCTTCCCTGTCATCTCTCCTCGCTTCTCTTCTCTCTGTAGGTAGGGGAAAGAGTGAAGTTAAAACAACTTAAGTGGTCTTTGCTCTCCTACATGGCTTACGGTGATTTCCTTCTTCCTATGGGTCACAAGTTCAGAGATATTTAGTTAATACTTTCTGAGCACTTGAAATTGTTCTAAGAACTTTAGATGCAGGATCTTGTTTAAAATCTCACCCATCAGTGAGATACTTTCATTCTTCACATCTTACAGATGAGAAAAATGAGCCTCAGAGAGGTTAAGTAATCTGCCCAATGTCACACAGCTCATCTGTGGCAGAGCTGGGAATCAAACCCAGGAGTACCCAGATGCCAGAGCCCACAAGCTTACCCCTGGGCCTTCTTCAAAAGACAAAACCTCTGATGCTACTTAGAAAGGAAAGTGAGACGCTTATATTTCCCTAAAGAAAGAAGGTCCCAGAATGCATGGGGAGGGGATGTGAGTTTCTGGCAGGTTGACTAGAAAGGTCTTCTCCCTTCCACAGGTCATGGTGTGGCTCCCCGGGGGTGCCTTCGAGACTGGCTCAGCCTCCATCTTCGACGGGTCCGCCCTGGCTGCCTATGAGGATGTGCTGATTGTGACGACCCAGTACCGGCTAGGAATATTTGGTTTCTTCAAGTGAGTGTCCCCATGTGACTGACACCCCGGATCCCCAAGGCACAGCTGTGGGCAGCCATAGGGGATTCAGTGCCCAGCCGCCTAAGGAGGAATGAGCCTTCAGTGACATTGAACAAATGTGACCCTAAGTAGTTAGGTAATTTTTGCAGCAGGAAGAGATTAACCCCCAAGTCTTGGTGGATTAAAACAAAAAAAATCTTTCTCACTCAAGTAAGGTCCAGCTGAGTGATCCTGACTGACAGACATCTTTCCATGTGGTCCATCAGGGACCAGGGTCCTTCTATCTCATGGCTCTGCCCTCCTTAAGGGCCCAGACCCTCTGCATTTGACCAGCAGATGGACAAACAGCCTCCACCTCGAACTCCTTGAGCTTCAGGAAGCAGATTGACATCCAATGAGCATTCTCACCCTGCCTCTTGCCCCAGCACAGGGGACCAGCATGCTCGGGGGAACTGGGCCTTCCTGGACCAGATGGCCGCCTTAACCTGGGTCCAGGAGAACATCGAGTTCTTCGGTGGGGACCCACGCTCTGTGACCCTCTTTGGCGAGTCAGCGGGAGCCATAAGTGTTTCCAGCCTTGTGAGTGCTTCTCTTTGGGGGGCTTGAACGAACCTCGGTGGGAGAGGTCACAAAAATGAGGACCATGAATCACTCGTGGCTGATTGGTGCTTCATGTTGAACAGACACCTTGTCTCCCTCAAGCCTCCCATCGTGAGTTAGGGGCTCAGTCTCCTTTCGTGGACAAGAGCTGTCATCAGGAAGAGTTTAAATGAACTGCCCAAGATCACCTAGTGAGTAACAGTTTGAAGAAAAATCCCTTATATTTATAGGGTCGAAACCCTGGACAGGTAATTACTCGTTTAATAGAAAAACTCAGCTAAAACGTAAAGTAACAAAGGACGCATATAACATTTTATTTCAACTTCCAACATAAAGTGTGCATTTCTCCACCAATGGTTTGATACGGTGCCATATCTTTTCAGGGTCAGTCTGTTGGCCGGAGATCCACCGTGGGCTCTGGGCATGACCCCCTCCCCCCAGATTCATTGTCCTCTAACAGCTGCTTTAGCTTCTTTACAGCGAGCACGAACTTGAGGGGCCTGCCTTGTAGTCTGTGAATGCAGCGTGCTCATGGAAGCTTCTGCTGCCTCCCCACATATCTTATACTCTTACCTTGTTCACACCAAATTAATCTGACGGCGGTATTTTTCAGCTACTTGCCTTCATCAAAGGTTTCTTTCCCCAAACATAATTTTGTTTTCTTTTTACACGCATACTTCATTGGTTCCCACGATATTTCATCGATTAGGTCATTACAATAGCAAGTGTAACTGACAAAGCAAGTTTGGGAGCAAATGCACCTGACTCGTGGCCAGAAACCGGTGGGAATAGAAAGGTGCGTGGCACTAGAAAACAGCCCTCTGGCTCTGAGGGGTCGGCATCTCCTGGGCCTCAGCTAACAGGTTAATCACAGAAGGTAGTTACATGGAAGTGGGTTAAGAGAGCTTCTGCTGCAGAGCACTTGACAATATACAAGATATTTTTCTGTCTTCAAGATAACTCGATAAGGTGAATTAGAGTAAATCAACTTTTACATATATGATGACAGCCGCCATTTCCAGAGTGTGTAGTATTTGACCAGGCATCGTGCAAAGCCTTCTGTATTCGTTACTTCTGCTCTACAGAACAGTTCTGTGATATGGGCTCCATTTTTCCTTCCAGTTTTGCAGGGAATAGATTGATGCTCAGAAATATATAAAAGACTTGCCTGAGGTTCTCCAGCCAGGAAGTGAAGGAGCTAGCACTCACACACTAGAATGTTTGACCTCAAAGTTCCTGGAGTTTGGGGCTCAAAGAGGTTAAGTAACTTGCCTAAACTTTCATGGCTCGTCCTTGAATCCCCAAACCAGGGCTTTTTTTTTTCTCCTGTATGTGTAGAGCTTTTAAGGAGACTTCCTGGGAAGGTTTCTTTAAAGAAGGATGGGTGGTGTGTGTAGTGGATGGGGAGTCCCCTGCCTGACTTTTCCTGGTCTCCTGTGTTCTCATTCCAGATTCTATCCCCCATGGCGAATGGCTTATTCCACAAAGCCATCATGGAGAGTGGGGTGGCCATCATCCCTTTCCTGAGGGCGCCCGATGATGAGAGGAATGAAGATGTAGGTATATTGTTAACACCTCTCTAGCTTCCTCTGCTTGGTCAGGGGAGAATGTGGTTAGGTGTTGATAGACCATGTGCTTGGCCGTCCTTACCGACCATGGCCAAAGAATCCGATGCTGGCCAAGGTGAACCTTACTGCTCCATGGAAGGCCTGGTTCAGGAAGTAGTTCTCCAGCGCCGTCCAGCTGGTGCACACAAATGTGTGTGTGTGTGCGTGTGTACATGAATGTATATGTGATAGTTCTTACATCTTATTCACTCTTCTTCACCTGGGATATATAACTCCGTCCCCTGTGTGATATATAGTTCATTTCCTATACCTACTCCATTCCACCTAGAGTACTATGTTAAGAAAGATTCTGAAGCTGTTTCCAGTTCAGTGGGAAAGAACACTGTGACTGATGCATGTTGTCTGGCATGAGATTGTAAGGGGGCGGTGAGGCAGATGCCCCAGACTTTTGTCATCTGTCATCTTGTTTAGTGCTCTACCAAGCAGTGAGGACCTGGAGACCAAGGTCTCTGTCTCTTTCACGTCCCAGCATAATGCCTAGGTTCTAGTAGGTGACTATTGATGTTGGCCGAATGAATGAGTTAACAAATGAGCTGATTCAGTCAATGAATATTAGCACGGGGCTGTGGAGCCATCTCCTGGGGACTGTGCATTTTAGTGGTATATTTGCTTAAACACCTTGTAGAAAATAACGGTGTACACCAAGAGCAGAGACCTAGAGATATGATATTGTAAACATACCCTCAATACACAGGGAATATTGATTTGGAGAACACGATATATCAGCTTTTGGTTTGTGCACATACTTATTCATTCAGCACACATATATTGAGTGTCCCTTGTCCCCCAGCTCTATGTTAGAACCTGTGGGTTTATAAATGGAGACAGGCCACACTGACCTGAGAAGACCATCATCTTTAACCTGGAGTCCAGGAAAAGTCTGGGAGGTGGTCCTTGAGCTCCTACAGTTGTAGGCAGATTCTGTATGTTTGCGCATTTTCCCAGGGAGAGGGTTTGTAGTTTTCATTGGATTTTCAGAGCCTTCGTGACTCCCAAACACTTAGGGACCACCACTTTCAAGGGAAAAGTGCTCAAGGAAAGTTCAATGACTGGGAGAGATAGTGTTTAGGAAAAGGTTAGGAAGAGCAGGTGGGAATCCATGACATGACAGGAAATTAGAGAAGGAGGGAGTTCATGAAAGGACATCCCAGAGGAGGTGGGGATGAGTGGAATTGGTGGGAGACAGAAAAAGATGTTCAGGGTTTTCCAGGCTGCAGTGGGGGTGAGGCTGAGCAGAGCTGACAAGCTGAGACTGAGCCAGAGTCATGCCTCAGCGTACAGTTAAGTCATGCTTGCAAAGCTGCTCCTCACTCTTGGGGCTCCTGAGCTGGGCTTCTGGGCTCAGTGGGGCCTAGTGCCATGGAGTCAACGTCATAGGACTGGTGTCTCCGTGACCAGGAAGCTTGACTCTATTCGGTAGCCACAGACTGACACACCACCTCCCCCAGCTCCAGCTGTTGCTGAATATGCCCAGGAGGGTCAGGCAGGAGCGTGAAGAGGTCCAGGGCCAGCCTGTCCTCAATGGGTACATTCTGTTACATGTACATGGGGGTGGGGAGGGCAGCAGGCTTCATATATGAGGAACCAGCCTGGGGCTGGATCAAGGACTCTTTTCAACTTTCATTTTCTTGGCGGCCTTCAATGCTGTGCTCTGACCCAGTCCTCCGGAAATAGTTGCAGGTGATCGCGCATGTCTGTGGTTGCAACGCGTCAGACTCCGAGGCCTTGCTGCAGTGCCTGAGGGCTAAATCCCCCGAGGAGTTGTTGGACATCAACAAGGTGAAGACGGACAGGAGGGTCTGGGGGCCGAGAGACTCCACCACTCTCTTACTTACTTTGATTTGGGACTTTGGAAAGATGGAGGTTGGGATTCAGAGTAATGGCCATAGAAACACAAGGTAGAATATGTAGAACCCTGATAGGTAATTTAAGGAACTTGATGGGCTGGGGTGCTGCTTAGCCTGGAGAACATCCAGGAAAATATGAAGGTTGTCTCTAAGTCACCGGGAAGAGGGACCGCACCTGTTCCACATGCTGCCAGAAGTTAATTCAATGCCAAGAGCAGGAGTTCTGTTAGGAAGCCATTTTGGCATGGTATAACCAAGAATTTTCTAAAAACACAGTTGTCTTCAAAACAACCAGCTCCTAGATAAGGTAGTGTGACACCCACCTCTATAGGTATGCAAGCAGAATCTCGATGACTGCTGACAGATTTCAGTCACTGGATGATTCATTGGACCAAATGAGCTGTTATGTCCCTTCCGATCTTGAGAGCTTCTGATGGTCCTTGGAAGAGCGAGGTCATTATCTGTCACATTCCAACATTTGTTAAGTAGCTATTTGGCGTGGATGAAGTGTCTGCTGTGAGCAGTGCTGGAATCTGGGAGCTGGTTACAAAGTCCTTGACCTGATGTAGTGTGAAAGGTCTTCTATGTACTCCCTTCCACCCCTATTCCCAAACAGAGACCCCAGAAAACCATGGATAGAGCCAGGTGTTGCTTCCTGAGACCCAAGAACTATCCAGCCAAGTCGAAGGCAAAGATACACCAACCCCCACTACTCTGGCCACCTCCAGCCCCCCCCACCATGCCTGCCCCTAGCTCACCACTCTGCCCATTGCATTTGGCCAGTGGTTCTCAAACTTGAGCGTGCATCAGAATCACCTGGGGGACTTGTGAAACAAGTTGGCTGGGCTGTACCCCCAGAGTTTCATATCTAGTAGGCTTGGCCTGGGGCCTAAGAATTTGTTTCTAACAAGTTCCCAGATGATATGCTGATGCTGCTGGTCCAGGACCCATACCTTGAGAACCACTGTTGTAGGCTCCTATCTTTTTTAGGTAGATACTAATTATTATCCTCATTCAGCAGATGAGGACTCTAGGCAGGAAGCTGAGCTCCTTTGCCCAAGTAAGTGGCAGGGCTGGCCAGGCAGCACTCGTGCCTTGGGAAGGGCCAAACGTGGCTTATTTTTCCTTTCTTAATGCAGTTTGACCACTGCTGGAGTGGGTTGGTTCTGCTGGGCTAAGGGTTTGGGGGACAGCGGATTTTAGGAAAAGAAACAGATGCTGATTTTTCTCTTCTTCCTTATTCCAGAAAACCAAGTCTTTCACTCGAGTGGTTGATGGTTTTTTCTTTCCTGATGAGCCTCTAGACCTATTGACTGAAAAAACATTTAATTCCGTTCCTTCTGTCATCGGAGTCAATAACCACGAGTGTGGCTTCCTGCTGCCCATGGTAAGAATCCCAGCTGTCCTCCCTGTCGCTCCCTCAGCCGCGAGGCAGCTGTGTGCTTCCAAGCTGAACACTCCCATGCATGACGCCAAGCGCTGTGAGGGAGCCCGGCAGCCAAGGACGCAGAGATGCCCCTTCCTCTCGCTCAAAGAGGGTAACTGAGGATTGGGGGCAGCCGTAGCCAGTGTCTGCCCTGCTCCTCATATAAGGCTTATAGAGAAAGAAACAACTCTATAAAAAAGTAAGGGAGGATGGGATCCATTTGAGCTTTGATCAAAACATTACAAAGGATTGTTTCAAATTAGCACAGTTACTATACTTCAAAGGTGAAATTCATGCAGGTTTGGAAAATTTCAGGCCTTTACATTTTCACGTCCAGCCTGGGTTCTGGCATTTTGACTTCCAAGAGAGCTCCCGAGGCTCGTCCAAGTTGCAAAATTATTGAATCGCTTTAGTCATTCAACAAGTATGAACGGAATGTTTGCTACCTGCTCTACACTCTTGGCAAAACCCAAGCGTTCAGGGGTGCCTGGGTGGCTCAGTCGTTAAGCGTCTGCCTTCGGCTCAGGTCATGATCCCAGGGTCCTGGGATCGAGCCCCGCATCGGGCTCCCTGCTCTGCGGGAAGCCTGCTTCTCCCTCTCCCACTCCCCCTGCTTGTGTTCCCTCTCTCGCTGTCTCTCTCTCTGTCAAATAAATAAATAAAATCTTTAAAAAAAACCCCAAAAAACCCAAGTGTTCAACAGTAAACAAGTCACATGGCTCCAGCTTTCAGCAAGCTCCCATCTGAGTGAGGAGAGCAGATGAAATGCAAGGTTGAATAGATGGTTTCAGGAAGGGGCAAGTGCTATGAAGTACGTAAACTGGTAGAAGATCTTTAGGGAGGAGAAGGGGTAGAGAGGAAAGGCTTCTCTGAGGAGGGATCGTTTGTGCTCGGGCTGAATGCTGAGAAGGAGCCATGATTCCTTGACCCTGCCATTTAAGAAGCCCCTCCTGATTCGAAATAAACTTTTCATCTGTCCTCAGAAAGGAGGAATGCTCAAATTCATAATATCACCATGGCTCAGTTAGAGAGACCAACCTCCTCCTTTCAAGCTGAGAGAGATGCGGTAATGAAAGACAGAGGTCTGCCACGGTTAGACGCTAGTTGGTGCCGTTTAGAACCAGAACCCCGAGTCCCTTGGGCTGTCAAAGGCACGTTCTGCCATGATGAATTTGACCTACAGAGCAATGTTTTGGGGTAAGTGGGGTTGGGGAATCTTTCTCTTCATGTTGTAAATGAGGCAACTGAGTCACAGATTGTGGCGTAAGGAAGGCCCTTCAGTACTTCCAGGTCTGTGCCAGAAAGAAGAAGGCAGGTGCTCCTGATGACAGCCACCACCACCGTGACCACTGCGACCGGTCCCGACTGCCTTCCACGTGACAAGTGTATGCCGTCGGAGCGACAGCTCGCAAACAGGCATTGGTAGTTAAAGAAACTGAGCCTCAGAAAAGCTAAAATTCCTTTCCAAAGTCTCCCAGCTGGGGAGGAGACAGTGGTGTATAATTTTTTTCATGCACTTAGGCTCCGCCATTAAATGTTGGGCTCTCTGTTAACCTGCTGTGTGACCTTAAGTGAACTGCCCAACCTCTCTGAACCTTTATTCCTTTAATGTGTGAAATAGGACTGGTCTTACTACCTGCTTCACAAGTACCCATCAAATAGCCTGGCATATAGCAAGTGCTCAGTAAATGTTAGATATTGGAATTATTCAAGTGGTACCATGATATTTGGTGCCCAGGTCTGCATAGGTCAGGAGCCTGGGGCGGTGCTGTTATTTCATGTGACCTTGCAATTACATCCACTGCTGGCCATTGGAGACCGTGGGTAATCCTCCAAAAACAAATCTCAGCTCCTGAACATATAGAGAGGTTCTCAGTAGTTGAAATATACTTGTGGATAAATTGAATGACCCTGGAGATTCCCTCAGATGCCAGGAGACAAAGTTGTTTAAATATTTACCCTGGTGATTTATTATCCTAAGATTTTCAGCAGAAAATGTCAAAGAGAAATTCATTTGACAGGTGAAGAGTACTTTTACCCTCTCACATTTTTAAGCTGTGGTACTGGCCAGGGAGGCGTCAGTTAGCAAATAATTACCCATAGGCTCGTACAGAGCCTAGGTTCTTAACCCCCAGCCTGGCCACCTCACTGGCTGTCGGCAAACTGCTGGCTTCTCAGAGGCCCTGATTGCAAAGGTCTTGAGAAAGAGAACCATAAGTCACTGGCTTCGAGATTTTCTGGTCTCTGTTTGGACTTGATGCCAAAGCCAAGGTGTAGGCTGTTATCAGTTTGCTAAGGCCACCGTAATAAAATACCACAGACCAGATGGTTTAAACAACAGAAATTTATTTTCTCACAGTTCTGGAGGCTGGAAGTCCAAGATCAAGGTGTCAGCAGGTCCAGTTTCTTCTGGGGCCTCCCTCCTTGTCTTGCCTTCTTCCTGTGTCCCCACATGGTCTTTCCTCTGTGTGCACGCATCCCCGGTGCCTCTCTTGTGTGTCAGAATTTCCTCCTCATATAAGGCCACCAGCCGGATTGGATGAGGGCCCAGCTAACGTCCTCTCTCTCATTTAATCACTTCTTGATAAACCCTCTCTCCACATGGTCACATTCTGAGGTAGTGGGGGCTAGGGCTTTAACATGGGAATGTGGGGGTGGTGTCAGCTCATAACATGGCCTTTCCATAGAGCAGGCACTCGGGCGCCACAAGACCACAGGTATGGCAGGGAACGGCGGCATTTTAGCAGATGTGGGAAGAAGAAACTTCATTGCTCCACCAACCCACTGAGGCTGCTCCTGCATGTCGCCCCCTGGGGGCTGAACAGGTTCCTGCTCTCCAGCCTCTCTTCTTAAAAAGCAGGCACTTTGACCCTCAGAGAGACCGCTTTCCCTTCTGGTGACCTGAGGTGCTCACAGAGGACGCCCTACTTCTCTCCACAGAAAGAGTTTCCTGAGATCCTCGGGGGCTCCAACAAGTCTCTCGCCCTGCACTTGCTACACACAGTCCTGGTAAGTGAGCTTGGGCAACTGATTTTTCAGTCAGCTGAAACCTCCTTGGGCCACTCTCAGGAGAAGGGACTGGGGCTATAGACGTTCCTCATTCGCTCATTCAGTGAATCTTTGCTAAGTATGGTTCCACCATCCCTTATTCAGTCTCAAAATCCAAGGAGCTCTGAAAACCAGCCCACAGGGCAGCCACACTTGCCCCAACCGATATGTGGCCACTGGTCCTTATTGTTCCCATTCATGTCATTCATCCCACTATTCACGTGCTTCTCTGCGGACATGGTAATGTAGGGGCTGAGGGGGCCACCCCCCAGAGCATGTGACATCATACGCAGCCTCGGTACTGAATCCGCAGACCGTGGGGTGGGTGGAAGGAGGAGGCACTTTGGCACAGTGTCTAACAAACCAGATCAGAGGAATGTCCGAGGCCCTCTGGTGCCCGGGAGGTACCAGAGCCAGGTGGCTCCCTCAGGGAGAAGGGCCTTGAAGAATGAGTTAGGTTTGTCCGGCTCGTGGAGGAACAGGGGCCAGGGGCTCTGCTGGTCATATGGTCCAAGTCAGGGGCACTTGCACCAGAGCCTGGAGTTGCTCTGGGCCTGATTAAAAACACCCAGCCTTCAGAGGACCCGCTGAATGAGTCTGAGCAGTACTCCCTGGTGTGCTCTGTACTGTCTCCAAATTCCAAAGAAACTTCTGCAGGGCTGTGCCTGTTTTCGTGTGGCAAGTGGGAGGACAGATGGTCCAGGTGCCATAACTTGTCCCAGCATTTCCCAGGCTCCCAGATCCCCAAGAACATCACCAGTGTGGCAGATCCTGAACCTTCATGAAGTTTACTTTGCACTGGCCAGCATTTGTGCTTGGGACAAGTTGAGGGATGGAAGCCTGGGAGGCAGCCCCGTCCCAGGTCAGAAAAGCACAGAATGCCCTGTTCAGGGATTTGGCAACGGGTCTCAGGGGAGACTGACAGAACTGAAGATGGGCTCTGTGCCAGATAGCACGTTTCTCATGTAATCCTCTGAACAACTCATTTTTTATAGATAAGGGAACTCCAACAAGAGACTTGTTCAAATCAAACAGCAAAGGACTGGAGGCAGCACTGCTTCCAGAAGCAGGGTCCCAGTAGCAGTCACAAAGGTCTACACTCAGAAGAGTCCTACACTTGGTTGACAGGGATGGCTGTTTCTGACATCTCAGAGAGGCGTGCGCACTGTGATTAGGGGCACGCAGTCTGGCTGCAGATAGACTTGCGGAAGAATCATTGTTGCACTGGTTTGGACAACCACTTACCCTCTCTGGGCCTCAGTTCCCTCATCTGTGAAATGGGGCTAATTTTGATATTTGCCCCATAGGGTCACTGTGTGGATTAGATGAGACAATGCACGTAAAGACCCCAGAATCATGCCCGCCCAAGCAAATGCTCAATGTGTTGGCTGTTGTTGACCTGGGTCTCCTGTGACCATGATTTTTTTACAGCACATCCCCAACCAGTATTTATACCTTGTGGCTGATCAATACTTCTCCAACAAGCACTCCCCGGTTGAGATACGAGATAGTTTTCTGGACTTGCTTGGAGATGTGTTCTTTGTGGTCCCTGGGGTGGTCACAGCTCGATATCACAGAGGTGAGTCTCTGAGTACCCCCACCCCCCACCCCACAGCAGGGTCACAGCCCAGCAAGGCCAGTGGCTGCAGAGAGTCTTGTGGCCTGATGACTGGCCACCTGCTCCACCCTTCTGTTCCCTCAGTGAGAGGGAGTTCTCAAGAATTGTGGGATATAACCCTGCACACTGACCTTTGCAATTCCCGTGCCTTTCAGAGTTCAGGGATGTTGATCAGTTCTGTTGTTTCTGTTTCTTCTCCTTCAGGACCATGCAAAAAATTCCCACCTCCCCATAATTTGGGGGGGACTAGTTTCCCAGATTCCTTTCTCTTTGGAAGTGTCTTCCCAAGCATTTTAGCTCTAAGGAGTAGTGGAGCAACCAGAAAGAGAGTATTATTTGGGGGAACACAAACCTTGTCTCCCCTCTCCCTGCCCTAATTCCTTCTCTCTCTCCTTCTCACTCACTCTCTCTTTCTTCTATTCCCCTTTCCTCATCTTTCCACAATTTTTTTTACCAAGAGCCTACTATGTGCCTGACAGTATTCTGGGCCCTAGAGATACAGCAGTGAACAAAACAAAGACCCTGCCACCATGAAACTCACATTCTAGTGGGGGAGATTGATAACAAACAAGTAAAGATAGAATATGTATGTGTTAGATGGTAATATAAGTAAGATAAAACAGGGCAGGGGATAGCAGTTGCAGGGCGCTGTGGGATTCTGTATCATAAGGTCTACGGAGGTGACGAGGGAATGAAGACCAAGAATTGACTCTTGAATTTGGGAACACAGAGATCACCAGTGACTTTGACAGGAACTATTGTGATGGGATGATGTAGATAAAAGTCTGGTTAAAATGGATTCAAGAGAAAATGAGTATACTGATCTTCAGAGAATACATCCCAATCTCAAAATCTCAGCAGTGGTTTTGGAAAAAATGAATGAATTGATTTTAAAAATTTACATGGAAATGCAAGTATAGCCAAAACAATCTTGAAAAAGAATAACAAAGTTAGGGGGCTTACAAATCATCTGATTTCAAGTCTTATTTTTGAGATGCAGGAATTAAGAATGTCTGGTATTGGCTGAAGGATAGACAAATAGAACAGAGTGGAGAGTCCAGAAAATAGTTAGCCAGTTTTTGACAGAGACGCTGAGATAATTCAGTGGAGAAAGGAAATTCTGTTCAACAAACAGAGGTGGAATAACTGGATATTTATGTAGAAAAAGTGAACCTCAACACCCTAACTCACACTATACACAAAAATCAATGTGAGATGAGTTGTAGATCCAAATGTAAAAGCTAAAATTGTACTTAAGCAAAATTAATATATATTTTTTTGCTCATCAAAAAACACTGTTAACAATGTTAGCAAAAATAGTGGAGGAGGGAATTCCAAAAATCTGTCCCACCACAAAAGCAATGAATAAACTGATAAGTACTGTCAGAATCAATTTTATCAGAACCTGGAAACAAATCAAGGGTTTATAGCAAGCAAGTGACCATTTAATCAAGATAAAGATCCTTGAGTCTCAGTGAGAGAGTGTGGCATTTCAACTTACTCTGCACCATTTCCTGCTACCAGCTAGGCAGTGGCCTTTAAGACAGCAGCCCACATTTATAGTATAGACTCCTAGTACTGGAGGGAGAAAAAAGGACCTTATACTCAAAGAATTGTGGTGTTTTTCCTTTGATCTATCTGGTGGCTCCCTAAACAACTAAGCTTAAGGGGCTTGCTTTTATTTCACCTAACCCAGAACTGTCTCAGGGATTAGGAACCTACCTGGAGGGCATTTTTCATCAACATTTAAGGGTAAATGCATTTGCTGGGGCGCCTGGGTGGTTCAGTTGGTTAAGCGTCCAACTCTTGATTTCAGCTCAGGTTATAATCTCAGGGTGGTGAGACCAAGCCCTGTGTCCAGTTCTGCACTGGGCATGGAGCCTGCTTAAGATTCTCTCCCTCTCCCTCTGTCCCTCCCCACCCCTGCTCACATGCACACATGCATGCATGCTCTCTCTAAAAAAAAAAAAAAAAAAGTAAATGTATTTGTTGCTGCCACCAGAGGCAAGGGATAACAGTTAGAATAAACAATAGACAACACTTAGGAAGAAAAGCTGGGCAATGGAATGCTCTGGGAATAAAGGTTTAAGAAGCTCCCTCATGTTCTTGGGAAATTAGAAGGCCTTGTGCATGTCCAGAGTGGGGAGAATGCTCAGAAAAGGCCTGAGATGGCCCTAAGCTGTTATATCTGGTTGACCTGAAGGCTATTCTCTTACAGAAAGTGGAAGCTAAGTAAGAGTTGTAAACTGTCTAGCTGAGTGTTGAGGGTGTGCTTCAACACACACATAATGCCCATCTTCAAAGATTGAGAGATTTTGTTTGTTTGTTTTAGGCATTTATGAAAATCTCAGCTGACTCATAAAATTATTAGTTGACTGCTAAGATAACAGGAGAAAAAAGACTCTGGTGGTCACACATGATGAAGAATAGTCAAAATTAGTACAGAAACATTTCTAAACAAGCTAACAACAGCAACCACAACAAGCAGTAACAGTAAACCATGGCAAAGGGGTAGAATCTGATGTTCAGAGTTGCCACGTTATAATATTCAAAATCTCCAGTGTTCAACAAGGCATGCAAAGAGATGGGAAAGTATGGCCCACAGACAGGAAAAAAAGAAATTAATAGAAACTGTCCCTGAAGAACCCCAGACATTGGATTTACTAACCACTTTAAACCAACTATTAAATATACTCAAATAGCTATAAAGGAAACCACATATAAAAAATTAAAGGAAACCATGAAAATGATGTTTCACCACATAGAGAAGCAATAAAGAGAGAATTTATAAAATTATAACAAGGTCCAAATAGACATCTGGCATTGTGAAATACAGCAACTGGAATGGAAAATTCATTAGAGGGACTCAATGCCAGATTTGATCATGGAGAAGAAAGAAACAGAGAACTTGAACATAAATCCATTGAGATTACCCAGTGTGAGGATCAGAAAGATAAAGGAATGAGGAAAAATGAACAGAGCCCAAGAGACCTGTGGAACACCATGAAACATCCCAACATATGCATGATAGGACTTCCAGAAGGAGAGGAAAGAGAAAAGAGGTAAAAATAATATTTAAAGAAATTATGATCAAAATGTCTCAAATTTGATGGAATTTGAATCCCAAGTAGGAAAAACTCAGAAATCCACATAGAGATATAATCAATCAAACACCAAAAACAGAGAAATTCCTGAAAGCAGTTAAAGTGAATAGACTAATCATGTACAAAGTAGTTTCAATAAGATTAACAGCTGATTTCTCAACAGAAACCACAGAGGCCAGAGGCAATAGAATAACTTATTCAAAGTGCAGAAAGAAAAAAAAGCCTGCCAACCAAGAGTTCCATATCTGTCAAAACTATCTTCAAAAATGAAGGGGTAATCAAGACATTACCAGATAAACAAAAATTGAGAGAGTTTGTCACTAGTAAACCTGCCTGAAAAATGCTAAAGGGAGTCCTTAAAGCTGAAACAAAAGGACACTAGACAGAATCTCAAATCCACAAGAAGAAAAAAGAACACTACTAATGGTACTTACATTACTTATGTTTACTTATAGAAGTCAGTATTGTCTAATGTCTAATGTCTCCTTGTTTTCCTATATGATTTAAAAACAACTGTACAAAATAATAATTATAAATCTATGTTTTCACATACAATGCATCAAGATCCAATCTGTGCCAATAACAATATAAAGGTGCAGAGCTATAAAGGGGGAAAGCTTTTGTATACTATTGAAACAAAGTTGGTATTAATTTGAAATAGATTATTATAAATTAGGATGTTAATTGTAACCCCAGGGCAACCACTTAGAAAATAACTAAAAATATGTATAGTAAAAGAAACAAGAGGGGATCAAAATGGTACACTGGAAAATATTATGGTAATGGAAGACTTGAAGAATAGAAAAGATATAAGACATATGGGAAACAAATAGTAAAATGGCAGAAATAAGTCCTTCATAGTCAGTAATTATACTAAATGTAAGTGGATCCTCTCAAAAGGCAGACATTGCAGAATGAGTGGATTATAAAAACAGTCCAACTGTATGCTGTCTACAAGAGACTCACTTTATTTTTTTTTAGTGGTTTTTTAAAAAATTTTTTATTGTTAAATCACCATACATTACATCATTAGTTTTTGATGTAGTGTTCCATGATTCATTGTTTGTGCATAACACCCAGTGCTCCATGCAGAATGTGCCCTCTTTAATACCCATCAGCAGGCTCACCCATCCTCCCACCCCCCTCCCCTCTAGAACCCTCAGTTTGTTTTTCAGGGTCCATTGTCTCTCATGGTTCGAAGAGACTCACTTTAGAACTAAAGACACAAATAGGTTGAAAGTGACAGTGGATTCTTAGATATAACAACAAAAGCATAATCAAAAAAGAAAAAAATCCAGATAAATTGGACTTCATTAAAATGAAAAATTAATGTGCATCGAAGGGCAATATAAAGAAAGTAAAAAAGACAACCTGCAGAGTGGGAGAAAATATTTGTAAATCATTTATATGATAGGGGTCTATTATTTGGAATATACAAAGGACCCTTAAAGCTCAGCAAAAAACCAAACAAGTCAATTCAAAAATGGGCAAAGGATTGAATGGACATCTCTCCAAAATAGATATACAAATGACTAATAAGCACATGAAAAGGTGATCAACATTATTAACCATCAGGGAAACGCAAATCAAAACCACAGTGACATACCACTTCATACCCACTAAAGTGGCTATAATTAAAAAACCAACCAACAAAACCCAGAAAATAACAGTGTTATTGAGAATGTGGAGAAACTGGAACTCTCATGTCCTGCTGGTGGGACTGGTAAATGATAAATGCAATGCAGAAAGTGGTTTGACTGTTCCTCAAAAAATTAAACATAAAATCACGGTATAACCCAACAATTCCACTCCTAGGGATAGACCCAAGATAATTGACTACCAGATGGTCAAGCAAAAATTGTACATGAATGTTCATAGCAGCCTTCTTTAGAGAGGCCAAAAAGTGGTAACAACCCAAAGATCTATCAGCTGATGAATGGATAAACAGAACGTGGTGTACACATAAGATGGGTTATCATTTGGCCATAGGAAGCAATGAAATCCTGACACCTGCTACAACGTGGTTGAACCATGAGACCATTATGCTAAGTGAAAGAAGCCAGACACAAAAGGCCACATGTGTGATTCCATTTATATGAAAAGTCCAGAATAGGCAAATCCACAGAGACAGAAAGCAGTTTCCAAAGGACAGGAGGGAAGGGCAAATGGGGAGTGACTGCATAATGGGTCCGGGATTTCTGTTTGGGGAGCTGAAAATGTTCTGGGCCTCAATAGTGGTGATGGTTGTACAACATTCTGAATGTACTAAAAACTACTGATTTACATACTTAGAAATGGTTCAAGTGGTGAATTTTATGTTATGTGTATTTTACCTAAAACAAAAAACAAAAAACCCAATGTTGCTACAGAAAGGAGAAGGCAAGCCACAGACTGGAAGAAAATATTCACAACATAATTATCTGACAAAAACTTCACATCCAGCATATGAGAACTCTTACAATTCAATAATGAAAAGACAAACGTTCCAATTACAAACAGATAAAAGGCTTGAAAGGACACTTCACAAAACAAGATATAGGAAAGCCTCTTTTGGCGCAAGAAAAGGTACTCAATATTATTAGTCATCAGGGAAATGCAAAATAAACCCCAAATGAGGAAACCATGTATACCTACTAGAATGGCTAATACTGAAAACACACACCATACGCACAAGTACTGCAAAGGATGTGGAATATTCAGAAGTATCGTGGACTTCTGGAGGGAATGTAAAATGGTACAACCATTCTGGAAAACTGTCAGTTTCTTATAAAATTAAGTGCACACCTACCCTATTACTCAACCATTCTACTCTTAGGCATTCACTGAAGAGAAGTGAAAGCTTATGTCCTTCCTTGCATATGGACATTAATAGCAGCTTTAATCATAATAGCACCAAACTAGAAAGAACCCAAAAGTCTATCATCAGATGAGTGGGTAAATACATTGTGGTATATTCATGCAATAGCATACTACTTGGTGATAAAAAGGAATCAACGACTGATACATGAAATAACATGGATGAATCTCAAAAACATTACACCCAGGAAAAGAAGCCAGACACATAAAAGTATATATATTGTGCTACTCCATTTATGCAGAGGTCAAGGACAGGCAAAATTAATCTGTGGTGACAATCAATAAACGGGTTGATTGTCTCCTGGTAGAGTGGCCACAAAGACACACAAGGGAATTTTCCAGGGTGATAGAAATGCTCTGTATACCTTGGCATGGTGGTTACAGGAATGTGTATACACTTGCAAAAACTCATCAAATCATGTAATTAAAATCTGCGCTTTTTATTGTCCATAAATGACACTTTAATTAAGAGAGAGAGAGAGAGAATGAGGAGAGGGAGCAGAGATAATGAGTATTGTAGGGTCTTGCTAGAAGGGATTTAGAGAGATAAGCCAGTAGCCAGAGGGGAAGCTGAGACCAAGAGTATGTGTGTTTGTGTGTGTCTCTGTGTGTGTGTGCACACGTGTGTGTGCGTGTGTTAACGGGAGACATGTAAGCATGTTGGCTACGGATGGCAGTGGTCCAGTAGAGAAACATTGATGGTGCAGGGAAAGGTGGGGGCGGGGAGGAATTACAAAGCAAAGACCTTTAGCAGAAGAGAAGGAATGTTGGAAGCAGGGAATAACTGTTCGGTTTGTCTCCGGACAGTTGAACCAGAATCAGTGGGAGGAAGTCACAGGGAGGTAGATCTTTGCTCAGTAGGAAAGGCTTATCTCAGTCTGCCCTGAGGGGTAGTGAGCTCTTGTCACCAGGGGTGCAGGGACTGCTGTGGCAAGTACTAGCCTCCAATAAGGAAGAGGGAAGTTAGCAGAGTTCCAGTCACCTCTTGTCTCTGAGCCGTCCCACCCACGGGTGTGGAGGACCTGCTGGGTGGGGATGCGGGGCCAGCCCCTGTTCCGCCGCGCTTTGCACTGGCCACAGGCCCTCTCCTACCTCTGTGCAGATGCTGGGGCAGGACCTGTCTACTTCTACGAGTTTCAACACGGGCCCCAGTGCTTAAAGGACACAAGGCCGACTTTCGTCAAAGCCGATCACTCTGATGAAATCCGCTTTGTATTTGGAGGTGCCTTCCTGAAAGGCGACATTGTCATGTTCGGTAAGGAACAGGCTTCGGGGGCGGGGTGCTTCTGCTCTTGTGGGGACTCGAGCTGGGGATGAGCTGGGGAGAAGCCCCTCCCCCCACCCAACATGACGCCAGAGCCCTGGAGTACTGGTGGGTTAGAACTTAGTCTGTGGTTTACAGACACAACCATTCCCTGGAAAACGCCCCCACTCTTATTTTTAGAAACCAAGATGAAAAAGAGTTGCCCGCATTGGCTTCATGAGTGTTTCTCTTTGTGCTAAAGCCGGAAGGGCTGGGCAGTTGGGGGCACTCAAGCGACCTAATTTCTTTTTTTAATTAAAACCACTTTCTTCCTTCTCTCTGACCACTGGTCTTACCCTCCCTGCCCTTTCCAGACCTGTCGATGAGGCTACCACCCAGTGCTTTAAAAGGCAAAAACAAACAAACAAACAAACAAACAAAAAACAAAAAACCATGTTTTTCATAATTCCCAAAGTCCTCTGGACCCAGGTGGCCTAATGTAGATGCTTGTGAGCTGCTGCTAGCGAGGTTAGCTCATCCATTCCTGAATTTATGACCTGTGCAGGGCCTAAAATAAGCCAATCAGGTGAGGTTATCCACAGAAAAAAATTACAGCAACTACACACTACAGATATCACTAAAATATTTTGTTAAAGAAATTGCACAATACAGGCTCTTGACCAGTTCATGCTGGCCTCTCGACGATGAGGACCGGGCCTCCGCATAAGTACATTTGTGCGCTGAGGTTTATTTGTTACGTCATTTATTCATTCCCATCCTTATAATGCAGATAATAACACAACTACCTCTTAACTACTAGGTTATCATAAGGATTCAGTGAAAATTCTCACAAGGCACACAGTGAGTGCTTAATAAATGTCACTGTACAATAACTCAGCAACCATCACCAAGCTCATACTGTGGGACGCGCACGGGACTCTCCACATGGGAAAAAATGAACCACATGTGTGTCAAAGTTTAAATTCCTTAATATCTAAAGAGCTCCTAAAACCAGTGGGAAAAGAGCAACCCAGTGGAAAGCTGGCTAGCAGATACAAATAGACAGTTTATGGAAAAGGAAACATGAGTGACTTTTAAGTATGAAAATCCACTTGACCTCACCCATAACAAGAAGATTGCACACTAACCTTGACTGAGGAAGACTTTTTCATCTATCAAGTTTGGGAGGAGCAATACATTTTACATAATGTATTTGAGCAGGTGTGGGGAGACAGACAACCTCATATATTAATGCAAAACTCTACCAAATTTAAAATGCAGATGGTCTTTGCCCAAGCAATGCAACGTCTAGAATTTTTTTGTGCAATTATACTTGCACACAAGCAAAAGTATAGGCACACGCTGAGGCATTGCTTTTACCAGCAATGATGAAAACGTGTAAAGATTGAAAACGATGTAAAGATCCACCAAGAGAGTACTGGATGCATGAATTATATATTCACTTATAATTGCATATATACATATTTATGCATTATACATTTAGAGAACAATAAATGGCAATAAATGGTGGGTTTATAGGCGACAGTATGGAACTATCTCCCGGATACGATTTTAGTAAAAAGAAAAAGATGGAGAATATGTGTTCATATTATACTGAGTGTGTAAAAAGGGGTCCGCTTAACCCCTAGTACATGACTAGGCTGCCTTTGGAGGGCACTCAAAAAGCTGGTAGCTATGGTTGCCTCTGAGCCTGGGGACTGGGTGTCTGGAGAAAAGAGATGGGAGGGAAACTTATTGTCCTTAGATACCCCTGCTGCATTTTGGATTTTGTACTTTGAGCAAGGATTACTTTCTCAAATAAAGAAATGCAATAATTAATTAATTGCATGAGGCGGGGAGTGGTGGAAAGAGACACAGAGAGAGGTGGTCTCTGTCCCCAGGGAGCTCGCAGCCTCATAGGAATGACTGGAAAATAACTGGCTAGATGGGGAAGCTGCATGTTCAGCCTCCTCCAGCATTCGGAAGCCACGACTCCTTGGGCGAGTCCTGGCTGCTCTGGGCCTCAGTCTGTGCAGATGCAGAATGAATGCATTGATTGGTGGGCTGGTGAGGGGATCGGCGGGAAGGGAGATGCGAACGTGATTCAGCGCACCCGAGTCACCTTGGGTGAATTCTGGTGAATCCGTGTGAGAGCCGGATTTTGTGATTGTCTTCCTTCAGAAGGAGCCACCGAGGAGGAGAAATTGCTGAGCAGGAAGATGATGAGATACTGGGCCAACTTTGCTCGGACCGGGTAAGTGAGCCGCCCCCCCCCCCCCGCCTCCCCCAGCCTCCCCCACATTCAGGTGTTGGAGGATGGAAATCTCACCCCCGTCTCTGCCCTCACTTCCAGGGACCCTAACGGGGAAGGCCTGCCTCTGTGGCCAGCCTACAGTCAGAGCGAGCAGTACCTGAAGCTGGATTTGAACATGAGCGTGGGACAGAAACTGAAGGAGCAGGAGGTGGAGTTTTGGTCAGATACCCTCCCCCTGATTATGTCCACTTCCACAGCCCTCCCTGGTCCTCCTTCCTTACTCTCCTTTTCTCTGTTCCTGCCTTTATTCTTTGCTCCTTGAGAAATTATGTGTGATTTTGGTTTTCCTTCTTCTGCAATTTCCCCCACGATCATTAGCTCCATTTTTGTGTTTAGCTACTTTGTGAAATCAGCTGCTTTTACTGATGTTTTATGGACGTGGGGAGGATCCCTAGGGGACTTCTTTTCTATATCAAACAACGCTGCTTGTCTTGGAATGCTACCAGATCTCTTCAATAAATCTGCAGGAGGGCCAGCCTATTGGTTGGCATCATAATGATCTTGTTACTAAGAGAAAACAAAATCAGAACGTGAAATATGTATGGGGAGCAGAATTTAATCCTGTGCTCAAAACTCTCCCCCAACCCCCAGCATCCAAGGTGAAGTGGATTTCCTATCAGAGATGTGTATTACCTGAAATCTGAGTGCTCTAACTCCAATCCAGGCAGGTGTCAGCCACAAGCCAAGCATGGATGTCTTGAACCTCGATGGCTAGAACCGGGTCTTTCCTCCAGTGGGGGAGGAGGGGGTGGGGCGGCCAGAGAGCCTCCTTCTCAGCAATGGAAACCAGAGGTCCATCAAGGTCAGGAGCCAAGGAGTCAGACGCCTGGTGGCAAAGTCAGGTCGGGGGGACACCGAGGAGAAAAAATGTTTGCCTGATGGGGCGGAGACTAATCTATGCTTCCATAAACCTACATTGGGTGCCTGATGGGTGCCAGACATATCCACACTGGGGCTACAGTGGTGAGCAAGACATGCCCTCCACCAGGGCTAAGCAAACACACAGTACGCAAACATTCACACTAGTGAATAGCTGATGACAGAAATTTGATAAGATCACTCAGAGTAAGGTGTTGTATAAAAGTATAACAGGGGGATCTAATTTAGAGGCAAGTCTCGGGAGGTTCTCTGGAGAAAGGATGAATTAAAGGTAACCAGATGATAGGTAGGGAGAATGTTGCAGTACCATCATTCAAAGGATGCACTTTTACTTTTTTTTAAGATTTTATATATATTTTTGTTTGTTGAATTGAGAGAGAAAGAGCAGAGAGAGAGAGAGCACAAGCAGGGGTGAGGGGCAGGGGGAGAGGGACAAACAGACTCCCCGCTAAGCAAGGAGCCCAGTGCTGGGCTCGATCCCAGGACCCTGAGATCATGACCTCAGCCAAAGACAGACGCTTAACTGACTGAGCCGCCTAGGCGCCCCGCACTTTTACTTTTTATATCACATTATAATTTAATATTTAATTTAATGTTTACATAATTATATATTAATTTATAATTTATATTTAATATGTTAATATATTTAATATTGACTATAATTTGATATTTAGTTTAATTCATATTATAACTACATAATCCCTATTCTATCCATTTAATTTACCAGGGTAATTAGTTTTTCTTTGTGATTGCCTCAGGATTACACATGAGGTGCATGGAGTAGGAGGGTTTCTGAAATGTCAATAATGTAGAGTTTCTCTGGGTCAGAGATCTCCAGCTCCTAGCCTCAGTTTGGCCCCCAGAAATGTTTTGTTTAGCCCACAGATGTCAAAAACGTTTTGGAATTAGTTTCCAGTTAATATGAAATCAGGGGAGTTTCACTTTAAAAGCCATGTTTCCAGCCCCTCCAGAGAAAAAGAAGGAAAAAGAGAAGAGGAGGAGGAGGAGGGGGAAGAAGAAATCTGGCAATATTGGAGCTGCGTTCCAGCATGGTAACCAGGGCTTCTGACAGCCCATACATCACCTTTGTGCAAATTAGAAGGTATTCTTTCTTCAAACCCTCTACAGGCATCTTCCAGGAAATCATCATCACTGATAGATACTACATCTATGATGTGAACAGTACCTCCTCTGAAGTAGTGCTCTTGTGCAGTACACAACCTGCACAACTGTTCTCAGTGACCTTGATGGAAAAACCTGCCGGTACTGAGTAGGGGCCACCCTTTACCAAGGCATAAGCTCTCCATTTTTTCACAGTCCTCACTATTCACGGGAAAGATTTGGTTTGTCTCCAGAGTTTTGTTGGATTTGATTTGCTTTAGTGATTCAGGTCCAAGATTGTAAGGGAGAGGGGGGGAAGGATTTTCTGTAAAAAAGGAAGTTGTTTAATTTGTCTTGTGCCTGATCCATTTCACTCATGCATATTACCCTTCCCCTGAAGATGTTTAGGTTTGGACCCCTGGCCTCTCATTTTATAGAAATCTATGGAGATGTGAAGGAATTCGCCCAGAATCATTCAGTGAATTAGCAGTAAGTCAAAACCAGGCTTCGAGTATCTTGTCTTTCCAGAGCAGGACTCTTTCTGCCATGCTCCCTGCCTCCCTCAGCATAGGGTCCAAATCTGTTGGATTGTGTCTGACTTAGGTGGTTGTGGACCAACAATGCTCAGGGCATTTTCTGGTTCTAGGAAGAGGAACCAAGCCACACACAAGCAAGCTGGAAATTCAGTTGCCTCTGCAGCTGCAGACGGCTAATTTCTACACTGATATTTGGCTAAACTAACAGCTAGAAAACACCACTCAACTCATTTTTTAAAATACTATCATATTAAATGACATTACACTTATTTATATACTGCACACAGTCCCAGCATCCTCAAATACGGTTCTAATTTTGGTAGGTGTCTTGCAAGAGGGAGCATATTTCCAACGCATCTAGATACAAGGCCCTCTTTCCTCCTTATTCCTGTCCACGTGCCATCAGATGTTGTATTGAGTTAAAGCTGAAATATAAATGCTACTTGGCATCCTGCTTTTTTTCATTTAATTCAGGGTTTCCTATCAGAGGTGTAAGTAGAGGAATCACCCAGAGGGCTTTTCCAAAATTCCACTGCCCAAGCCGCTCCCCAGTCCAGCCAAACCAGAAACTTCTTGGATGGGACCTGGAAACGTATGTTTTCACTTTTTAGGCATTAGATGCGCACCCCCGATTACGAACTGCTGAGTATTCACAGTGTGGTATATGTATTCCAAGTCGGTAGAGGATCTTCAAAGAATCAGCTTTCATATCTGTCTGATGTGGATATGTCACCATCTCTAGCCAGTAGCCTGCTCCTGGGACATTTATGGATATAATTTGATGAGCAGCTTTGGGAATGAGTACTTTTACTTTTTAAAACTATTCCTGCCATCTGGATCTGCAGAAGATGGACCCAGTCACAGGCCGTGCCCTTTTTAAATTGCTCTTCTTTTTTTTTTTAGTATTTTATTTATTCATTTGAGAGAGAGGGCGCACGGACGGAGAGGGAGATGCAGGCTCCCTGCTGAGCAGGGAGCCCGATGCGGGGCTCAATCCCAGGACCCCGGGATCATGACCTGAGCAGAAGGCAGACACTTAACCGTCTGATCCCCCCAGGTGGCCCTAAATTGCTCTTCTTATGTTCTACAAATTCACTTCCCCAAAGGGTCCCTTCACTTCCTGCTCATCAGCAACACAGAAACATGCATTTCCCACTCACCTCTGCTTTCCCACCACTGTAAAAACAAACTATTTCATTGCTTTCTTATTGTAAATTCAACAACTTCCTTTTTTACAGAAAATCTGCCCACCCCCCGCCCCCCTCCCCTTACAATCTTGGACCTGAGTCACTAAATCAAATCAAATCCAACAAAACCCTGGAGACAAACCAAATCTTTGCCTGTGAATTCCCTAATGTGCAGCAGAGGGCAGCATTAAGGGGAAAAACCGCTCTCCTCCCCTCTGAGGCTCCTGAGATGGGGGTGGCGTGATATTGCACAACTGCGAAGGTAAAAAAAAAAAAAAAATGGTTAAATTATAAACCAATACTATTTATCATCGTTCCTTTTCTCTGTAGCACTTGGAAAGGGGAAAATTCCAACCCATTACCTGAAAAGTCTGACTCCGATGACTACCTTCACAAGGGAGAGCAGACGTTGGGGCCAGCAGGCTTTTCTCTTTCCTAATTTTTGTACTTTCCCACTGAGCCCCGAGGAGCCCACCTGAGATGGGCAGGAAAGGGTCCCTTCCCTCGCGGCTCCCTGTTCCTGCTACTCTCCCCTCAAGGGCCCTTTAGACTCTGGACCTTCCTGGCCTACCCCAAAGCCCAACTCCCCACCTGTGGCCCTGGCTGCAGGTCCCAGGAGGGCAGAGGTGGGAGAGGGCGTGTATCTTCGCATCATGTATCCACATAGTAAGTGGTTACAGATTTTTATCGCTCCTGTGTAGCCATTATTTGTGTGAATATGCCATAATCTATCCATTCTACTGGTGTTGGGCATTTGGAGAGTTTCCAGTTTCAGGTTATTATGAAAAGAGTTGGCATGAATATTTTAGAACATGTCTTTTGATGACTACATACATGCATTTCTCTTGGATATTTACCTAGGAGTGGCTTTGCTGGGTCACCAGGGTTGCATATGTCAACTTTAGTAGGCACTCCAAAAAGTTTTCCAAAGTGGTCGTGCAGACTTGCCCTCCTACCAGCAGAGTAAGGAAATTTCCAGGTCTTCCATATTGTTGTTGGTACTTGGTATTTTTCTAAAGGATTCTTTCACTTTTCTCTTTATTCATTACTGTATGTTTCCTTGCTTAGTTTGCTATAATGCAACAATTGATTTACAAAATTGCATTCCTGTGGACCATTGATGGGCAGGGTTAGGTGACCAGGCGTTGGCTTCATCAAGGATCACTGTGACCGCGCCATTTCCTTGAACCTCAGGGAACGTCTTCCTTTGGACATTCAAATCTCTGGACAGAAACCACACTACGTTGATGTTGCCAAGGCTTTTTTTTTTTTTAAGAATTACTTTTTTTTTTTTTTTAAGATTTTATTTATTTATTTGACAGAGAGACACACAGCGAGAGAGGGAACACAAGCAGGGGGAGTGGCAGTGGGAGAGGGAGAAGCAGGCTTCCCGCGGAGCAGGGAGCCCGATGCGGGGCTCGATCCCAGGACCCTGGGATCATGACCTGAGCCGAAGGCAGACGCTTAATGACTGAGCCACCCAGGCACCTCAACCAAGGCTCTTTTTTTGTTTTGTTTTGTTTTGTTTTATTATCTTATGTTAATCACCATACATTACATCATTAGTTTTTGGTGTAGTGTTCCATGATTCATTGTTTGCATATAACAACCAGTGCTCCATGCAGAACATGCCCTCTTTAATACCCATCAGCAGGCTAACCCATCCTCCCACCCCCCTCCCCTCTAGAACCCTCAGTCTGTTTCTCAGAGTCCATAGTCTCTCATGGTTCGTCTTCCCCTCCGATTTACCCCCCTTCATTCTTCCCCTCCTGCTATCTTCTTCTTCTTCTTCTTCTTTTTTTTTTTTTAACATATAATGTATTATTTGCTCCAGAGGTACAGAT
This sequence comes from Phoca vitulina, assembly GCF_004348235.1. Classification (NCBI taxonomy): domain Eukaryota; kingdom Metazoa; phylum Chordata; class Mammalia; order Carnivora; family Phocidae; genus Phoca; species Phoca vitulina. The sequence continues at coordinate 8,528,094 of NW_022589733.1, read as the reverse complement.
CTGTGATTCAACAGTCTTGCACACTTCACAGCGTTCATCATAGCACACACCCTCCCCAATGTCTATCACCCAGCCGCCCCATCCCTCCCACCCCCCACCACTCCAGCAACCCTCAGTTTGTTTCCTGAGATTAAGAATTCCTCATATCAGTGAGGTCATATGATACATGTCTTTCTCTGATTGACTTATTTCGCTCAGCATAATATCCTCCAGTTCCATCCACGTCGTTGCAAATGGCAAGATTTCATTCTTTTTGATGGCTGCATAATATTCCATTGTATATATATACCACATCTTCTTTATCCATTCATCTGTCGATGGATATCTTGGCTCTTTCCACAGTTTGGCTATTGTGGACATTGCTGCTATAAACATCAGGGTGCATGTACCCCTTCGGATCCCTACATTTGTATCTTTGGGGTAAATACCCATTAGTGCAATTGCTGGATCGTATGGTAGTTCTATTTTCAACTTTTTGAGGAACCTCCATACTGTTTTCCAGAGTGGCTGCACCAGCTTGCATTCCCACCAACAGTGTAGGAGGGTTCCCCTTTCTCCACATCCCCACCAACATCTGTCGTTTCCTGACTTGTTAATTTTCTTGCTCACCTCTTAATGCCCTGCATTATCAGAAGTCATGGACGGTTTGGGCATTCATAGACATAAACTCTAACAATGCTCAGAGTAAGAAAACACACAAAACACCTCTCGTTCAAGGTCACTGTATCACCCAGATGTCTATAATACAATCCATAATAATAAATTGGATTTGCTGGACTGTTTTCAGAATATAATTCAATCTTAACTTTCTGGGGCTTCCATTTTTGTCTTTCTGATTCACCCTTTTTCCTTCTTTACTCTTAAGAGGCTGAAGGAAACCTTTATAGAGTAGCCCAAGCAAGCAGGGACTAGGTTTACAATCAGGCTATCAGAATTTAAATAAAAGAAATACAGACGCTCATTGTTTACCAAAGTATAGTACACTTATTCCTGGAGTTACATAAGATGATTTCAGATGATGCACAAATAAACTTTAAAGCGTTATATAATAGTTATATATTTATTTTGCTATGTGTTAGAAAAAAAATCCCTAGTATCAAATTGATGATTTAATGGATATTATTATCTCTGGCAGGAATTGCCATTAAAGTCTGTCCAATCTCCTTTGGCACACAACCAGACCAGATCTCTTGGCCTTCCTTACAATTAGATTGGCCATGCAGCTATGTTCTTTCCAATGGAATGTGAGTAGAGGTGAGGAGGGCCACATCCAGGCCTGGCCCAACCCCCCTGTTCACTCCTCTGTGCTTCTTCTAATTCCAGCTGACTAGAATTGGCACCCAGGAAAACATGAGAAACTATGAGTTAAAGATGGTAAAGCTGCCATGTTCTAGATCAGGAGTCAGAAACTGGCCCATGGGCCAAATCTAGCCTGCCACCTGTTTTTCAAATAAGGTTTTATTGAAACGCAGCCGTGTCCATTTGCCTGGGTGTTATCTATGGCTGCTTTTGCTAAAACAGCAGATTGAGCAGCTGCCACAGAGACCATATGACCCACAAAGCCTAAAGTATTTACTACCTGGCCCTTTACGGAAAAACTTTGCTGACCCCTTGTTTAGATCACTGGAGGAACGGCACCACGTTTCTTTACATAAGCAGAAACAAACCACTGACATTCTGGGATTATTTGCTACCATAGTTTACCCTACTTTCACCATATATTCTTACTCAGCAGAAGCTAAACTAGGCAGTCCCATGTGATTGCCTGATGGAGATGGCATGGGGTTGCCAGTCGGAGATGAAACATCTCCAGTTGTCTGTGCCTTGTGGAATAACCCCTTATGCCCATGGCGAGTGAAGCACTCCCCTCCCGAAGCCACCCCCAGGTCAAACTTTCCCATAGGTGCTCTGCCTCAGTCAATCCTAGGACATGGGCTCATATTTCTTTGAGGACTTGTTCTAGTAGGTGCTCTCCATGTGTCTGTTGAGGAATTTGTTGGAGAGGTTTGGGGGGATAACTTGGAGGCCTCAGAGGTGTCTTCTCCCCTAAGATCTGTCTAAACGCTTGAGAGTTAAGGCCAGTTTCTAGGATTTCACTCTTCAGACCATCTAGCTCCATGCGAGAAACCTTAGGGAGTTTCCCAGGGGAAAAGCAATCAGCCTAGTCAACTGCCACTGAAGCAAGAAGAGCTGTATTATTCACAGAGCTGATGGGATGCAAGGAGGCCATACACATTAAGCAAAACTGAGGTCTGGCGTGAGGCTTTGTAAGCTCCAGCCTCACCCATTACTCTGCAGAATCATCATGAGTCAGGAATGGGCTTCCAGGCTGCAGCCAGACATGGCAAGGTCTGGGAGTAGCTGCCTGTTTGCAGAATTGGCTAATGTCACAAGCAGGCATGTGATTAAATAGTGAGATCGAGGGAATAATCCCTCCCTCCCTTTTATATTTTGCTAAGACAGCGTTCTACAACTTTTTTAGGCTGAGAACCAGGGCTTTTTCCCAGGCTGCAAAGATGGGCTGGTCAGGGCAAAAGGTATAATGGTTATATGCCTTAACGTGTGTGTGTGTGTGTGTGTGTGTGTGTGTGTGGTGTGCTAAAGTGGTTAGAAACAGTCTTGTTGTCATCTTAGGAAGACAAGCCAGATTGTCCCCTGTGGAGAGAGATAGGGGTCCTCTTTCTTAGGGTGGTCTTTATAACTCCTGTTTCTTTCCTGGATGAAAGGGAGGAGCCCCAGCCCAGGTCAGTCATCATGGAAGCGATCACCTCTGGGGACTGACTGTAGCGCTGTCACAAAGCCCTTGGCCCTATCCCAGTGCTCCCCTCACTGGCCTGCCACAGCGGCTAGAAGGAGTGCAAATTACCATGTTTTTTTGAATTGGGGTCTCCAGATGCTTCATTTCAGCTCTAACCTATGGCCTTGGCCAAGAACCCATGAGCTTTTCTGAGTGTCATGTGCTTTGTGGCTGCTGGTCGCCCAGTTCTCTCGGATGTCAATATTGTTCTGGCCTGGACAAGAGCAGGCTTGCCCAAGGACACCAGGAAAAGAGTCCGAGCATAGAGAAGGCAGAGCTGCCCCTTGACCGCGCCGGCCTGGAGACAACCCTGCTCCGCATCTGCTTCCTCTCCACTGACAAGAACACATCTCATGTCTCCAGTTAAAGGCAGGGGGCCTGGGGTGTGTGACTCCTGGCTGGACAGTGACTTCTCCACCACAAGTCCGTCTCCACGGGGAGAGGAGCACCATGAAGACGGAGCGAGCAGCAAGCACCTCTGCCGCCCAGTCACTACCTGTTCCAAGAACCCAGCACTCCTGTTTCCACCCATCCTCCCAGACAGCCTCAGAGTCTGGAGGGGTCAGCAGGGAGGTGTGGGCGCTTTAAAGGGTGGAGATGGAGAGGCTCCCAGGAGAGAGAAACCATAGCAGCTCACCCACAGGCAAATCAAGGCTCCCAGGAGAGAAAAACCATAGCAGCTCACCCAAAGGCAAATCAAGGCTCCCAGGAGAAAGAAACCATAGCAGCTCACCCAAAGGCAAATCAAGGCTCCCAGGAGAAAGAAACCATAACGGCTCACCCAAAGGCAAATCAAGCATGTGCTTAGGGAACCAACAAAGTCAGTTTGTCAATAAGGTTTGGACAGCACAACAGATTGGATAAGAGTATGGTCTGGAACATTACGCAACTCTTGTTCAATCCCTAGCTCTTCCTATACTTGATGTTCCTTGCCCGTGCTGAGTCCTAGGAGATAGGAGTATCAATTCACAGGGCTCCTTTGAGAACCGAGTGAGGTACTGCATACAAAGCACTCAGCCCCTTGTTTGCCGCACAGGGAACCCTCAATAAATATTTGTCACACGAATGCCTGAATGAATAGAAGTGGAAAGTATAAATAAGTAAAAACACAATGCGACAGCCAGAAAATGGCTGTTGTAATACAAATTAGATGTATAACCTTCCAGGATTTTTTTCTATGCAAAGATATGCTTTTACTAAAATGGGCTATTATACATGACTGGATTTTTAAGTATTTATTTTATTGAAAGATAATTCATGTGGCTCAGTCAGTTAATCGTCCAACTCTCAGTTTTGGCTCAGGTCCTGAATTCAGGGTCTTGGGAGTGAGGCCCTCATCAGGCTCTGCGTTCAGGGCAGAGTCGGCTTGTCCCTGTCCCTCCCCGTCTCCTCCTGCCCCCACCAAATAAATAAATAAATAAATAAATAAATAAATAAATAAATAAATAAAATCTTTAAAAAAAAGAAAGATAATGCACATACCATAAATTCACTTTTTTAAGTGTACAATTCAGTGTTTTTTTGGTAGGATATTCACATAGTTGTATAATCATGAGTGCAATCTAAACCCAGAACATCTCATCACTCCACAAAGAAGCCTCCTACCCATTATCAGTCATTCCTCATGCCCCTCTCCTCTGCCCCAAGCAACCTCTAATCTTTTTGTCTCCATGCATTTGCTTATTCTGGACTTTTCATATAAATAGAATCGTATAACATGCGGCCTTCTGTGTCTGGTTTCTCTCATTAGTGTATGGTTTTCCAGGTTCATCCATGTTGTAGCAAGTATCCATACTTTGTTTCTTTTCATGGCTGAATAATATTCCATTGTATGGCTAGATCACACTTTATTTATCCATTCATCAATTGATGGTCATTTGGGCTGTTCTCACTTTGGGGTATTAGGAATAATGCTGTTATTTTTGTCTTGTTTTTGTATGGGTATGTTCCCAGTTATCTTGGGTATATACCTAGGAGTAGAATTGCTGGGAATATAGTAACTCCATGTTTAATTTTTGAGGAATCACTAAACTGTATCCTATAAAGCAACCACAAGTATTTTACAACCTCTTTTTCCCCTTTCACAAGAGATCATGACTGTCCCTGTCAGTTAGTGGGGTGTGCATCACTAGTCTGAGTGAATGCAGAGTATTTCCTTAGCCAGCTGTGCCAGACTATGTTTAAGGAATTCCCTTCTGTTGGACATTCAGTGATTCTATGAAACAGGCTTTGAGCATCTTCATCTTCCTTGTGTCCCCAAGCAGACACATGAGACTCTCCCAGGTATACCCAGAGCACTTTGTATCCCTCTGTTCTGGGGCTTTCACATTGTGCAGTGGTTCACCAAACACACACACCAGGCGTCTTATCCACTACATGGTGAGCTCCTTGAGGAGAAGGAATATCCCTTGAATTCATCTCTGTACCAGCATCGTGTCTGGCATTTGGTAAATGAATGAATGAATGAATAAATGGAATATTGAATAAATGGAATGATGGATGGATGATTAGAGCCAGGGACTGTAGAGACCTAGAGTTCGTTCACTGTAAAAGTATTCTGCCCAAAGATCCCTGCCTGGAGAAGGAATGCATTCCCTGACCCTGGAGGTATGTGACAAGAGGCTGAGTGGCTTGACAGGAATATTGTAAAGTTAATTTAGTATCAAAAGGGAACCGGATGGGGCACCTGGGTGGCTCAGTCAGTTAAGCGTCTGACTCTTGGTTTCGACTCAGGTTGTGATCTTATGGATCCTGGGATCGAACCCCACATGGGGCTCTGCCCTGGGCGGGGGTCTGCTTGAAGATTCTCTCCCTCTGCCCCTCCCCCCACTCACTTTCTCTCTCTCGCCCACCCCCCCGTCTCTCTCTCTAAAATAAATCAATTTTTTTTAAAAGGGAGAGGGAAGCCGGATGAATTTAAGGTGCTTCCGAACTTGAGAGCACAGAACTGTATGGAGAAGAAGCCCAAACAGCTAAGAAAGATTTGTCCTGAGTTCCCCAGCTGAGCAACTATGGGACTGGCTTTTGCTCCAGTTTTCAAGCTTGTTCTGAGAACCCTGGACCAAAGCTTCCCCCCTCCCTAAAGGCATCTCTCTGCTCCTGGGGCGCCTGGGTGGCTCAGTCATTAAGTGTCTGCCTTCGGCTCAGGTCGTGATCCCAGGGTTCTGGGATCGAGCCCCATGTCCAGCTCCCTGCTCAGCTGGAAGCCTGCTTCTTCCTCTCCAGCTCCCCCTGCTTGTGTTCTCTCTCTCACTGTCTCTGTCAAATAAATGAATAGTATCTTAAAAAAAAAAAAAAAAAAAAAAGCATCTGTCTGCTCCTGCCTGCCTTGGGAAATTCACAGTGCTCTAAGTTTAGAGTTCTGCAAAGGAGAAGCCCTTATGTAACAGGCTGCTGGACGAGTCTGTGGCTATCTGCAATCGGAGACTCAGTCCAGTTTGTTTGGATGAAAGAGGGTGAACTCTGGGTGGGCGTGGCCCAGAGGCCCTGCAGAGGTCCAGAGCCATAGGGCTGTGGGGTGGGAGTGGGGCAATGGGGCGGGACCTGAACAGACTTTTTAAGTGGTGTAGAGGGCTTGAGGCCCTGGAGCTGCAATCCCTTCACAATGTGGCTCTTTGCTCTGGTCCTGACCTCCCTCGCCACTTCCATGACTTGGGGTGAGTCCTTCCGAAATAAAATAGCGGGGTGCGTTTGGAAATCCTTGCCCGGGTGCGAGGTGGGGGAGAACGAGGTGGGAGAGATGCATGGAGGGGTAGAGTATGGCAGGTCCAGTTCTGCAGCAGCCAGCGCCCTCTGGACTTCACCTGCTTGGTGCCCAGACAGTCCCTGCCAACCTGAGACACAGGGTAGCATGAACACTCCCAGACTGCAGCTGTGTGTGCCCCGTGCAGGAGGGCAAAGAGCTAACCTCATGCCTCCTCGGTTGGGGATTCCAGAGAGCTCAGTTTATTTTCTGCTTGATTATTCGTCTGTGTATGGCCAAATCATGGAGAGTGGCTTAGCAGAATGTTAATAGGAGTATCCCGGGCTTCCTGCAAGTTGCATCAGGCCTCTTCATCTTTAGGGAAATTTGACATTACTACAGTAATGGAAAAGCGAAAATCCTCCTCGGATTTCTTTGGGCTACCGTAACAGGGACTAATGGAGGTCTTTCCTAAAAGCAAAGTGGCTTAATACAACCTGCAGGAAGTCCAGGATACTCTTTGCTTTGTGCCATTTCTGCTTAGGAAAAGTTTCATAGGAACACTCTACCCTCAGATGGCAGGCTGGGGACCTGTATGCATTGTGGATCCAGAGTGTGTAGGTTTGAATCCCAGCTCAGCACTTACCAGCTGGCTGTCCTTAGGCATCATGCTTTAGTTTTCTGTGCCTTGGTTTCCCCCATTCTAACATGGGAACGATGGCAGTAGCTATGTCATTGGGCCGTTGTGAGGATAAAACAGGTTGTTTCTAAAGAGTGCCTGGTATGGAGAGTGCAAACAAAGGATTTATAAATAAAGGAGTTGTTTTAAAATGTAGCGTAGTAATAGAAAATTTGATGTATGGTGAGACCAACAGATCAGGAGCCAATGGCCATAACTTGCCACTCTCAGTTCCCAGGAGGAGGAGGCATGCACCCCACCATCTTGCACCCTGAGGTGATGCTCAGGATGGGTTAAAGGAAGAGGAAGGAGGGAGGAATTTGGGGCAAGAGCCCTTATCGTGGTTGTCAGGGGAAGGAAGAGGTGAGACAGGATAAGCAGGTTTTGGATTGGCAAACTAACCAATTTCAGCAAGTTCTGGGACACAAAGGCTTCCCACAGTTCTTGCCCTGGAGTGATTAGGGCAGGATGGTAATGGCTTGGCCTGGGATGGCCTGATAAAGAAGGTGATTGGGGTACAGCCTCTGCATGCTGGAAGGGCAGTTGACTCTGAGAGGGGCAGTCCCTCCAGGGTCAGCAAGGCCCCAGAGGTCAAGCATCAGCATACACAAAATAAAGCACATGATTACTACAGGAGTGTACACGGGACCCCAGAATGCATCTGTGCCCGTTTATAGGCAGGCAGACGGACTCAGAGAGGGAAATGGACTTGCCCAAGGTCCGCTGGAAAATCATGCTCTGGAATCTGTCTATGGCTCATGAATGGAGAGCCAGGGCTGAGACCCTCAGAACCGCAAGGGCCCAGGCCCCATCTGCACTTCACCTTCGTCCTGATGGTGACACTGTCAGAAACCTGGGGCTGAACGTGAGGGCAGAGTAAGAACCGAAGCAGGAGGGGATTATTCCCTTACTGCCGGTTACCCCCTGGCAAGGCCATCCCATTTCCCACTTTAGAAAGTCCATGCTGGCTGCCTTCATTTCCTCAGCTTCCTCATCTGTAAAATGGGCATCTAGTGAAGACGAATTTAAGTGAACCAGAATGCACATCTGGCATATAGTAAGTACTCAGCATATAAAACTTACATGTGTACTTATGTAATACAGAATAAACATTACCTGGGTACTTATGTAATATGACAAGTGCTGACTGCTCATGTTACCATAACTGTTATGCTTCTCACCCCATCCACACACTTGCTCACCCTTGCCCATTGGGCTTCTGTCCACTTCATTTTGTTGCGGGTTACCACTGGATATTCTCCTCTAAGACCAAATCTGGATTGCCCTTTCTTGTTCTGGCCACATACTTGGAGGGAGAGGTTGACCTTTTGTCTATGTCTACAAGGGAGCAACTGGAAGGATGCCAGGTGAGAAAGCATTTCAGATAAGGAAACATACACACAGAGGCTGCTGAGGCAGGACGAGGCAAGACTTGGAGGAGGGCCATGGTCGAGAGTCCTGAGTGCCCACTTGCATGCGCAAGCTCAGGCAGGTCCACAGCAGGTGGAACCAGGACTGGGGTGGAAAGGGCAAGGAGACAAGGGAAGCTTGGTGGGGAGGAACCTCCTGCCCCACAAGGATGGAACAGGTAGGAATTGGACCCCTAGTCTCTCTCCCCCTCTGGACAGCCTTGCTCAGAGCCACCAGAAGAATCCCCTGCGAGATGAAACGTGTCGCTCTTGCATACTCTACGAGTGTTCACTGCTCCTCATGTACCCACTAAATAAAGCCCCAAACCTTAGCCTGGCACTGAGGCCCCCCAGGCCTGAACCTCTCTCACAATACAGGCTGCTGTCTGCTCCCCATTGACTCCCTCCGGCTCACGTGGACCCTTCCTTCTTCCTCAGGCCAGCCTTTGCATTTTGCTCTCAGAGCCTAGCCTCTGCTCTGCCTTACACCTGTATCCCCCCTCTTCTATCTCCTGCTGTTCGCTCCCCCCTCCCTCCCTGCCTCTTCCAGCCCCTGTGGGGACCTCACTGGCACCTCTCTCAGGACACTGGCCCCTTCCTTCCCACCGAGTAGGGTCAAGTGTGTTGGTGGCTCATGCCCCCTCCACTGTTCAGGGATTCCCAGAGGAGGGATGGCCTCTCTTGTTCATGCTGCGTGCCAGGATGCAGCTCAGCGCCTGGGGCCTGATGGCTAATTGTGGCCGGAGGCTCCTAGGAGTGGCAACCAAACAGCTTGTTCCCTCAGCAGCTCTCGTTCTTGCATTTCTTTTTTACCTGATGCTATTATACCTCCAATTCCAATTTGCTCCTCTAGATAGCCCTGGGTAAAAAATGACAGTTAACCTCCTCTCTTTACATAGAAGAAACCCAGGCCTCGAGGGTTTAGGTGACTCATTCAAGGTCACCTGCTCAAGGTGGAAGACCCACCATGAGTCCAGGTCAGACCTTTCGCTGATGATGTGTCCTCTTTCCTCTGGACGTCCAGGAGGGCACCCGTCCTCGCCACCTGTGGTGGACACCGTGCAAGGCAAAGTCCTGGGCAAGTACGTCAGCTTAGAAGGATCCGCACAGCCTGTGGCCGTCTTTCTGGGAGTCCCTTTTGCCAGGCCTCCTCTTGGACCCCTGAGGTTTGCTCCTCCACAGCCTACAGAGCCATGGAACTTCGTGAAGAATACCACCTCCTACCCTCCCATGTAAGTTGGCATCTCTCAGTGGCCATGTTGGCCTCAAAGTGATGCAGGAAGGAGCCAAGGCAACGTGCTGGGTGGCTTTGTTCCAAAATCTCCAAGCCGTTGTAAATCTTTAAAAAACCTTCCAGAACTCACAGCTCTTTATTCAACAAACATTAACTGAACACGTTCTAGGTTTCCTAGGATCCGTGAATGTACAGAAAAGTATCCCTACCTTCACGGAGCTTGCATTCTAGCAGGGAGAGATGGATGACGAACAAAAAATAGCAAATCAATGAATAAATTATGCAATACGTTAGACTATGGTAAGTGCCTTGGGAGAAGATTAGAAGTTGAGCACGTGAGGGAGATCAAAAGTAACAATTCTCTTGTCTTGAACTTTGCCATAGTTAGGGAGCTGGGGTAGACCAGGAGGTGTGTAGGTGGGAGGTGCTTTGGGGAGTTGACCCGGAAAGTTCTCTGTTCTCATGTGGCTGGTGTGTCCCTATCACCCTGATCAAGCTGGGCAAAGAAGCCAACAGCTGCCTCCCCCAGGCACCTCAGATGGCTACATGTATCCATTATGACCTTATTCACCTCAACAAGGCATTCTGGAAATGTCCAGGGTCCTGCCCCCTGCTGCTTTCCCTTCTTCTCTTCTTCCTCCTCCCTCCCTCCCTTCCTCCCTCCCTCCCTCCCTTCCTTCCTCCCTCCTTTCCTTCCTTCTTTCCTTCCTTCCTTTTGTTTTAAAAAATAGTATTTGCTCTTTTTACTCCTGATTGCCAATGTAATACATACTTATTATAGAAGAGGGAGGAAGTACAGGTAAGTAAAGGTAAGAAAATGAAAATCACATACAATTCCTCCACCGAGAGAGAGAACTGCTCTTCATATTTTAGATTCTGTTTTTCTAATCTTTTATCTGTTGCATATTTTCTCCCTTAAAAATAGAATCCATAAGACTCTGCAGTTTCAATGTGTGGGTCCTCCCCCTCACACACACACCAAGAAACAAATCTCCGACAGCAGCTGCATGTCCTACAATTCAACTAATTCTTACACTCCTCTGCCTGGAGATAATGTCAGATCCCACAGGTTAAGGACTTGGCCCCACAAGACTGCTCTCTGCTTCCGATGCCAATTACAAGTCCAAGTTGCTACCCATGCTTGTGACCTTGGCCATAAATCAAAAGTTCCTCTGACTCCCTCCTTGGGTTCCATTAATTTGATCGAGTGGTCATAGAACTCAGGAAACTGGTTTATTCACTACATTACCAGTTCATTGCAAAGGTTATTAGGGGATATGAATCAATAGCCAGATGAAGAGATCCAGGGGGTGAGGTCCTGAATAAAGGAGCTTTTGTCCTTCTGGAGTTGGGGATCCAGCACAGTGGCCATGAAAGCTTTCTGGTTCGCCAACTTGGAAACTCTCTGAATCCTGTCCTGTGGTTTTTTAAGGAGGATTTGTTATGTAGCCATGATTGATTAAACCAGTGGCATTGGCCACCATTCAACCCCCAGCCCCACCCTGCTCCCCAGAGGTCAGGGAGGCAGAACTGAAAGTTCACTGGGTGGTTCATGTGGCAACCAGCCCCTAGCCTTAAGTGTGATCAAAAGTCACATTATTTACATAATAATGATATCTTTATTGTTTCCTTCACAGAGGAGATTCCAAGGGTTTTAGGGCGCCTGTGGCTGAAATGGGATGGAGGCCGATATATATTTATTATAAATCACAATATCACATCACACGATACAGATAGTTTGGATGCCTGCTTTGCTCATTTAAAAATATACCGGGGCGGGGGGGGCGGCGCCTGGGTGGCTCAGTCATTAAGCGTCTGCCTTCGGCTCAGGTCATGATCCCAGGGTCCTGGGATCGGGCTCCCTGCTCCGCGGGAAGCCTGCTTCTCCCTCTCCCACTCCCCCTGCTTGTGTTCCCTCTCTCACTGTCTCTCTCTGTCAAATAAATAAATAAAATCTTTAAAAATATGTATACCAGGAACATTCTTCTATGTCATTAAATATCATGGCTGGACTTGTAATAGCTGTATTACATTGAGTCTTGGATCATAATTTTTTTACCCCGTCTCTTGTTTGGGGTCATTAAGTTCTTGATGTTTTTGATAGTACAAATAGCACTCTGATGAATATCCCGTGGCTAAATCTTTATGCATGCCCATGACTATTTTTGGGTAAGTTTGAAGAAATGTCATGAGTATGCACCTTCTGTTTATATTTCCTTCCAGAAATGTTCCAGCAACACTCCTTCCATTGATATATGAAAACCTCCACTCACCAGATCTTTGGCAATGCTTGGGGTTATTTAAAAAAATGCTTTCTGGCTATTGGATAGGCAAAACAACAATAATTATTATTATCATTGTAATTATATGTAATTTTGCTATTTATTCCGCATTTATTTGAACACCAGTGACCTTGAACTCTTTTTCCCTTTTTTGACATTTGATTTTCTTCTTCTATGATCGTTAGGCTCCTTGCTCTGGTGATCAGGGGAAACTTCCCTTAGGATGGAAATGAAGAAGTCATTACAGGGGGCTCTGATTGTGCCAGTTGGCAGCAGAGTGACTCGGTGACCTCATTTACAAACTGGGAGCAGTGATACCTGCATCCTGGTACCTTGAGATCCAGAAATGTTCCTTATAATGTCCTTAGAAATATCATGCACTATATAGTATAGATCTTTCTGGCTGTGTGACCTTGGGTAGGTTCTCTAACCTCTTGGGGCCTCAGTGTTCTCAACTGTAAAATGGGGATAATTATAGACTCTATGTTAGGGGGCTTGCCATGGGAGGATTAAGTGAGTTAGTATATAAGGAGTACTTAATGCCTGGCATGCTGGGAGGTCCATAAATCTTACCAGTTTTAATCTGTGTTGGGTCTTTAAGATCTGCTATTAGGGAAACCAATAGTGCTTGCCTGGGATGGGTAGATTCTTAGCACGTCAGGGCTGCAAGACCCTTATAAAAATCACTTCCCTCACATAGACCTGGCAGATTTAAGCCAAAGCAGGCAAGGAATTCACCCAAGGTCACCCAGAAAGTTAGCGAGTGTGGCGGGACTAGAACACAGTTCTCCTGATACTGCCCCACAAATATTTCATCCCTGGCCTGTTGTAAGGCCTAAATGTCTGCCATTTGAGTGACTTCTCAGGGATTATGGAAGTCTGCCATGGACTAGAACATGCTTACCTAGTGGAGGACGTGTTTACCTGGAACAGAGAGCTGGGATGCATCCAGGGCATGGAGGAAATGGTCCTCTCCCGGGCAGTCAGCATATGGGCAGCCTCCTCTCCTTGACCCAGGGCATCTCAAAGGCTCTGGGAAGGGGACAGGTACCAAGTCTTCTTACTATCTAGACACGGTCGTGGGAGACCTTAGCCTCAGCGTCCCCCCTCAAACCCCAGCCACACACCCAAAGAGCCTCCTAACCATCCCAATGTCTCCAGCCTGGTAAGAACAGCTCTATTTACCAGCCTCAACCTGCCAGTCCAAGGCCCAGCTGACCACAGGAGACATCTTGCTCAGCTCTGAGCGAAGCTCAAACTTCTTCTTCCTTGCCCCCCCGCCCCCCCCAGGTGCTCCCAGAACGTGATGGCGGGGCAGTTGCTCTCAGAGCTCTTTACCAACAGAAAGGAGAACATTGCTTTCAAGTTTTCTGAGGACTGCCTTTACCTAAATATTTACACTCCCGCTGACTTGACAAAGAAAAGCAGGCTGCCGGTAAGGAGAAGGTTCTAACGCTCGGGTCTTCTGGTGTAGACTAGAAGAGGGTGAAGGCAGCTTGGGTGGGGGTTGTTTCAGAGACCCCAGGGCTTCCTTTTCCCACCACAGCCAGACCTCAGTTTCCCCTGGTGACAGACCTCTGGGGGAATTTGCTGTACATCTGTCATGCGCATTGTAATTTTTCCAAATTGTTTCTTGATAATAGAAGGACCAAAATGATTACTCTTAGAGATAAGCCAGTCCTTCCTTTACAGGTAGAAAGACTGGGGCCCGGAAAGGGGGAGGTGAGATCACACGGTGGGATTGGCAGGACCAGAGCAGAGGCCTTCTGAATTTCAGACCAAAGCTCTTTGACACAGACTAGGAAGCGAGCCTGTGGGAGGCCTTTCCTCAGCACAGTAAGATGCTCCTCGAACAACTTCCAGGGTCTCCTGAGAGGTGTTAGGGGCAGAGCCTGGGGCAATCCAGGAAGTGCACTCTTTGCCTCTGGCCAAATATCTGGGATTTTATTGTAGCTTATTTCCTTCCTTAATTAAGTCTTTGGCACGGCTGATGACCCGATGAGTCAGCATTTCTAGAATAAAGGAGGCCCCAGAGATGGAGCAATTTCCAGACTCAGGCTGGGGCTTGGAGGAGATCTCCTGGAAAAGGAGGTGATCCCCGGGGTGGAGAGGTGTGGGGATGTTCGCACCCAGCCATCTCCTGGCAGGATGCCCAGGAGTGGGGGAGGGCATCTGTGAACTTGTGAGCAGAAGCTAGCACTGCCCGTGCTTGGCTCAGCGAGAGGGGACCAAGTTTCACTCAGTCCTCCATTCACACATTCTTCTGTTATGTACTCAGTGCTCCCACATGCATAGCTGCAGTTGGGGGTCAGAACAAAGGAGGGACCAAAAAAAAAAACCCCATCACCAGACAACCATTGCTTTGGAGGGTCTTACCATCTGGGATGCTTCTTCAGCGAATCCCTGCTGACCAGCCCTTGGCTCAGCCTTCCCTCGGATGACTGTTAACTCCGTCCCTCCACCCAGACGTAGGCAAGGATCAGAGGTGGAGGAGGAACAAGGCGAGAACCTCTATTTATGGACACAGGCTCTGAACTACAGAGTCTGGGCTTACATCCCTGTTCTGCCTTTTACTAGCAGAGAGACCTGGCTCTGTTTCCTTAGAACAGGGCTAATCACATGTGAGCATCCAGTGGTGCATATCAGGCTTTGTCTAAGTGGCTGGCGAGTGCACAAGGCAAGTCCTCCTGAAGCATTAGAGTCTGAAGGAAGATCTTACTCCTCTCCTAACACCAGGCCCACTGCAGCCTGGCCAGTGGCTGCAGCAGGCTGGGTGGCTCAACAGGTGGTCTCCAGAGCCAGACCGCGTGGGTTCAAGTCCTGCTTCTGCGGCTTAATAGCTGTGCCAGCTCAGGCAGGTTTCTTGTCTGATAATGGGACAGTATTAGTCCCTATGGCATGGAATGGTACTTGGCACACAGTTTGTGTTACAAATTCTTTTTTTTAATGAATAAAATGATTACAAAGTAATTATTTTAGCCACTCTTACTTCCTGGCTACGTGAGCTCTTACAATGCCAGAGCCAAGCGTGATGAATTCCTATATCCACCCTCATCCTCAATTCTTACCGCCATCCCTGGCATAGAGTAGGTCCTCAGATCCCTATTAGTGAGATGATTGAAGACTTACTTGAGGAGGTGGCTTTTAGGCTAGGCTTTGGAGGATGGGTGGGATTTGGGGATGCGGAGGAGGCAGAAAGGACGGGATATTCAGAAGAGACCCCACCAGCGGCATGTGTGCTTCTCGAGACGGTCACTCGGGCATGTGCGCAGTTTAAGTCACAGCACAAGACGTAACTAAGATGAAGCCGAAGCACAGGGCTGTGGCGGGCAGAGTTTGCCGGGCTGCAAGAGGGGCCCTGGCACAAGGGCGATGGGAGGAGTGTTGGGGAGATGACACTCTTAGCCGTGACTGTTCCCATGATGACGTTGTGAAGTTCATTGGCACTGGGGCTGGGGACACAGGCGGGGGCAGCCAGGGTGTACTGGCTGGGGTGGTGGCCTGGGCCCCAGTTGGGAGGAGCAGGGAGAAGAGCGGATCGGCTGCCTGCTCCAACTTTGCTGGTGGACTTCCGGTAATGGCCTCCTCGAGTCATGGCCAAGGGGTTGGTGACCAAACCAGACAACCTCTTGAGGTCCTGCCCAGTGCAGCTTCCTCTAACCAGTACGGTTGCTTCCTTCTTGTCCAGGTGATGGTGTGGATCCACGGAGGGGGTCTGGTGGTGGGCGGGGCGTCAACCTATGATGGGCTGGCCCTCTCTGCCCATGAAAACGTGGTGGTGGTGGCCATTCAGTACCGCCTGGGCATCTGGGGATTCTTCAGGTAAGATTCTGCACCGTCCTCACTGCACATTGCCCCACCCCCCCACTCCCAAAGCGAGGGTGCTAGGTATTCAGCTCTGGCCAGGTCAGCCCTCAAAGGGATCTTTGCCAGGCTCCCTAGGAAAGCACCCAAGTCGCTTCATCACAGGGCTCTACTTACCTTCTCCATCCCCAGCCACACTGGGCCACTTGCTTCTGAGCTTTTGTAGGTGCTCTTCCCTCTACCTGGAACGCCCGTTCTACCTGACGAACTTCTATTCATTCTACAAGGCCCAACCCAGATGTCACCTCCTCTGAAATGCCCCTCTCTTTTTCACTTGTGCCGTCCCAGCACTTTGTACACCTCTGTCAAGACAGCATACAGCACAGCACTTAGAGGCTCACGCATCTGACCTGGCAGGAAAGGAAGGAAGGAGCTTACTCATGGCAGGAGCTCAGTGCATTCTTGTGGGTGAAGGAATGGGGGATCTGGAGCTGAAGACTGTCAGCGCATCCGACCCCAGCCGACAGCCCTCCTGGGAGGCGTGTCAGACCCACTCATCCCATTTCCTTTGGGGAATTTGGCACACACATGAGTGAAGGCAAAGCATCTTTTGCAGTACATGTCCATGGGGCGGGAACCAGTGCTCCCGCAGGACGCAGTTACTGTGAGCCTTTTCGGAATTTGCCAGCCACAGCGCCTCTGATCCTGGGATGGCTGCTGGTGGACTGGGGGGGGGGGGGTGGACTTCTCACAGGAAAGACCCCCGGGGCTGGAGGAGGAGGATTATCCCAGGCGTGTCCTGTCCCGGGGTGTATCGCCTTCATGGAGACCCCTCTTCTCTCCCACCTGTGGCCCGTCTCTCTGCTCCCCATTATGGTCAAGCTGCTACGTGAGGCTTCCCGAGGCTCCTCCTCCCACTCTGTTCTCTGCCCAGTGACCCAACAGCTTTTGGGCCAACCTTGGGAGCAGCCACACACAATTCCTCCCACGTGATCCTCTGGCCTCTGTGTGCATCTCTCTCTCCATCTTCACTGGTTCCCGGGTGACCTCAGGAGCCACGTTCAAAGCTCCCTATTTCAGCCCCTGCTTCTCCTTTGAAGCCCAGATGTACCTCATTAACTATGACCTTGCACCTGTTGCCGCCTCCACTGGACGTCTGAAGGGGACTGCACCCTCCTTGGGGACAAACTCAACCCTCAACTCCCACTGGACTTTCTTACTTTGCCCACAGCGCCTCCTGTCGGCTGCTGGGAGACCCCCAACTGCTCCGGATAGACTTGTGGTCAGCCTTGACCTCTTTTTCTCACCTCTTCACATCAGGGTCAGCAAATCCTCTTGGTTCCACCTTTAAAATATATTCAGACTCCAACCACTTCTCACCTCCTCCCTTATGCCCCCTAATCAAAGCCCTCCGTGTCTCTCTCCCAGATGATTGTAATAACCACCTACTTTTATAATCTGCTACTTTGATGCTGTGTCTCATCCACACAGTAGCCACAGTGACCATTTAAGACATAAATGGAATTTTGTGGCCCTGAAATGGCTTCCCATGTTACTAACAATGACATCAAAGTTCTTACCAAGGCCCACAGAGTCCTTTAGCTGCATGTACTACACTCACACTTTTGTCCACTAGACCCCAGGACCTTTGAACTGGCTGTTTCTTCAGCCTGGAATTCCCTTCTTCGGATATTTGCAAGGCTCATGTACTCATTCATTCAGGTCTCTATTCAAATGCTACCACCTCAAAGAGGCCTTTCTTGGTCATGTGATCTGAAATAGGACCCCACTGCTCCACCCCTGTCTTTTCCCTTACCCCATTTTACTTTTCCTAGAGGTACTTTCACTACCTGACATTATTTTCTGTATTTATCTGTTTGTTTGTGATCTGTAGTGTGAGCTCTATATAGTCAGAGATTTGGACTGTTTTGTTCTCAAATGTGCTCCTAGCTCTTAGAACAGTGTTTTGCACAAAGTGCTCCTAGCTCTTAGAACAGGGCTCTGCGCAAAGTAGATGTTCAGTAAATAGATGCCAGTTGAGTAAATGTAGCACCTAGAACAGAACAATGCTACAGGAATGGAAGACAGAAGACCCTTGTGTCAGGGCTGTGGAAGGCTGGTCTTTTTCTAGAAGGCTCACCGAGAGCCCCCAGCCCCATCTATGGTCCTGAGAACCCTGCCATGTGGTCTGTGCTCCCACCCCTGCCCCATTCTTACAGCACAGGGGATGAACACAGCCGCGGAAACTGGGGTCACTTGGACCAGTTGGCTGCACTTCGCTGGGTCCAGGAGAACATTGCCAACTTTGGAGGGAATCCAGGTTCTGTAACCATCTTTGGAGAGTCAGCGGGAGGTGAAAGCGTCTCTGTTCTTGTAAGTGTTCCTGGCCCTGATATGGCTGCTGATGGGACCCCTTGGTGCCTTTGGACCAATTGGCAGCTTTACTTACAAGACCTGGATTCAGTGCTGACCCTACTCTGCACAGCATCAGTTGGTGGAGAGCTAATAGCGGAACTCTCCTTGGGCCCCAGGAGGCTCAGAGCCTAGGCTAGCATCCTAGGGCCTTGAGAATCTCTGGCCACAGCTACAGCAGGATACTCCTCCTCCTCTAACGTGGTTGAGCTCTCTCTCTCTCTTTCCTGCTCGTTTTAACATTAGGACTTGCTTCACTTCTCCTGGCAAGTAGGAGTGGGTATAGATTATGCGTAAGAGTTGGACAAAGTGTCATTGTTCAGCTGGAAGCCAGGTCTGCAGGTCAAGAGACACCAGCACCAAGAACAGGTCAAGGGCCTCCCGTGAGGACAGCCGCCTCCGGGACTGAGACATGGAGCTGGGCTGGGGGCGGGGGCAGGGAGGGACGGGGAGGCATGGGACAGTGGTGTGGGCACCTGGGGCTCCCGGGAGCCTGGTGTGGGGAGTGGGGCTGGGGGAGCCGCTGAAGGCAGCAGGGATGGAAACCAGATGAGGAAGTCCTGGGAGCCATAAAGCACCTCCAACCCCCCACTGTTGAGCAGAGGGTCGGTGCTATTACTGTATTTTTAACAATATATGTATTGGCTTCCTTGTCCAGTACTCAGAGGGAAATGTTTTTATATCTTATCAAGTGGAGAAAAAGGAAAAGTACAGATAAGCCCAAAGAAGAAAAGAGTCCTCCATAGTCCCATTACCCAGGGAAGCTCACCATGGACATTTTGAGACTTATTTTTCTAGTGTTTTCCCCATGACTCACTCCTGTCTCTCTATCTATCTATCTGTCATCTGTCCATCTGTCTTAAGACTTTTTTTTTAAGATTTTGTTTATTTGAGAGAGAGAGTGAGAGAGAGCATGAGAGCGGGGTGAGGAGCAGAGGGAGAAGCAGACTCCCCGCTGAGCAGGGAGCCCGATGCAGGGCTCGATCCCAGGACCCTGGGATCATGACCTGAGCCGAAGGCAGATGCTTAACCGACTGAGCCACCCAGGCGCCCCACCTGTCTTAAGATTTTTTTAAAAAACCTTCCTTAGCATATCCTACAACAGAAACATTTCCCTAAACATTACTCTTCCATTAATATCATTTTGTTTTAGATTCCATGGGATTCCATGGTATAGATCTGCACAGTATTCCACAGTAAAAACAAAAAATCATTTATTCCCTCAATCTCATAATACTGGAACCTTGGGTTATTTCCAATTATATTATAAACATTATGAGCATTCTTGGAAATCATTGTGCACCTCCATGATCACTCTTCTTAGGATAAATCCTGAGTAGTGGAAATGGGGATACAGAACTGTGTCTTTAAAGTATGGCTAGGAGTTGCCACGCTGTTTTTAGATACTTCTGATTGTTAACAATCAGTGCATGTGCCATTCTTCCTGTCCTTCCCTCGCTCTGTGCTGCTGGCTCCCTCCAGCTGAGCTTCTCTTGGAGAAGCCGGGCCCCAGTGTCAGCCTGGGAACAGGGCCAGGCCAGGCGAGGACCTCCCACGTTCCCTGGGTGCCCGAGTCTCCAGGGGAATGGGCCAGGCCAGAGCTAAGGATGAGGTGGCTCTTGAAGACCCCTCCCCATGAGCATAAACTCTCTTCCTGTCCACTCCCCTGCCAGGTGCTGTCTCCCCTGGCCAAAAACCTCTTCCACCGGGCCATCTCTGAGAGCGGTGTGGCCCTCACAGCTGTCCTGGTTAAGAAAGACATGAAGGACACAGCTCAGGTAGGTCTCACGCTGGACCACTGCCACACCCTTGGCTTTGCTTTCCTTGAATCTTCAGGGGCCTTTCTTGCCATGGGATCCAGCGGGCATCATCAAGGAATCACCAAAGTGAGAACAGTTGAGTGGAAGGGCAAGGAGACACCTCAGCCAGCCTCCCAGTTTGACCGCTGAACAAACTGGGGCAGACAGTGGAAGCAGCTTGCCAAGGTCAAGGAGCAATTGGGACAGAACTGGGACTTGAACAGGTGACTCTGGACTGCCAACGCAATGCGCTGTCCCCTGAGCACTCTTTCCAAAATGTGCCAGGGTGGAGTGCCAGGTCACATGGTGGGCAGTGGACTGTCACTGTGTCTGGTCTCTCTCAGGGTCTGAGTTCTGGTCAACCCACTTGCAGGATGTGGGCCTGGAGTGGCCCCCCCTTAAGTGCCTCATGGCTGGGGTGGGTTCCTGGGAATTCACTCATTCATTCATTCATTCATTTATTCATCACATAATTTTGATATAGCCAGACATCTAGTAGCCTTGTGAAGTTTGCATTCTATTAGAGGAGACAAATTAATGATTTTATAATCACACAGATTCTAAAATCTCAACTGATAAGAGCAATAAAGCAGAGGTATCTGATGTCGTAATGGAATCCAAAAGGAACACTTAACCTTACACACTAGGTTGAGGTTATCACAAAAGGCTTCCTAAAAAGAAACTTGAAACCAGGCACTGTGAGTCTGGATTCTGTGCTCTTAAGCCCCACTCTGTGCTCCCTCCCTTTCGACACTCAGCTCTCAGATCATTTTGCCCATGTGAACAGAGGTAAGGTAATTGAGACAGAGCTTATTTAATTGGCATGACTGGGACCCAGGACCCTCACCTGCTGGTCTAGAGTATGTTCTGCTCCCCTCTGCTGCCTTTAGAAATGAAGTTTGGGGTAGAACACCTCTTTATTGATCGAGGGAAGGGACATGGCTCTTGAGTTCTGCAGTTGCTTGTGATCTCTGCAGCAAATTGGTGTCTTTGCTGGGTGTAAAACCACCTCCTCAGCTGTCCTTGTTCACTGCCTGCGCCAGAAGACGGAGGATGAGCTCTTGGAGACGTCGCTGAAGATGGTAGGCATATCCATTCTCGTGACCGCACAAGCCCCCCACCCTGTGCACTTGGCCCCAAGCTTCATTATTTCAGCTGTCCCCTTGCCCCTGCCCCAGAAAACTGCCTGGGACAGTGTTCCTGGCCCCCAGGGAACAGTGTCAGCCTCTGGATCTGAATGGGAATTTCTTTTTTTCTTTTTTATTATGAAGTATCTCAAACATTTGCAAAGTTGAAAAACAACATAATGAACAAATTGTATGATAATCTCTCACCTCAACCCAAACTCACTGTTTTCCCATTCTTGTTTCCAAATGTATTTTAAAGAAATTAAGCATTACATATTCCCAGAGGTAACTACTGTTCTGAATTTTGAGGATGGGATATTAAGAACAAAGATTTTAAGGAAGGTTGTCACACTGTATTTTGCTTAATTTAGAAACTACCTCAATTATAACCCAGTGGTGGCCTGAGACTCTGCCTCAGTTGTGGTTCTAGAATAACCACATCCACCCACCCATCTATCCAACCATCCATCAATCCATTCATCATCTTATTTTCCATCTATTCATCTGCCAATCTATCAGTATTCTTTCATCAGTTTAATATCCATCCATCCATAACTTTCATTCATTTCCATCATCCGTGTGTCATCCAACCACCATATATCTTCACCCCAACATTCAACAATCCAGAATCAGTGATCCATCCAACACCTAGTCAGCTAGTTATTATTCATCTATCTACCTATCCATGCAGTTCATCCACACTCCATGTAGTGACCAACTCCATCCATCATCTAGCCATCCATCCATCTATCCATCTACCCATCCATCCATCTACCCATCCATCCATCCATCCATCCATCTATCCATACATCCATACATCCATACATCCATCTACCCATCCATCCCTCCATCCATTATCCATCCCTCCATCCATCCATCCTAGGTGTATGGAAAGGATAACTGGGGGGGGGGGCGGTGATGCAGACATTAATCAGATATAGTGTGCTGACAAGGAACTATCCAAGGAGAAACACACTCATATACTTCGTAGGTTAAGGATGGTGGGAGTATAGAGAGAGGAAATGCTCGTAATAGCAGGGATGCATCACAGAGGAGGTGACATTTGAGGACTGATGGATGGCTATGACAGTGTTTCATCACAAGGACACCCAGAGAATACAGCAGGAAGGCCCAATGGGAACTATTCCTTCTGTGGGGGAAGGGTGTGAATGTGAGCTCGGGCATAGCCTGAGCCCCTGGACTCTCTGTCCGGGCCCTCGGCTCCTGAGGAGACTCCTGGACCCCAGGGCCAGGGCTCTGACACTAGACTGCTCTGTTTCCTGGTTTGATTCCAATATGACCTTGGGGCTTGGATCTTGGTTTCTCAGGCTCAAATAAGGTGATCAGTGCATTCAAAGAATGAAAACACAACCACTTCTGATTTCTGGAAAGAGGCAGGTTTATTTCAGTAGTTCTCCATTGGTTTAAGAGGACCCAGCTTATAAGAGAAGAGTTGGTGATTTTGAGGAAACCCAGAGGACTTAAGGGCCTATGTTATCCTTGTGAGATTTCCTGAGATCCTGTAGAGTCTTTCCATGATTATCCACTCTCCCCAAAACACACACACACACACACACACACACACACACAGGCACACACACACACACACCTCTGACTGGTAGGGCCACAACCCATACTAAGGAGTGCCTGACTGGTCACTCGCTGCATACTGGTCAGACTTATTAGCTACAGTGTAATATTACAATCAGTGCAATCTTAGCAAATATATAACAAAGAGAAGCACGGGGTGGGGTGATTTTCAGTGAGCTTGTATAAATCAGGACTTTCTGATGCAGGATGAGGAAACTCATCTCAAAGTGTCTTGAATGGAAAAAGAACTATGTTGTAACAAAATCTTTAGGTGACGCACTGGTTTCAGGCATGGCTGGATCCAGATGCACATATGGTATTATTAAGAATATATCTGCTCTATCCCTCAGCCTTTTTTTTCTTCTCTCAGTGCTGGCTTCACTCTCAGGCAACTTTGTTCCCTGGGGAGGTTAAAGTCAGCGAGAGCATCTAGACTTACATCTTACCTGTTTAGACACGGTTCACAATAATTCCAACAAAAGTTTTGGGGTAAAGTCTATTGGATTGACATGGTTATGTGCGCATACCTGAACTAATCTCTGTGGTCAGAGAGATGGGGCACCCCAGGTTACATATAGATGCCTGGATCTGTGGCGTGAAAATGGGGAAAAGGGAGGTCCCCCAAAGGATGACTGGGATAGTGTTGTCTAAGGGACCAAGAAGGGGAAATGGATGGAGGGCAAGGCAGGCAGGAACAGCAGAGAGCCGGCTTCTCCAGCACTCCACACCCCCATCCCACACCTACACCTCTGCCCCTGCCCACGGGGGCCAGGGTGGCACCGGGAGGGAGAACCTGATGCCCTCGGCACTCCGCTCACGAAGATGAGCTTTTGTCCGTGGAAGCCTTCTCACGCACACTCTCTGCCTTTGTCTTCACAGAAATTTTTCACTCTTGATTTGTTTGGAGACCCCAGAGAGGTAAGGAAGGACTTTTGGTTTCTTGATTACACGTTTTAAGTCTTGACATGTTTAAGCTCCAGTTAAATATGAATGAAAAAAATCCTCCCTTGGGGCTCATGGTAGCTCCTTGTGTTTACATTGCTGAGGCCCAGAGAGGGCCAGCAACTTGCCTGGATAACACAGCCAAGTGGACCAGACAAGGGACTGGAATGGGTTCCCTTGACTCCCAGCTCAGTGCTCCCAGTTATCACCTCTGTGTCCCTTGGGCCCAACCTACCCCCCACTTCTTGTTTACATTTCCTGCTCCCAAAATTGTCCCTCAGGAGAGGACTGGACTAGAAACTTCCACTATAGGGTGGTGGAGATAGATGGATGAGGAGTTTCTTCAGGAACCTTCACTGAGGAGCTAGGTCTTTCCCGGGAGGCTGCAGTGTTGATGAGCTGTGCAAGCTACACGGTTAGCAGGGCCCTCCGAAAGGGGCCAAGAATCTCAGCCCCAAGGACACCACCCTCCCAGCCACACCTGGAACTCCAGGAGCCTCCCCATCTCCTTCCTCCTGCCTTGTGCCTTCCAGCACATTGACAGGTTCTGAGACATTATCTCTGCCACATGTTACAGTCCTGTGCTCTCTGCTCTCTCCTGGGGATACTGGCACCTACCTTAAAACGTGTTGTGAGGATTCCCTGAGATTCACTCAGCAAAGATTTCATTAGCACTTACTATGTGCGGGGACCTGATTCAGCAGCTGGGGAAATAACAATAAAACAGGCAAAACAAATATAATGCCCTGCCCCCTTGGAGTGAAGGAAGAGTACAGTAACAAAAAAGATATGTCATGCGTTTGGTGATGGTCCTTGCTATGGAGAAAAAGAAAGTGAGGAATGGGGATAGGGTTTGCGGTGGTTTGGATTTGCATAGCAGGGTCAGGGAATGGCTCAACAAGAAGGTGACATTGGGGCCAAGTTCTGGAGGCGGGGAGGAAGGCAGCCGTCAGGAAAACTGGAGGAAGAGTATTCTAGGCAGAGGGAACAGCAGCTGCAAAGGTCCTGAGGCAAGAGGCCAGTGTGGCTGGTGCGGAGGGAGTCAGGGTAGGGAACAGGCTTGGGGCAAAAAAGGAAAGAGAGGTGGGGGTGGTCCCTTTAGAGGACTCGGAGTTTGATTTCAAGTGAGATGGGAAGTTTTGGGAGGGTTTTGAACAGAGGAGGGAGTTGACCGTGGGTTTACAAAAGGGCTTTTTGATTGCTGCATGCAAACTGAAGGTAGGGAAGGGTAGGGCAGCCCCAGGGAGACCAGCTGGGAGGCCCCTGAGCTGCAGCAGGACGGGCCATGGCGGCCCCAGGCTGGGCCCATGGCAGGGGGGATGGTGAGACGGGGCCAGAATCTGGATAATTCTGAGGTCATGGCTGACAGGGTTTGCTAATGGACAGGATGTGGGATGAAAGTCTCCCCTGGACTTGGACTATCTTTCACCTCTACGTCTCCTCCCCACCCTTGCCCCACGATGCTGCCAGACTGACCCTTGTAAACATAGGTCAGGGCATGTCACCTCCTTTAAAGGCTGGCCTTCCTTACAAGACCAGTACCCTCGCCCCCATGGAGTTATTCCTTCAGAGCATAGCCGTGTGGTGCTCTCTGCCAGGCATTGTGCATAAGATGTTCTGCACCGGCTGAGCCTCCTAGGCCATGCCCAGACTGGAGGAGGCTTTGGGCCCATGTGAGTAATTTTCATCAAAGGTAACACCAAAAATGAAGACGTTTTTCAGTGCAATGTGAGCCCATCCCTGATGCTTTTATTTGTGCTTTTCCTCTCCGGTAGGGAGTTGGGTCTTCATGTAAGCACCTTGAGTGATGGGGAGCTCACTACCTCCTTGAAGCGAACTGTTTATCAGTAGCAGCTTATGTTTAAAGATTTTATTTATTTATTTATTTATTTTAGAGCTAGAGAGAGAGAGAGCACAGGGGGAGGAGCAGAGGTAGAGGGACAAGCAGACTTCACGCTAAGCACAGAGCCTGATGAGGGGCTCAATCCCAGGGCCCTGAGATCATGACCTGAGCCAAAATCGAGAGTCAGACGCTTATCTGGTTGAGCCACCCAGGTGCCCCCAATACCAGCTTCTGTTTAAATAGAGACAGCTAAATACAGTCGATCCTTATTAATGGTGAATTCTTTATTTGTGAATTCATCGACTCACTAAAATGTATGTGTAACCCCAAAATCAATGGTCGAGGCACTTTTGCTATCATTCGTGGATGCGCACAGAGTGACAAAAAGCTTGAGTGACCATGCGGAGGCTCTCGCTGGAGATCAAACATGGCCACCCTCTGTCGTCTTGTCTCATGTCTCACACTATTAACATGTGTCCTTTGCACGGTCTACGTCGGGCCACATTTTCCGCATTTCTGTGCTTTCTCTTGCTGGTTTCACTTTTGAAAATGGCCGTGGGCACAGCGCTAAGGTGCTGTCCCATGCTCCTAAGGGCAAGAGACTCTGATGTGCCTTGTGGAGAAAAGTCGAGTGTTAGATCAGCTTCATTCAAGGTGGCTCACTGGGCTGTGGGTCGTGAGCTCAGTGGTAATGGATCAATAAGGCCACCATGCAAGAAGAGGAAGACGCAACTTGCCAATCTGTCTGAGGCTGCTCGGGCAAGCGCTAAAGTAACATCTAGTGTGTGATGACGCTGCGAGAGGTTTTGTGAGATGACAGTGGATCACAGATGACATGGTCGTGAGGCTGAAGGTCAAGGAAGCTCCAGGCACGTTACCCAGGGCCCAGGGAATGGTGAGCCCTTCTCAGCTGGTGTCCTATTATAAATAAACACTACACATAATTCATTTTCTGTGAGCAATGCATGTTACATCGGGTGTCTTTAAACACGCATAAAACAGGGCTGATGAAAATGTGACCAGATACTTGCAGGAACCTGACATTGTACCTCCCCCAGGAGCAGTGGCTCAGCACTTGCTAGTTCAGAGTTCACAGCGGCTTTTATAGAACTGAACAAGCATGGATACAAGAACTGACTGTAGCTAGAGATCATATAGGCAAACATGTACTTCAAATTGAGATATAGAAATACGTACATATATATATTTTATGTGTTTATATTAAAATCGTATAAAATGCATATGTTTATAAATTTCAATATATACACAGTTATCTATTTTATACATTTATAAATTTAATACATTTATATTTAATTTAATGTATACTTATATGCATATAAATGTATGAAAATAAGGGCACCTCGGTGGCTCAGTCAGTTAAGCGTCTGCCTTTGGCTCCGGTCATGATCTCGGGGTCCTGTGATCGAGCCCCATGTCAGCAAGGAGTCTGCTTCTCTTTCTCTCTCTGCCCCTTCTCCCACTTGTGCCCTCTCTCTCTCAAATAAATAAATAAAATCTTTAAAATATGTATATATGAAAATATGTATATATTTATACATATATATATATTTTAGAGAAAGAGAGGGCACACAACGGGGGAGGTGGTGGGGAGGGGCAGAAGGAGAGAGAGAGAGAGAGAATCTTAAGAAGGCTTCATGCTCAGTGTAGAGCCCAATGCAGGGCTTGATCTTACGACCCTGAGATCATTACCTGAGCCAAAATCAAGAGTCCATTGCTCAACGGACCCAGCCACCCAGACACCCCTGTGTATTTCAATTTGAGTGAGTTTTGCCCCCATCACCTTACCACTGCTAGTTACTGAGTCGACGTTCTGCCCTCTGGGGTCACATGCACTTGGCCCCTTTGTTCGGGAGCTTGAATTCTGTGGCCACTTCCCGTGGCCATGCAGGTCTGGGGTGCTGGCTTCCTGCTCAGGCCGGTGGAGAGGGGGCCGTGCGTGTGGGCTCTAGAAGGGAAGCCCGGACACCATGACGCCCTCCTCCCCAGAATCACCCCTTCCTGCCCACGGTGGTTGATGGTGTTCTGCTGCCAAAGATGCCTGAAGAGATTCTGGCTGAAAAGAAATTCAACTCTGTTCCCTACATCATCGGAATCAACAAGCAAGAGTTTGGCTGGCTTCTTCCAATGGTGAGAATGTGGGGTCCCCTTCGGTTCTCCTCCCCCACCCATCGCATCACCCCCCCATCTCTGCTTGCAGGGCTCCTCCTTCTCCGGACCCCCCTCTGAATCCAGAATAGCTCTCCCCTTCACACAGGTTGACATTTCCATGGGGAGCTTCTCTAGGGTGGCCCAAGTGTCACCTGGGGACCCTTTTCCCCAAACACTCTCTTGCCTTCCGATCTAAGAATCCTGAAATGTGGGCATCGGGAGGGCCTGGGGGGGATGATCGCTGGGCAGACACATTTCTGTCTCTGACAGAAGGCAGTGGGGCAGTTTGCCGCAAGGTGCCCCCCGGAGCCAGGCCTTCCCACTCCCACAGAGCCTGGGAGAGGACAAGGCTTCCTGGCTGAAGGTCTGCATTTCGAGAGGTGGCTCTCCAGGCCTGGAGGAAACAGTTTTGGGTGGTAGATTTACATCTCAGAGGGCAGAGAAGGATTTGTGATTGCAAGCTCTCTAAAGTAGCCACTCGAAGAGGGGGCTCGGGGACCTATCACCCTATCGCCAGGTTTTGGCCAGAACAAATGGTAAATTCCCCCTGGTGGCCAGGAGCTCTCTCAGGCAAACATTTGAAGGGGCACTGGGACATTTTCCCCATCCATTCCTGGGATGAGAACTTAAGCTGTTGGCAGCCAAGGCTAGAGTTTGGTCAAGTCCCTTGATGTGGAGGTTTGGATGGAGCGTTAGGTGCAGAGTTCTGCTGTTCTCACTTCACAGACTTTCAGAGGTCACTGATGGACCAAAGCCATAATGGCGGGATTTGGGGCTTCCCAGGTCATCTGAGACAAGTGTGGGTATTTGTAAGGTCTGTGTTCCTTGCCCCAGAGCCCTCTGCTTCAACGCTAGCCAGGCCTAAACCTTTCCTGTGTGTCACCATGTCCAGGGTGGGGATTCTTGCCTGATGCACACACACACATACTGCAAAGTCCTGGGACAGCTTCTCTTCACATTGACTTTATCCTTTGGCACAGCCTGAGTTTCTGGATAATATAAGCCCATTTGTTTCACTGATTTTGCCCAACACGTCAAGGACCCGTGCTTGTCTAAGTCATGACAAAGTGACCTTTAGCCTGTATTGGTGTGGTTTGTTGGTAAGTTTGATTCTTTCTGCTAGTTCTTGATGATTCACAATTGTGTCACTGTTGTCCTAACAGATGATGGGTTACCCACTCTCTGAGGGCAAGCTGGACCAGAAGACGGCCGCATCACTCTTGTGGAAGTCCTACCCCATTGTTGTAAGAGACTAGGGAACCACAGGAACTGTCTGAGACCCAAAGAGGGACAGAGACTTGCCCCAAATCGCTGAGCAATTAAATGGCAGGGCAAAGCCCCGGGATGGAGGGTTCTGTCCCCCTCACACACAGGGTGGGGGGTGGTTGCATAGGGCTGGAGAGAGTCACCATTCGTACAGCCATCCTGGGCTCTAGAAGCTGCATCATTCACCAGGCCGGGGGCAGGGGTCACTTCTACTTCTGGTCCATTTCAGGGAATCCCTGAGGAGCTGACTCCACTGGCCACTGAGAAGTTTTTAGGAGGGACAGATGACCCTGTCAAAAACAAGGACCTGTTCTTGGACATGTTAGGAGATTTGGTATTTGGTGTCCCATCTGTGACTGTGGCCCGTCACCACAGAGGTGAGTCCCAGAGGTTGGACAGGAGAGGGACAGCGACCCCACCAGCTTCTCTGTCTGTCCTGCCCACTTCTCAGCATAGACACATATGTGGAAACCACCAAGGGTCAGGCCCCCAGGGCCAATCCCATATGGCCTGGGATAGGGGCACCGTCTCACTTTGGGTCCACCAGAAGGCAACTCTGAAAAGAGGATTTGAATGCAAGTAGCTTATTCGAGAGGGGATCCCAGAACACACCAGTAGAGGAGAGGAGAAGTGGCACAGAAAGGAGAAGGAAGCCAACCGGAGCTGCACAGTAAGCAGGTATCCACTGTGAGGTGTCATGTCTCCAGTTATGTCTCAGGGCTATTCCGTGCCAGTGGCAAGGGAGCTGGGGTATTTAGCCTCCCACTCCCGGGGGTCATGGGTTAAAGCCGGTTCCCAAGGGGCTATTAATTCCCTGGAGCTCTGACTTGCTGCACACCTGGGCAGAATGGTCACTTGGTGGCCAAAGACCTCAGGCAAAGAGCTACGGATGCCAGAGGTGGAAGTCCAGCCAGTGTGCCCAGAAGCTGGGGATGTGATGAGGGACCAGCAGCATCTGCCACAGGGGCTCCTCCCCTGACGTCACGGTGGTCTCTGGGCCCAGAGGGCAAGTCTTAGAAGACACGTCTTGGAAGGTTTCCAAGATCAGAGCTAGGGGCAAACTAGTTTGTTATCTAAT
Organism: Phoca vitulina; assembly: GCF_004348235.1. Taxonomy (NCBI): domain Eukaryota; kingdom Metazoa; phylum Chordata; class Mammalia; order Carnivora; family Phocidae; genus Phoca; species Phoca vitulina. The sequence continues at coordinate 8,497,981 of NW_022589733.1, read as the reverse complement.
GGAGCTGGGGGTAGACTGAAGCCAAGCGGAGAATCAGGCTGGTCCAAGACCAAACAAAACAAAACAAAACAAAACAAAAGCGAGCAGTGGGAGGTGTGGAGACAGGTGTTCTAGAGAGTGTCCACGTCTGCTGCTGGCTTCTGTCCATCCTGGTGTGTGGTGGGCCTACCACAGGACCGTCCAACATTGATCTGAGGCTGTGTAGGTGGAGTATGAGATCAGGGATGGATAAGCTCATCGAGAGAGGATGCATCCCTTCTGAGTGTCTTTTTGAGGTCCTCACAGGACCCCTCCTTCACCTGGTCTGCAAGCCAGGAAATGGTTCTTGGTGCAGACCTCTTTCTAACCATGCTGGGAGGGTTTTAAAGTTCAGGACTTTCTAGGCATGAGAAAAAGCATCTGAACTGACCTGCTCTGTTCCCAAGCCCTCAGTATAGTGAGTGCAGGTGCTCCTTCCTCCTCTCGAGGGTCCTGACGAAACTCATCAGCCAGGGGCCACCTGAGGTCAAATTTGCTCTTTCATAAACTTGGTCTTGCCTCTGGATACAAGTCTGATTTGTGGTATTTTATTCTGCTTTGTCTGCTGGTCCCCAGCCTTACTGGACTTGGGTTTTTTTAATCTGGTATCCCGTGACTTTGAATTCAGAGTCTTACCATGACTACACAGATTTTATCGATGGTATTCTTTCATTTTGTATTTGTCTCACTCTCTTTCTGATAAGAAAGAACTTCTCTGAATATAAATTTAATATCCTACACTGGGATATTATGTGGGAACACGTGAAGAAGAAATTCGATACTACTCTAAATTCCTCCACTGAGAAACAGCTGCTATAAATTTTTGATATATTTCTTCGAATAATCTTTCCACATCTTATATATAACTTAGAAATTAATGTTATATCATGTTTTGTTCATAAAACACTATTTTGTAAGCCTTTGTTCAATATCAATGAAAAGTCTTCAAAAACATCCACTATTTCACAGAATGATGCATCAAAATTTACTCTAGCATTCCTGTCCTATTGGATATTTAGTCTAGCCAGATCCGTATTTTAACACAAGAAAAAAGATTATGCTCAGCCTTATGTGCATAAATCTTTAACCAAGTCTCTAAAAGTTTTCTTAGGATTGGTTATTAGAAGTGAAATTCCCAGGCGGGGCCCTAAGAGCATTTTAAAATTCCTGATCATGTTGTGAAATTCCTTTCCAGTGTATGAGAGGGATTTCTTAATTCTCTCACTTGGGAAACTCAGATTTAAAAATAAAGATAATGCTGCCGATTTCATAAACTTTTCCTTGCCAAAAAAAAAAGAAAGAAAGAAAGAAAGACCATCGCCATGTTTTCAATGGCATACTTAGATTACTAACTCTGTCCTCCCTGCTTCTCCTGTTTTCCTGTTATCCTAATCTGTGCCCTACTTTCCTTTGGAAACTTGTGTTGTGCTTGTAGGAATTTTATACATCTCCGTGGTTTTAGGCAGAAAGCTAAAAAAAAGGGGGGGGGTGAAGAAAAGGAAAATTATCTTTTGTGCAAGCGCGCTGCCCAAAGAAGTTCTCTCCTTCACGAAAAGTCAAGGAGCTCCTTCCTAAAACTTCTGAGTGGTGGAAGCGAAGTTACAGCCCCTTCTCTCAGCGAGTTCTGCTTACCTTGAAGCAGCTGCTAACAGGTGGATTTCAGACCCACAGGGGGTTGCTTCTTTCAGACAACACCTCTTGCTAAATCAAGGGAGCATTGACGGGGCTGAGGGAGGCAATTCAATAAATTATTGCACATCTTCATGCGGGGATGGCATATATGGTTAAGTCATTTTTGGACAAATATTTAATGATATGGAGAAATGATTATCATTTATTTCAAAATGACATATACAACATCATCCCATTTCATATGCATAGATATGATATATGCTAAAATACGAACACAGGTGTTTTCGAGTGGTGGGATTATAAGTGATCTTTTTGTTCATCCATTGTTTCTGCTCCTTCCAAGTTTGTTATTGTACACACGGGGGAAAAAGCTCTACAATGTCTCCTCCAGCCCCATTGGGGGCCCGGCTGTCCCCCCATCAGAGTCACTCCTCTGTGGGGCACTAGGGTCCATGCAAAGCACTGAGCTCCCCGGGGTGCTGGCCCCCAACTTAGCCCTGAAGGAGTGGGTGAACAGCTCTGGATGAAGCCATCTGCAGGAAAGCTGACCCCTTCTGGGGGCTCAGAGAGGGGGTTCCAAGAGCAGGGACTGGCAAAGGACGAGAGAGCCACCTTTGTCCTCCCTTAGAGACCCCCCTTCTCTCTGCTGCCACCACCCTGGGCCTGGCAGGAAGCAAGATACGAGGTGATGGAGAAATAGAAAATGTTGGGTTTTGGTTTCCCGAAATGCAAGAGACAGATTGTGCCCTTTCCCCACGTTTGTATTTAAATAGCTGTCAGACCAGCATCTCGGATTTGCATCACTCCTCCCTAGAAATTAGGTGAGAAAAACACTGGAAACCGTTCAAACTGGGCAGAATAGAAGGCACCTGCTGGGCCGCAGACAGCCTGCGAAGGAATCAGACCCAGCCCGTTTCTAGTGAAAGGTGGGAGCGTCAGCAGTATACACGTAGATGTGTGTGTGAACGCATCGTAGGCAACGGCGTCTGTGGGGACTGGCCCGAGGCCCCATAACGATAGTCAGTTCGCACGGATTTACGCCCCCAGTTTCAACATTTCATTCATTCAACCTGCATTCATTGAGCCACTCAATACCTGCCTCAAAGCCTGTTTCACCTCCACCAACGGTGCGTCTTTAAGCAAATCACGGACCTTTCCCAAAGCTCTGTTTCTCTGTTGTGCTGGTAACCGGGGGTTTTCTGCAGGTCCACACAGTGTCTAGCTCACAGTTGGCTCTGTCACTGGGCAGTGGCTATTAATGCTGCTGTTGTTGTGTACCCAGGACCCGGGTGGACCTCCCTGTCCCTGAGCACCCAGGGCCCCGGAGACCTCGGCGCCATCCAGGTGTGCGTCTGCTAAAATGAACTGTGTGTGAATCCATCTCTTCCCAGATGCCGGAGCCCCCACCTACATGTATGAGTTCCAGTATCGTCCAAGCTTCTCGTCAGACCTGAAACCCAAGATGGTGGTAGGGGACCACGGGGACGAGCTCTTCTCCGTCTTCGGGGCCCCACTTTTGAAAGGTGATGGCCCTTTGGTGACTACAGACTTGGAGTTAGAAGATCTGGGCTTGAGTCTCAGTTTGGTGGTGGCCTTGGGCAGGTCCCCCTTTCTCTCTGGTTCTTACCAAATACACCAGAGTAGGGCTGAGCTACAAAGGTTTCCAACCTTTCTCTTACTTCGACACACATGATGGAGAAGGTATAAACATGTGTCCCTGTTTGTAGTGTCTCTGAGAATTTGGGCCCAGGTATCCCTAAGACACCTGGCAGGTCACCTGCAGGGTCCTGCTCAAGGGCCAGAATGCCACCACTCACTGCCCACTCACAAGAGCGTGTCAGAATGTGAGAGTAAGGTCAGAATGGGTGTTGACCTTGAATCGGGACTAATGTGCGTCTGTGTGTCTGTCTATTCAGCCATCTATCTACCTAAAACTCATGTTTCTAAACTTAATATATTTAATCACATAATACTTTAAAGAAGACCTCTCACAAATATCTCCAATGTCCTAACCAGCAGCAGTTAGAGAGGACAGGCGTGAGACCCGCCTCAGGGCTGTTTGTGACATACTAGTGCCTCTGGGTGTAAAGCGCTCGGGTTATTTTTCAGATTCTGTGAAAATGTGGGTGGGTAAAGGAGATGGAGGAAAGGCCCCAAGGAGCACAATCCCGAGGTGGGGTTGCCGTGGGGGACCCGCTGGGTATGGCGCTGGGACCTCGACGGGGGAGGGGAGGGCAGGATGTATAAGCGTAGAGGACTGACCGCAGCCCTCTCCCGCGTCCTCCGTCGGGAGCTCCCGAGCTGAAAGTGCACACAGATTACCCAGATCTTCCTGAAATGCGGGTTTGATGCAGCAGATCCCGAGTAGGGCTCAGATTCTGGATTTCCCTTGAGGTGTCCAGGGCTGCTGACCACAAACCACGCTTGGAGTAGCGAAGGCTTTTTTTCTTCTTCCCCACAGGAGGTGCCTCAGAAGAGGAGGTCAGACTCAGCAAGATGGTGATGAAACTATGGGCCAACTTCGCCCGGAATGGGTGAGCCCAGGGGCAAAGATGGAGCAAGGCTGGGGGAAGGTTGGGGGAGGGCCGGGCATGTTGACTCCCAGCCCTGGGACCCTGACAAGGAGAGTTCTCGGAGAGTGGACAGGCTCCCTAGGATGTGGTGAGCTCCCTGCCTCTGGAGGTGGATGAGCTTCCTGGCGGAAATGAAACCAAGAGGTCTCGCAAATCTCAAAGTGTTGTTGGGGGACCCCACAGTAGCTTTGGGTAATTCTCACTTGCTTCTGTTCCCAGGAACCCCAATGGGGACGGGCTACCCTCTTGGCCCCCATACGACCAGAAGGAAGGGTACCTGCAGATTGGAGTCACCACTCAGCCAGCTCAGAAGCTAAAAGACAAGGAAGTGGTTTTCTGGACTGAGCTTCTGGCCGAGGGGGCAGCGGAAAAGCCACCTCACACAAAACACGTCGAGCTGTGAATGGGGGGCCTGGTTGGCCTTGGGGCCCGGGGAGCCCAGACAGGGGTGTTCTACAGAAGATATTTATGAGCCAAAGAGGATCTTATTGTGAAGGCTGGGGATTGTGTGGTGGAGGAAGGCAGAGGTCAGGGAGGGGGAATCGTGGCTTCAATTTGGGGAATAAATTCTTTTGGAGACCAAGTCAGCATCTGTGTCTTGGGCTCAGAAAAGGATGAATAGGGTGTGCACCATTGTCTGGAAGGTGCCTCTGGTGGGGACGGCTTGGCCCTGGGAGCTTCCAAGGGGGACTCTGCCTCTGCTCCGTGTGTCTGGGCCCTCAACAGCTTCCAACAACGGGATGTGGGGTGGCCAGAGTGCAGTGTCCCTCCTTCCATGCAACACTTTGAGGGGAATACGTGCTATCAACCTCATGAACGTTAACACGAGGCCTGAGAAAACTCAACGAGGAAGTGGCAGACAGGACCAAGTACATAATTTTCTGTGCAAAATAAAAATAAGCCTTTACTTAACAAATTATTAAGAATTTCAAGATGACAATAGCAGAGCATGAAAGCAACCATGAGCCTAGGGCTCTGGGTCTCACACCTATGAAGCCCACTCTGGTGAAAGAGCTGGGGTGTAAACCTTAGCAGTCTGGCTCTAGAACTTGAGCCTGCAGAGCAGTCCTTCCTTCCTGAGCAGGACACTTCATAAAAATCCTATTCTGGGCTTGTCCTGATCTCCTGAGTTCAGGGGCTTCCTGCCAAAGGCACCCATTTGACTGGCGGTTCTCTGCTGCCCTCTAGTGGGTGATGTCCATATAGCCACACCTGCTTCAGGGATGGATCCAGGACCGTAACTCCAGGCAGAGACCCCCAGCAATGTCCCCGGGGGTTCTGGATTGTGCCTGAGCTGACACTTCCAGGGGCAGCATTCAGATTGGTCTCTTGCAGCCTCCAGACTCCTAACCATGCAGGGGCGGCTTAGGTAGGCTCTTCCCAAGTCTCACTCCTACTTCCCCGGAGATGAATTGTCTCTTGGCCCTGGTGGTCTTCCCAGCCTCCAACAGGACTAATCCAGTTCTGGGCACCTCCAAAGCGCTCAGGAAACCCCACTCACGTAGCACTTCTCTGCAAAGGATCTGTCCTTGGCCTCCCAGCTGGGTTGGCGAAAGGTTCCCAACTGGTCTCCCTTCCCCTTACCCTCCACGCTTCGGAGCCAGAGCGAGCCATCTGAATGGCCACCCTTGTGTTCACCTTGCTATAGACGCGCCCTTTGCTGTCTGAGTTTGCAGCTCCACTCATTAAGAGTCTGGGCTGGCCTCTTCACTTGCTTTGGCAGTAAAATATGGCAGAAGTGACGCCGTGCCTCAAGAGGCCCTGCCCGTGTGCACGCACGCTCTTGAGCCCCCGTGACTGCCGTGTGAACAAGCCCAGGCCAGCCTGCTGGGAATGGCACATCCCACAGAGGGGGGCCGTGCCAGCAGAGGCTGTCGAAGACCAGCCAGCCTCCCACTGACCCACAGCTGCAGACACTTGTGTGAGCCCAGTCAAGATCAGCTGAGGCTGGTCAGGTCGGGGGAACTGGCCGGGTGGTCCGCAGACCCATCAGCCAAATACATGGCTGCTGTTTTATGTTTCAGGGGTGGTTTGTTACACAGCAACTACCTCCAGATACACTATGTGACACCCAAGTATGATCGCATCCCTCCACCGACCTAAAACTTTTTAATGGCTCCTCGTTGCCCTCTGGAAAAAGTTCCATCTCCCTATCCCAGCTTGGGAGGGCCCTCATCATCTGGATTTTACTTCTTTTTTTTTTTTCAAGATTTTATTTATTTGACAGAGAGAGAGAGAGAGAGAGCACAACAGGGGAGAGCAGCAGGCAGAGGGAGAGGGAGAAGCAGGCTCCCTGCAGAGCAGGGGAGCCCGATGAGGGACTCGATCCCAGGACCCCAGGATCATGACCTGAGCCGAAGGCAGTTGCTTAACCAACTGAGCCACCCAGGCGTCCTGGATTTTACTTTTCTCTGCAGCCCTTCCACTTGGAAATTTCCGCTGCATATTTCTTCAGATCCTTCGTCTCATGACCTGGATTTTTCCTCCTGACTCAGCTCAAGTATCACCTGTTGTGGGCACCCCTCTCTGGTCTCCCCAGGTGGGGTTCTGTGCGTGATTTCTCTGCCACGTTTTGAGATGGCCTTGTCTCACTCATCTCTGTAAACCCAACCATCTACTGAGGGCCAACCACGTGCCAGGAACTCATCTAGACACAGGAGAGATAAATAGAAGTGGTTGCTGCCTTCTGTCCCCAAGGCTGCTGGTCCCCTGAAAGATCCTTTCAACAAATTGTGGCAGGTTTGGTGGGAGGGGTAGGTTAGGAAAGACTTTTTTTTTAAGGGTGACAACATGAGGGACAGATAAGAGTCAGCCAGTTTCAGAGAGATGGGGAAAGGCTCAGGGATGAGGCTCAGGGGCATGGGGTGTCCTTGGGGACACATCTGCAGCTAGTATGGGGTGACCGGAGCAGAGAGCGGGAATGAAATGAGGAAGGAGTCTGGATTTACTCTGAAGGCACAGGGGAGACGCCCGTGGGCTACAAATAAGCATGCAGTAGGTGCTCAATATGTTTCCTTATCAGCATACCATCTGCGCCCTCCATCAGACTAAGAGTTTCCCAGTGACACGGGTTATTCCTTCTTTGTCCACCCCAGTTCCTCTCTGGTAAGTACTAGGACTAGGTATGGTTCTCATCAGTCAATGAGTGAATCAATGAGTAAATAAATCCACCCAAGATATAACAAAACAAACCAAATGGATCTTTTCATCCAGACAAGAATTACTTTTCACTCCCCTGGTTCGGGGAAGTGAGGGTCCCCATAGGCGCTGAGGAGGGTCCGGAGAACAAAGACCCCCTAGTCCTCCCGGCTTCCCTCGGCCTCTGCGCGGCGGCAGAAGTGTGCGTTGGCGCCATCTGGCGGCCATGGCCATAGTCTGTGTTGATCAGCTTCTTCCGTTGCTAAGAGGCAGTCAGGCCCCAGAAGGTGAGAGGGAAGCTGGAGCGGGCAGAAACGCTCTGCTCAGCAGACATGCATCCCCACCCACTCAGCCAGCTTCGACGGAACTCTGTGGATGCCAACCCAGCTTTGCCTGTCCTCAGCCTGCAAGACCTGAGCCCTGAGTACCCCCCAAGAGAGGAACTGATCTCAGCCCACGGGACAGAGAAGCCCTTATCAGTGGCTGCTCAGCCCCTCCCAGGCCTGAGGCCGACACAGCCAGGAGCTGATAAGCAGGACACCGGAAGCCACTTAGTTGCCAGATCTTCCGGGAGTCTCTGGCCACCACACTTCGGTCTGCTCCTCCTCTGGGTTGGAGCTGAGGTCAAGGCCTGCCTGAGTCGATGCCCAGCTGGGGGAGCCTCTCCCGTGCCAACAGCCTAATGGGGGCTGACAGTGGAGGGCTTGGGGGGCAGGCGGGTCCTGCAGAAGCCTGGCTATTGCCTGGCAAGGCCCGTGGGCCCTGGTATGTCCCAAAGCTTGAACTTCCTACCAGGGGGTCACGTGCACTGGGGCGCAGGGAGACTCGGATTTGGCTACCCAGACCCCAATTCAAACCTCGGCGGCACCAGCCAAAAGAGGGGACAAAGGAACAGAGACACTGTTTGGGCTGCAGGAAAACGCAGCAATGGCCGGGCTGCCTTTGAAATGGGCAGAGGTGGGGGAGGGGGAGGAGATGGACATTTGTCACTGAGCTGATCTGCACGAAACATGTAACAACGAACTGCGGAGCAGGCACTGTTCTGAACACAATGTTAACATTTAGTCCTCCCCACGGCCCCAGCTCTTGTCCTTCAGTGGCTGGGAGTCCTTGAGTGAGTGGGTCACCTGTCAACCCCAGCCCCCAACTTCCTCGTCTGTCCGGTGGTCACATTGTGGTTTTTGCCACCAACCTCAAAGGGTCGCTGTCGGGAAAACCAAGGACATGGTGGATGTGGGATGGGTTCAGTGAAAACCCAACATGAATAGGGTGACAGACATTTAGAAATAAGCTCTGTTGTCATCCTCGTTTGGTTGGGGTTGGAGAAGAGAGACCGACACCACGTATCACCAGAAGAGAGAGGCCCCCAAAGGTAATATATATATATATATATATATATATACCCATGAATCTCAAACATCTGAGAGTCTGATGCACGTATGTATTCTCTCTCCCCCAGAAGTAGACACAAACTCATCAAAGACAAAATTGAAAAATTTCCGAAAGTCTTGAAGTCCATCCATAAACAGTTTTCATAACCCCTGACCCATTACACAGATGAACAAATAGAGGCCCAAAGAGAGTGCCTCACACCTTTCGGTGCCTTCGGAAGGAGACAGAAACGAAGCTATAGCTCTCCCCAAGCAGGCCAGGGGTGCGATTCAATGGGGGAACGTGGAAAAGCCTGCTGGTTGCCTCAAGCGAGGCTCACCTGTGTGGGCCTCTCCGGCCACATCTGTCAGCTGAGGGCACAGGGCGGCAGTCAGGGTTGCCAGGCGCCCCGTCGTCCCCAGAAGAGCTGCCCTTTCTGCTTCTGGCCCAACCTCCCTCCTCTACGCCCGCAGGGCGGCTTACTCATTAAATGTCAGCACGCACAAAGGGAAGGCTGGAAACGGGGCTGCCTTTCATTTGATTCATTATAAAAAACCCTAACTCTGATTTTAGAGTTCAAACAGAACGATCAGAATCCAAATACCCTCTCTGGGATGTCTGCCCAACAGCCACTCGACAGGCCAAATCACTCCCCACCCCAAGATCGTTGGCACGAGGATATTGCTTGTCTTAACGCTGCCGCACGAGGTTGGGCTCATGACTCTCCACAAAGAAGCTCCATGGAAAGGACTTTAGAGGTTGTGCAACCTCTCTCCCCCACCCCTGCGGGACACCGAGTCCCCTCTATAACCTACCCGAGAGACACTGTCTGCTAGCTGCTTGCAAATCTCCAGTGATGGGAAGCTCACCACTTCCAGCCTATTCTCTGTTCTGGTCTAATCTTGCAAGATCTCTTCTTGGACTTCCTATTATTGGTTTCAGTTCAGCCCTTGGTTTCACCACCCACTCCCTGATAGCCTTTACATATTTGGAGACATACACTGGATTGTTTTTTGTCAATACCTCCTTTATATCAATGTCACTTTAAAAATAATAATTAAAAATTAAAAATAGTAATAAAAATAGTAACAATAGTTATTAAAAATAATAACAATAGTACGTGGCAACAAGGACCTATGGGTTAATGTATCCTTCTCTCCCCAGAAAAATGCACACATGCAGTAATGGATTGTGCACTGAATGTAATCCAACTGAAGGTTCTGATCCCCTTGAAATTCAGCCCCAGAAATGAAAAAGCAAAGCTAGATACCTAACTTGGTGTTACTTGGTATCCATTTTCTATTTAAATAAAAATATGTCTTAGGAAATAAAACCAATGTAGCTATTTTAGTAAGTAGTTTGAATTTTAAAAAATAAACAAATAAAAAATTAAAAAAAATATGTGTAATTCTCAGAGCTGGGATTACAGATTTCACCACTTCTAGTCTCCTATTCCATGGGTTATACAAAGAGTTATCTGGGTGAGAAGTGGACCACTATGACCAGAGGCTCTTCTTTACCAGCTGGAGGCTGATCGCAGACACACCCCTTTGCCTTACACAATTCATAGCGTTTTACCTTCGTGGCAGAAAGAACCCAACCACCAGATTCGTGGCACAGGAAATATCCTTTATTACTCTGTACACTTATTTTTCCATGAAGAGAACAGCTTTTAAAATAAATCCACACCAGACAGAGAAACCGGCATGACATTGGCACAGTCCATGACACAGAAAGGGCACCACTGGAACCATCCTTATTTACACAGAAGTGGAGAAGCAGAGGGACGAGGGCGGGTACCCCAAAAGCAACTTCACATTTACCAGTGTCTTTGGCGGCAGTAACGACGCGGACGCCCCCACAGCTGCGGATCCTGGGGCTCACAAGGGCATGACACGCGTCACCCTCAACATCCTCAAAACAAAAGGGTTGGATTTTTTTTTTTTTTAATACCCAGTGTTTCTGGCATCCATTGAAGACATACCAGAGAAAGTGGAACTACCGAATGTCCAGAAAAATCCACGTTCTGGAGGCCAGAAATCGGACATTGTTCTACTCCACAGGTTACGGGTCGCCAGTTCGTTCTGGAAAGTCCTACGGTAAACGATGTGCTTCCCTCACTGTACATCTAGCACAAGAACATGGTCATGGAGACAGGAACATTTTTTTAACTGGATGGGACCTTCGATTATGGGATCCAAGCCTTGCTTGTGCAAAGAACCCCGAAGCCCCAAGAGATAAAGCTCCCCCCTCCCCAGGAGCCCAGCGAGGCGGCTGCAGACCCAGGTCCCTGTGACTCGGAATGCTTTGCTCTCTTCTTCTCCGTCCCCTGGCTTCCAAAGGAAATAAACAAATGAAATGAGCTCAGCGGGCTTCTCTACTAAGAAATGACTTCTTTGGTAAGAATGCTTCGGGCTCCCATCACCAGGGCTGCGAAACGGGTCCTACACCCAGAGACAGCCAACCCCCACCCCCCCCACCGGGCGGGGCCGCCGTCCAACAATTAAGGCAGCTTCGGGGACTTGTATTCAGCAGGACGTAGGGCGAGAGTTGGCAGCTTCTCTCTCCTTTGTGTCCTCTGCATCTAGAATGAAGACCCGCTCACAGGCGGACACGGAATCACTGGACACTGAGCAGATGTTAACGCGGTGGTCTTAAACCGATATTTTACATTTCATGGAAAATAATAATCCTTTAAAAATCTGGTAAAATGCAAAAGTGTCATATACAGTACAAGGGAGTACCCTCATGTCGGGTAACCTCTGCTATGAAAAAAAGGCCACAAAAAAGAAGTCAAGCGTGACTCAGGATCAAGGACGTACTCCCCCTCCACGAAGTGTGGGTGGAGGGTGAGCCCAGAGCGTCTGCCAGCACCTCCAAGGCTTCCAAGGGCTTCCTGGGTCCCCACCCCCCCCGGGCAGGGGGGCCACATCCGCCCTCGCCCCTCGCCCCAGGCTCAGGAGCCCACTCCCCCCACAAAGCAGCACCATTGCGTTGGTTTGGTGTTGGATCAGCTAGCACCGCATCTCCGATTCATCCTTGGGACAAATGTCTAGAGGCAGAAAGGCCACATGCGGATGGCAGGTTCTTTCTGTAGGGTGTCCCTGTTCTGATACGCACAGGCTTTTCTGTTCACCCTCATTTCAGCCAGCCAGCCTCAGCGGTCACACCCCGCCGTTCCCCGGAGCGACTGTGTTCATCAGAAAGGGGGCAGCTCAATGAGCTCCTCTGGCAACTAGCTAGATGGGACCAAACGACATCCTCTCCCCTCTCCCCTTCTTCCAACACATTGTTCTTTTGCTAAGAGACCCCACCTGGCTGTTCGACTGGGTTTTGTTTATTTTTAATGACAGCCCTGGGTGGGGGGAAACCCTAGTGTGCCAGGGATTTCAGAGTGCTCTGGCCTGAGAGTCCGGGGATCTGAGCTGAGGGTCTGACTGGATCCCTTAGGAGCTGACAGCGCTTGAACCAGAGTGCCCGAAATGCTGGGCCTTGGTCTTCCCATCTCCGAAATGGGGACAGAGACCGGCCCTACAGTCCTCGCTGGGAAGACGGGAGGTGACAGGGATGAAAGCACTTTGTGGAAAAAAAGCGTAACACCGAGGGAGGAATTACCCTTCATGGGACCAGATCCCACCCAAGATGGGTCACCCTGCCCTCATCACCCAGACCCCCACCTTACTGTTCTACTCCGTTGGATGATCCACTCCCAGGCCCCACCTTCCACAGTGGTCTAAGAACCTGCCACCTGGGCTGTCGCAGACTTAGAGCTGGCCTTTTTACACGAAAAGATCAAAAGTCTTCTGATTTTCCCTCTTTTCTCCAAAAAATGACCCACGGACACTGACTTAGCAGGGAAATCTCAGGACCGTCAGAGAGAAAACCACCTCGCTGCCCCCAGCTGGCCCCCTTATAACTCTCTTCCACAAACCGCATGATCCATTGGTCAGGCTCAGGGACACCCCAGGTTTATGCAAAGCGCCTTCTGGATGTGTGTCTTCCTACACTCCCAGTATGAGTGACCTCTTTATTTATTTACTTATGGCCCAAGATTCTTCAACAGGGGCTTCCACAGTCGCAACAAGAGCCTCTGAATCTCGATTTCCAGCAGGGACATAAGAAGAGACTCAAACCATAAACAGAAACCCCAAACAGATGCCACCACCTTAACCAAACTACAAATCCATTCTCTGAAGGAGCTGAAACTCACCACCACCACCAGAGGGCGCCACGCGTGAACGTGTAACAGAAGTCAAGCTGGAAATTCTCTAAAACCACCAACCCGGTTCCATCAACTCAGAATATTCTCCCCTCGACTTGAATGACCAGGTTGCTCTGTACTTGGTCCCGCCCTGCCCTCAGGTGCTAAGTCCAGACCATGAAGAGAGACAAAGGGAGTTTTCGGGGCCACCCCCTATCACTTGAAGAGCCCGGGGACCGTGCTGGGTGGGAGACCTTGCTGGGTGGGATTCCCCAGGAAGAATGTTCCAGAACACACACACACATCAGACTCAGCTTAGCCAAAGTAAAAACTGACTGTGAAGGTTTCTGCTCACGATCCCCCAAAGCATCTATCCATAGACCCAAGACAGAGACAAACCAACCCCAGCTCCCTGACCAAGGTTCAGATACCGCAGCGCTGACCGGGAGGCGAGAGAGAGGATCCCCTGCCCCAGACCCAGCCGGGCTTTTTGTGTGTGCTTGGTTTTATGGCGTCTGACCAAAAGGAACACCCCCTCTCTGATTTGGCCGACAGGATTTCTTCTGTGACCCAAACTACAAGCAACCGTGGTGGGGAATTCCACCCGAGCCATGGAGCTCAGCTTGGGCCAGATCCCAAGCGGTGTGAGACCTTCCCCAAACAAAAGAGGTTCAACAGAAGCCATTCTTCCTGTTCCCTCCCCTCCTCTTCTCCCTTGAGGCTTTCCAAATCCAAACTCAAAGCCCCCGGGCCCGATGAACAGAAGGTGAATAAAAACCAGGTCACTAAACCATTTGTAACTGGGGAAAGAGGAAGAGGGATGGAAAGACACATCTTTCAGGAGAGGATTTTCAAGACTGTGTCCGGGTGGTAGCGAAGCCTTGGACCTGGACGCGGGCGCGGCAGGGCTCCTCCCTGGGGCCGGGTCAGATAGCCAACCAGTGCTGTAGCTGCGGGGGAAGAGAACAGGTGTCTACGCCGCGGCCGGGGACAGGCGGGGACCCCAGCCGACAAGGGCAGCAAGAGCACTGGGCGGGCAGAGGACACAAGCCCTCACTCCAAAGACCCCGGAGAACATGCAGGCTGATTACCTGCTTGTCATTTAGCCCCCGAAAGGGCCAAGAAGCCTCCCAAAGCCACACAGCAAGTCTGAAAACAAACCCCAACCCCAAGGATTTTAAGGGAAAAGGACTTAGGTCAACGTGTTACTGATGCACCTGCAGCTCTTCCTCCAAGATAAGAGATCCCCAGCCTAGCGTGGCGACCACTCAGAGAGAGAGCGAATAAAGCTTTAGGAAAGATTGGACATTGGCTTCCCAGGACCAAGGAGCTGAGGGCCAGGCAGAAGCTGTGGACGCAGAGGACAGGCCCCTCTCCTCTCCTCCTGACACCATAGCCCTGGGACTATACAGCCCCCAGCCGCTTGGGGTTTTGTGGCGTGTGGGCGTGTAGAGCACGCGGCGGGGAGCAGCTGGGGCCTGGGCCCCGCCCGGAACGTTCCAGCCTGCACCTACTTGGAACTGCCTGACGTCCCTCTGGGCCACCAGGTGATGCTCGTTCTCCGGGGTGATGCCGTAGGCCAGTCTCTGTGACAAGATGAAGACGGGGAGGAGGCCTCAGCCAGGCCCGGGGATACCGTCCCAGCAGCCGGCGGCCACCCCCAGCTACAGGCCACCTGCTAGTTGGCCCTAAAGTCCCACATGAACGGCGTGTGAGGTCCATACAAGACACCCCCCATCCTTGCTTGTGGAGCGGGTCTGTTCACCTTGAGTCATCTGGCCAGAGGCTGTGGCCTGGGTCGACTACTGCGGTCCGACACTCGGGGAGGCCCCGGGGCTCCAGGGCCGAAGGAGACGCACCCCGACTCTGCTCTGGGGGACCTCGCAAGTGTGGCACCGAACACATACACACATGGGCCACTGTGAAACCGCAGCTGAGTGAGGGCCACAGAGGACAAGCCCGGAGCACAGTGAGGGCCTGGGGTGGGGGGTGCGGTGTCAGGGCCGGGGGGGGGGGGGGGGGGGGGGGGGGGGGGGGGGGGGGGGGGCGGGGGGGGGGGGGGGGGGGGGGGGGGGGGGGGGGGGGGGGGGGGGGGGCACGGTGTCAGGGCAGGCCTCCCTGCGGTGCAGACACAGGCCGGGGACTCGGGGATGCACTGGGGCCAATGAGGGATCACTACACAGTGGGGAGCCCTCCCTGCTCTCAAAGTGTGAAAAATAAAAAGCTCCCAGCAGATCCAGGATGAGCGCATGGAACACAGGTCCTCTCAGTGACCCGGAGGCTCCGGGATGTGGGATTTCAAGGACAGGAAACGTGTCACAAGGACCTGGGGGAGGGGGCAGACACAACCCTGCCTGGGACCCTCTTCCCTAAGTCCCTGTATGGCTCACTTCCCGCCGTCCTCCTTTGTCTGTCTGTCCCCGGGTTAGAATGCGAGCCCTGGGGAGCTCCGTCTAGGGCCCAGGGGCCAGGCACGTTCCCAGCCAGCAGCTGGGGAGTGAGGGCGCCACAGGGCGAAGGAATGGAAGCTGCATCTTGCAAAGTAAGGACACGAGGCAAAGACTGTCGCCATGATTTATAAAGGAAAGGGCCTTTGAATAACCAAACAGGACAGACATCATTTCAGAGGAAACGCGCCGTTTCCTAAGCCCTTCTCCATGTATCTGCACACACAATGCACACGAGTAAAAGAAGAGGATGAATTCTGGAAATCTCTGGTTTAGGCTGCTAGGCGTAGGGTTTCGGGAAAGAGGCGGGTAAGAGCTGAGGTGGCCAGGTCACCGGGAGCGCCGACTGGGAGATGGGGACATCCGGGGCATGACAGACCTCAGAAGGGGACGCAGGGCTGAGGGTCCCCTCCCCACACAGTAACAGCAGGGACGGACGCGTGCGATGCGGACCTGACAGCAGGAGGCGTGCGCTGACCGCCTCCTTTGTACCAGGCATCATGCTAAGCGCGCCCTTGACCTTGCCAAGGTCCATGTGGTTAAATGTGAACACGCGGGCTGGGGCGTGGTGATGACTTGCCCATTGCGGTGGCTCTGGCGTCCAGCCCTCGTGTCTGCCCTCTCCGGGCTCATCAGGGACGCCCGGAGACGCCCCGCCATCCCACACCCCCAACCCGGCCCGCACCCCGAACTCACCTCCCAGAGGGAGCCCCGTATGCTGAAGAACTTGTAGATGCTGTAGGCCGGCACGAGCACCATGGAGGAGAGCGCGATGCCCCACCCGACCCAGTTGGCCCAGAGCGGGAAGACATAGTCGTCATAGTTGAGCGGCTTGAAGTTGACGACACTCACCACCACCACAAACTGCGGGGACACCACGGGGGACCGAAGGAAGAGAGAGACGGGGAGGCGCCGGAGGGGAGCAGGTGGGAGGGAGGCAGCGGCAGACCCGCGGGAAGCGAGAGGTCACAGGGAACGCAGGAAAGGAGGAAGGAGAGAAGAAAGAAGAGAGGAGGGAGAGAAGGAAGAAGCATTCAAGAAGCGAACGATGGCCAAAAGGAGACAGAAGGAGCAAGAGACAGAGAAGAGGCACGGGAAGGTGACACACAGCCCCCTGGAGACCCGGTCCCAGCTGAAGACCCGCCACGGTGGAAACCTCCCGTGCTATGAACAATGCTGGGCATCCCAGCACCCCGTCTGCATGTCTGCATGAGCCCATGCCCCCCCCCCCCCCGCCGCCTGCACCCCGCCTGCATCCCAGCCCCCTAGCCCCAGGAAGCCCCGGCCAGGCCTTACACACCAGGAGGAAGGCGGGGCTGACAAACTTCCAGCATAGTCTCCAGTAGAGGCCCGGCTTGAACCCCATCATCTGTTGGATGTCGTTGCTGAACCTGTCCACACCTGGGCACACACAGGGCAGGCCGGTCACACGGGCCCCCGAAGAGCCCCCAGCCACCCCCCTGTGGCCCTCCCCTGAGGGTCAGGCCCCGGGACGGGGGGCGGCACAGTGAGGCTAGCCGTGGGCACCGTGGCACTCGGGAGACTCGGGCGCGGCCACTTGGCCGGTGCAGAAGACACGCCCAGCAGGTGCTGTGAGTGACACACAGAGGGACCTAGAGGGCACCGTGCTAAGTGAAGTCAGGCAGTCTCAGAGAGACAAATACCACTTCTCTTACCTGCCGGATCTCAAAAAACAAACCAAAGGAACAAAGCAAAAAAGAGAGAAACGAAAAACCAGACTCTTCAATACACAGAACACACGGGCGGTGGCCAGAGGGGAGCCGGGCAGGGGGATGCGAGAGACCGAGCAAGGAGGGTAAGAGGGACACACTTCCAGCTTTTAAATAAAAAAGTCATGGAGCACGGGGAGGATAAGGGACATTATAGTAGGGACACTGTTCAGTGACCGGCGGTGACAACACTGTGGTGGCGAGCCCCGAGGAAGGTACAGAGCGTCCGATCGCTATGATGGACACCTGAGGCTAATACAATGCTGCATGTTGGCTATGCTTCAGTGAAAACTTTTAAAAAATATATAGTACCACCTTTTATGTGCCACTCCGCTTTATTTTTGCAGAGGGAAAACAGTGCTCCAGGAGCAGAGGGGACCTGCCCCAGGTGACGTCACTGTGCAGGATCGTCCAGCCTCACACTGGTCAACTCTTTGATGTGACACGTGGGGAAAGAAAGGAACAGTCGGAACACAGGTGACAATCTGTGGCACCTTCTCCCCGTCCAGCTCCAGAATAAGGCTGCCAGAGAGAACGTGAGCTACCCGGTTCCATCTGAGTTTCAGATAGAGTTTCGGAGAGACAATGGAGACAGTTTTAGTTGAACTAAAACTGCATCCCGTATTTGGAACATACTTACACTAAAACAATTACTCATTGTTTATCTGAAGTTCAAGTGTAACTGGGTGTCTTGGATTCTATTTGCTACCTGTGGCCACCCTATTGTAGAAGGAATTTTATGGCTTGGGGGATCCGCAGCTTCCTCTGCGTTCCTTGCTAAAAGCTGGCCCTGGGCGGCCCTGGGGGGTCTTTGCAGCTTTCTGTTCAAAGGCAAAGATGAGCTGGCAGGTGGGGGGAGCTGTGCCCAAGAAGCCACCTGCTCCGCCCTGGGGTCAGCAGTGGCTGTCCTGCAAATGGAGAGCCCTTTGCATGTCCAGGCGGTGACCGAGGCTTTTCCACGCGCTCGGGGCCCCCCACGTACCGTAGAACCAGGAGACGCCGATGGCTTCCATGAGCACAGCAAACAGAATGGAAGTCCCCGCCGCGAAGGTGTCCAGCAGGGTCAGCACGTACATCCCACCCTGGGCGTGGAGAGAGAAAGCCTGAGGCCATCCTGCCCAGAGATGGCCACCGACTGTCACATCCGTCCCGGCGCCCCTGTCCCCTGTGCCCCTGGCTCAGAACCCTGCCTGAGAAGCCGGGTGTCGGGGTCCTGGTGCTATTGTCTGATGTCACCTATCTGCATTCTCCCGAAGGGCTGAGGGTGGGTCTTTCAGCCAGGAACAAGTGAGCTGGCTTTCAAAGGGACTTTGGCTGCCCCTCAAATAAATCAGCAGTTTCAAAGAGTTGCCTGGAATTCCTCAGGCTCAGAGGTGGGAGACTGGGGACACCGGGGGGTCGCCCTGGGGGGTGGATCAGGCCATAGGGCTGAGGATGCCGGTCCCCTCGTGGTTCGCCCTGAGCTTACCCTAGCCCCCCCAACCCCACCCCACCCCACCCCAGCTCCAAGCCTGGGAATTCCTGACCGGATTGGATTGAAATGCAGCCCCACGAGCTCCAGGTGACCCAGAGCCCAGCCCCTCCTCACCTTGGTTATGCAAAACAGGGCCAGAAGGAAGGTTCCAAAGGTGACACCAAATGTGAAGAGCTTCCGGTGTCTCTTCAGGACCTGGAAGTCGTCCGCCAGGCCCGTGATGACGGCCTCCATGCCTCCCATCTGGACGGAGCCAGGCAGAGTGAGGAGCAGGTAGGAGGGATGGCCCACAGTGGAGTCTCAGGCCCCAGGCTCCCTCGGACCTCCTGGAGCCTGGGCTGCGGGGGGGGACTGGGACACCCTGGTGTGGCGGCCTCGCCTTCCTCCTCATCTTCACCCCACTCTGCCCTGCTCTCAACCCCACTCAGAACTACGTGGGAGAGGCTGAAGAGGTAACTTCTGTCCCCCTCTGGTCAACAGGTCCTAGTCTACTGTCCCTGAGCGGGGGACCCATGAGCCCAGGAGGGTGCGGGGGCTAAAGCCAAATGCTCCGGGATGTCGTCTATTTGCATATAAATAAAAGGCTTTCTGGAAACCACTCCCAGAGGAGAGCTGCTAGCGGTTGGAACTTCAGGCAACAGTTTCTGACAAGGATTTCTGGCTGCCTTTCCAACTGTCAAGCAAGGGGTCACCGCCCACGCCAGCCTCTCAGAGTCTGAAACGGTCTCCCGTGAGTACTAATCATGTGCTTACTTAAGCGACACCCCAAGCCTGGGGTGGCAGGCAAGAAGCACGCACGCTCTCAGTCTCTCCCTATATCCCCGTACCCCCTGCAGATGGTGTTAACCATGGATTGGGATTCCTTCCTATGAGCCTGGAAGCGGCCTCAGAATCCTTCTCAACACACTGCTCCTGGCAGATCTACCGACTGAAAGGAAGAGGCACCAAGAGGACCCTCATTCGCCAGCCCTAGCCCGAGACTTCTGGCAAACTTCCGGGCGTGACGTACCAAAGGTGGGCACAGACCTAAAGAGGTCGGTAAATCTAATCTTGCCTACGGGTAAAACAAAAGGTTCTAAGAAACCAATGGGACTCCGAGTGTTTTCGTTGGTTGTTGGTGATGAACTCCAATGGGAAGAGTGCTTGGTGAGAGAAGAAATGTTCTACCCACGTGCTCCTTGAGTTCCGTTTCCCTAGGTGCCAGAGGAGGGCCTGGGCCGGCTCATCTGATAGCAGCTTCTGGAATGAATTTCTGTGATGCCATTGTGGTTTCTACTGGTCCTTAGCCTAGGCCTAGAGGAACTCACTTCCTTGTCTGCCTTTAATTAGGGCTTCTTGGAAACGACTAGCAATCAGGTGGGTACTTCAGGTTGAGTCGTTGGGGGGTGGGGAGGGTCAGGCTCAGTGTCCCCCCCCCCACTGCCCCCCAGCGTGTGTGGCGTGGTCTCCCCAGCAGGTCACTCACTGAGCTGTCAATTCCCAGAGCCAGGAGCATGATGAAGAACACGACGGCCCAGAATGTGGATCCCGACAGGGTGGAAATGGCTTCTGGGTACAAGATGAAAACCAGGCCAGCTCCTGTAAGAAACAGGGAGGACCTCATCAAGGGCTGGGCCTGCTGGTCTGAGATGCGGACGGCGGAAGAGTAGCCGAGGCCCTATCTGCCCGGCCAACCCCGCGATTTTTGGCCAGTCCCCTGGGGCCGAGCGATCCCAGGGTCTGCGGATGACCCGTGACTCCAGCTGCAGCTCGCAGTCTCTTATGCCCCAAGGAGGTGGACCTCCAGCAGCCAGGCCAGAGAGCCGAGCCGGGATAGTGGCAGGCCACGGGCTGCGGATCCCACCCCCGCACACCCTCGGGGAGCCTCTTACTCTCAAAAGTCTGTGGTCCTCCGAGCCCATTCGAGTTCCCTGCCAGGCCCCAGCTTCTTTGTGGCCATAAGAATAGGAGAAGCAGTAGGGGAGGGCAGGGTCCAAGGCCGGACTGCTCAGGCCTTGAATGCTGGTATGGTCGCTCACTAGCTGGGTGACCTTGGACCACTCCCGTGGCCTGAGTTTCCGCTTTCTCACCTTTAAAGTGGGCCGACTCACACTAGCCTCACTAGTGAGAACTAATGAGGGTATGTCAAGTGCTCAGCCCAGGGCTCCGCAATCGGTCCCGCCTAGCCCGACTCACGGAAGGTTCCGCTGCACAGGCAGGAGCCAGGACGGCCGGGAACGCCCACCGACGGCCTCAGAGAAAGCCCGCGATACGGACGGTGTGGAAGGTTCCAGGTCCAGCCCTCTCATTCCCACAGCTACCCACAGGAAAGCCGCCGGCCAGGGGCGCGCTGGCTTTCTCAGTCCCTACCGTGTCTGCCCACCCACCTTCAGTGGCCACGTCCTCAATGTTGACCTTGTGTTCGTGGGCCATGTAACCGAGGATGGAAAAGATGGCAAACCCAGAGATGAAGCTGGTGACACAGTTGATGGTGCTGGTGAGCAGGGCGTCCCTGGGGGCGAGGAGAACCATGGGGTCAAGTGGCCTGACGCCCCCACCCTGCTCCCCAAGCCCTGCACTGTCTAGGCAGTTGCTACTTCCAACACCCACCCCCTGCTGCCACGGGGACCCCAGTGCCCCACTGGGTCAGGACCACTTTGAGATCAGGAGCTGGTATCCAACTCTTGTTGGGGAATCACATGACCAGCCTCCCTCTTCAGCAAACTGCCCGTAGCTCCCTACTGCTTCTCAGCTTCTCACCCAGGCCTTCAAGAGCTTTGTTGAGATGACCCAACCTTCCTTCCTGGCTTCCTTTCCATGACTCCCCAACACGCAGTCTTGGAACAAACCAGACCAGTCAGCCCGCTGGCCCAGCGACGCACCATCTCCCTGGCTCCGCTCAGGCTTATCCCCACCACGCGTGCCTTCCGCTCTGTGTCCACCCGTCACAATCCCAACGATCCTCCAAGGCTCCCCTCAAACTCCCCTCCCTGCTCTTGCTGATCACCCCGTTTCCCCGGCCTGCTGCCCTGGCACGTGTCCATCCCCGTCTGTCGCGTACTAGAGGGGGTGTGATTCTGTCTGACGGGAGCGGGCCCCAGGCGTGCCCCCGTCTGAAGGCCTCACAGCCTGGGCCCACGGGAGGAAGTGTCAGATGCTGAGCGAGACCCGAGCTACAACGTGGTCTTCTGACTGCTGCCCTGTGCAGACCCCTCAGTCCACCCTGCGGTCTCACCTCTGACTCTGCCAGGCCCTCACCTCTCATGCGACCAGCCCTTGCCTGTCTGGGCATCAGATGGACAGAGAGACAATGCTGTCTGCTCTCGAAAGCCGCACAGCACTCCTCTGCACCAGCTACCTGTCCCCATGACCTCCCAGCGCTGGGGGCCTTGACCTTCCCAGGTGAGGACCTCACCTGTTTAAGAGGTGTCCTGCACTGAGATGCATTCATTAGGAGGCCCCCACGTCAGAGGTCATTGAACACCCCCTCTGGAGTTCACGGAGGGTCCACTCTGCCTCATTTCACAGAGGGAGAAACCCAAGAGTTGACTTGCCCCAGACCAGAACCCTCTCTCCCATCCCTGCAGGGGTCGGTCCCCAGGATCTAGAGCTTTCCAGAGCCCTGACAAGGATCTTACCTGTAGCAGTTGTTGTCAAATTTGTTGTAACTGGCAAACGCAATCAGGACTCCAAATCCAGCCCCCAAGGAAAAAAAGATCTGAGTTGCCGCATCGATCCATACCTGAAACGGGCAGACAAGAGCCATCACCTTCTGCGTCCTAGAGAACGGGAAGGCTGCTCTGGGAAGGCAGGGGAGCCCCAGGGATGTCTGAGACCCGAGGAAGCGAGGTCTGACCCGGCGATGGGCAGCCACGCAACTCCTCCCCACGGGCCTGAGCGAAGCTTTGGTGGAGAGAGACTGTGGCCCCTCTAGCAGCTCCTGGCTCCGGTGACCATGAACGAGCTCAGCCTGGATGAACTCACGGGCTCAGTCTGATGTCAAGATTTTCAAAGGAAGTTACTAAACTCATGGTGCCAGGCTTGAATGTGGATGGAGTGAGGGTAGAGGGTAGGACCATTTCAGGAGTTACACAGACAGCATCTTCAGAAAAGGGACAAGGATTCCTAGCAGCTTCCACCAGCCCACAGACAGTGCTGACTCCTGGGGGGGAGGGCACTGGGGTTACTTATTCCATCTTTTGGGTGATGAAAGCATGTGGTTGGAAGCCCAGAGATCTGAGCACCCACCCCCCCAAAACAATTTCTAGCCGTAGTCAATTTCACCTGTCTGCACATCTGCATGAGGCGGGGCGGGGGGAGACAGATACACCCAGCCCACTTGGACCGAAAGCCCCATGCCAGTGGGATTTTCGAGTTTTCCGGCACCTCGCTCATGTTATCCTAGGCTTCTCTTACTCTGTGAGCAGAGGTTGGAACAAGAGAAGCAATCCGATGGAGGAGGATAGGTCTGCTCCCTGAGACATCACGCGGGCTCAGTTTCTACTCGTCGGAAAGACAGGATATTTGAGCAGGTGGGGAACAAATAGAACTCTGATTTATTTCACAATTTATGAGACTGGTGCGAGTCCTAAGCTCTGTTAGCTTTCTGACAGTTACTAAGAAAACAGGTTTTCCCCTTGGTTATTGGGCTATAATACTGTGGTGTGTTGGGACATTGTAACTATAGGAGGTGTGTACTGGGACGCGTCCCTCCTAAGCCTATGTTGCTCCCACCTGTGGGGGTTACTGTGGGTTCAGAGAGTGTGAAGAAGCCTTTGGGAAGAGTGAGGGGAAATGCTGAGGTGTCGGCATGGACGCGGGCTTCAGGGAGGAGGCGGAAATGATCTCAGCCATGGTTGGAAGATGCTCAAGGCACTGGGTACCTCCAAGGCTGTCTCTGCTCCCAACCTCGTCCCACTACCTTGGGCTCCACTCCCCATTCACCCCACCTTCATTTAGTCTGTGCCTCTGGGCAGGACAGTGAGCTGGAGGAGGCGTGGCGAGCATGGGGCGGTCAGCAGGGTCCAGATCGCCCTGCGCCTCCCGCCGCTGCTTCTGCCCACATCAAGCGATGGCAGCCGAGGGTGAGGCTGGGGACCAGAGCGTGGAATTAGGGCTGGGGTGGCTGGGGTTGGGGGGAGCTAGGAGGCCATGGCCGGTAGCAGGACTCAGGACAGAGGACTGCTCCCCTCGGAAAGAGGGGTCTGCAGAGGACACCACGCGGAGCCACAGAATCCTGGGCCATCCGAGCTGGGGGACTGCCCGGTGCAAAGCAAATGGGCGTCAGTCAGACGGAGAAGCGGCAGCCTGGAGACGGATCTGTCCTCCGTCCTACGCCGCAGATTCGTGGCGGAGCTGGGACCAGATTTCCTACCACCGCTCGTCCCGAGAGCCCTCCCCAACCCTGGCGCGAGGGCGGGCGGTCCCCTGGGCACTGACCGTGGCCTCTTTCAGGCGGTAGAAGTCGATGTGCAGGTAGGCGTTGATACCATTGGAGGCGCCCGGCAGCGTGACGCCGTGGACCAGGAGCACGAAGAGCACGAGGTAGGGCAGCGTGGCCGTGATCCACACCACCTGGCAGTGCACGGGGGCGGGCCGGTGGGGTCAGGCCCTCGCCCAGGGACCCAGGCACGCCCTCCCCAAACTTTCCTGTACCCCGGGCGCGTGCCCCAAGCTCCATCTCTAGGCCAGGCCACTCCCCCGAGCAGCCCGGAACCAGGTGGGAGGGTCCGCACACGGAGGTGGCACAGCCCCGGGAGTGAAGGGCAGCCAGGGCAGACAGAGGTTCTCATGGCTCCCAACACCTCTTCTATGAGCCACCTCTACTGACCCCTTCAAGTTGCCCCGGGGAAGATCTAAGCACACCCACCTTCATGTTCTCCACCCTCATTCCCTCCCCTTCATGCTCTCCACCCCCTTCCTCCCCCCTTCCTCGTCTCTCCACCTCCTCTACCTTCCTTCAAACAGAGCCTCCCAACTCATTGCCCAAGAAGGAATTCATTGTCCAAGAAGGGACGTGGTGGGGCAGGAAGCAGAATCTCCTGCTGTTCTTTATCGCGGGTCGGATTTAGGACAAAGACAAACTGTCTCGTCCAGAAACCCAGACAGAAAGATTATCCCCAGACTAAAAAGCGACATTTCTCTCACCCCCTTGCCCAAGGTGGAAGAACAGAGACCAAAAGTAGGGAGAGAGGAAGGTTGTATGGGCTTCCTCCCTGTCCCTTCTTACGCCTGACACATTAGAGTACTCTGTGCAACGTTATAGTTTCCAATGTTGAAGTCCACATCCTATTCTTGGGGTTTCTAATTGAATCGGTCCATAGCGGGGCCTGCACTTCAGTATGTTTTGAAAGCTTCCCCCCTCCCTGGATGATGCAAATGTGCAGTCAAGGTTCAACATCACTTCTCTAGGCAGGTGTAGCCATGGAGAGCCCTGCAGAAAGAAGACTGTGCCTCCAGCAAAAAATCTGCTCAGCGCTGGGTTAGCCAGACCCAAGAAGACTCAGCTAAAACTTAAGGACCAGAGGGTCCCTCCTCCCAAAGCCCTGGCACTATGCAGCCTCTAGAATCTTCACACATCCCTGGGGAGAATTTGGAAGCCCTGAAACATGACTAAGGGTAAAGTTCTTTGCTGGCCTAGAAAGAGATGCACTCAACGCAAAAAATGAAATGTGAAAAACGAAGTTCTGTTTTCCATACCTACATGGAAGGACTGGGATTTATGCTTCTTGTCCGTCCTTCCCATTAAACCAGGGAGGGCTCCTTGGAAGCAAAACCCCTATATTTTTCAAACTTGTATCATGCACATGGCATACATAAGTGCTTAAAAACATTTGTTGGATAGAGGGATAGATGATTGGACAGCTGCATAGATGAATGATTGGATGGATGGACGGATGATTGGACAGTTGTATAGATGAATGATCAGGTGGATGGATGGATGGATGGATGGATGATTGGACAGTTACAAAGATGAATGATTGGATAGATAGACGGATGGATGATTGGACAGTTGTATAGATAAATGATTGGATGGACGGATGACTGTATGGTTGGATATATAGTTGGGTAGATAGTTAAATGGTAGATGGGTGGATGGGTAAGTAAATTGCTGAGTATATGGTTGGGTAGACAGATGAGTGAGCCAGTGATAATGCTGAGGGTTAGTGAATGACCAAGTTAGTCCAAGAACAAATGAAAGAATGAGCAAGTGAATGAATGAGCAAATGAGTCAGGGAGTAATTCAATGCATCAATGGTTGGTCATGTCTTCTGAGGGAATCAGAAGAGGAATCAGGCTCCTCTGTTTCATGTTATCCAGTTGTTCCTCCATCATTCCCTTGTACTATGTGGGAGGGGGTGGAGTCTTTGTGGATCTGTTTTCTTTCAGAAGTGCAAGAACAGGAGGACAAATTGGCAAAAACAAGGAGGAAAACAGGCCTTGGAAAGTGAAGCCATCGCATCTGGTTGGTTGGGCCCACATTAATCCTGGATTTATTCTCCCAAACTGGGACAAACGGGTCTAACTCTTTGGTGACAGGCACGGGAGGAGCCCTCATATATCTTTGAATTGGGTCCAAATTGCTGTGTTCCCCTTACAACTCATGTCACTGGCTGCAGACCCAATGGCTAGTCTAGCAGGCCAGGTGAGACCATACTCCACCCATCAAAAAGCATCCTCAGGTTTGACTCCAAGGAATCTCCGTGGGGGTCTGCGGGCAGCACTCGTTAGTCATGTCTGAGGCTCCAAACTCAAACCAATGGCTGATAATTAGAACTTTCTAATGAATAGAGCTCTCTAAAGAGAGAATGAGTTTCCCAGGGAGATGGGGAGACAGTGAGGTCCCCGTCACTGAAGGTGTGCAGATCTAGCCAGAGATCCAGGCATTAGGCAAAGGATTGCCTAGATCAAGGTGAGGCCCATGGCCCAGAGACATCAGCATCACCTAGGAGCTTGTCAGAAATGCAAATTCCTGCCCCACCCCCATGGAATCAGACTCTCAAGGAGAGACCCAGCAATACTGAGTTTTGACAAGGCTTCCATGTGATTCTTACGTGCATTAAAGGTTGAGAAGCACTGCTCGGGGTCACCACTAAGGTCTACTCTGACACATATATGACAAATGTCCGTGCTTTAGCACTACAAAACTGCACTGATTTAACCTCTAATGATTCAGAATGTGTGATCCCCCAAACTGGGTTTTAGGGACATTTACACAAATAACGAAGACATACAAGATTTGTGGGGTGAGGGCTACGTACTGATGTTACATTAAAAAAGCCACCCAGCTGTAAATATTTTAGCATCTTCATTGCTCATATGCAGATGATATTCTTCACTATAACGGGGTCTGATTAAGTCACTAAACAAGGCAGACCAGCTTGTATTGAACCATTCGTGGGAAGACTTGGGTAGAATTAGGACTTGAAACTCACAAGGCACAAAATGACCTTTCAATTCAAAAATTCTAAAATTCGGGTGTTTTTTTTTTTAATTGGTCCAGGTTTCTCCCCAACCCCACCACCCTTTGCCAGAATCTGAGAGGTGGTCTGTCTTTTCCCATCCCCCAAGCAGCCCAGGGCCTGGCCGTGCCACTAGCAGAACATGGTGGCCGCCCCCAGCCAGCTCTGTGGTCTTGATTTATCTTCAGGCAGAGGGGAGCCCAAGCCTTCTGAAGATTTAGTCCAATATGTAAACAGAGCGGGTAGGAGCTGGGCCCGCCCCTCCCCACAGCTGCACTGAGCGGCAGCAGAGTCTGCAAGCCTCTGAGGTGGGGACGGAGCACTGGAAGGGGTGCTGAGGAAGGAGTCAAAGGCAGGACAAGGATCATTTATTGAGCAATTTCCATCTGCCAGCCCTGCACCAAGGACCTCTCCTCCATCCTCCCAGTGGCCCTGGAGGTTGGCAAGATTATTAACTGCCCTCAGTAGGGAGCAGCCTTAATTCCAAGGTCACCCAGCAGGAAATAGTAGTGCCTGGACTCCAACCAGGTGCTCTGGCCACAAAGCCATGTTCTTAATCACTCACTCCACTGAGATCTGGGAGCCAAGGCCAAGTCCTAGTTGTGCTCGAGACTGTGGTGACACCCTGTCCCCCTCCAGGCCTCGGCCTCCCCGTGTGTACGAGCAGAGTGGAGTAGATGGCCTCTGTGTGCCTTCTGGTCTGACATTTAGGGGCTCGGTGACTGGGCTCATCCTCTAAGACCCAAGTTCAGCCAAGGACTCCAGAGATGGGGGAGGCAGGCAGGACTCCAGGACTGCAAGCCTCAGTGCACATGCTGCCCAACTGACTCCCCGGGGGCTAACTCCCCACTCAAACCTCCGCCCTCTGCCCTGAGGTGGTCAATGGGCCAAGGTCAGAGTGTGCAGTGTGGGGTCACCCTTTTCCCTGATTCAGACTCTGCCTCGCCATCCCCCCCCCCCCCCCCCCCCAGCTGCCATGGTGGAGTCACATCTCCTCCCAGGCACAGAGCCTTCACTTGCCAAGACGGGAAGTGTGAACATTTGCAATTCATTTCAGGCTGCTCTGTGGCTGCAGAAGCCTGCTAAGAAAAGCCCTGTCCTGTTCCAGATGCAGTCTGGGCAGAAAGAAGCTATGCTCTTGATTTTCTCATGAGCCACTTTATATAAACAATTAAAGACAGGGCACAGGAATGTCCTGAGTGAAGCTCCCCATTCTGGAAAGCTCCCTTCACAGGGACTGCCCTTCCCTGTTCAGCCGCCAGAAAGCTGGAAGATTTACGCAAAATGTGGACCGTGGCTTCCTTGGGGGGGATTTACGGAAAATGTGGGCTGTGGCTGCAGTATGACTCGTTTCCACCTGGTGGGGGGGTTTCCCTAGGGCAACATTCCTGCCGCTGCCGCCGGCCCCTCCTCACACTCCAAAGGGGAGGGCATGACTCCTCGAAGGTGCCTTTGCACAGAGGAACTGAGCAAGCTCAGCTCTGCGCCTTCTTATCATCAGTCTCCCTGCAAACAACTCCTGCTCAGCTCCTGACAAAGGGCTACGCTAGGAAGGGCTGGCTGTTCCAACTCTGGCAATGGCTACAGGGCATTTCATCTTGGAATGTAATATCAGGAGCTGTGGGGGCCTCACGTCCAGGCCAGATGCGGTAGTAAAGCTCATACTCCTTCTGCAATTCTCCCACCGGCTCCTGATACCCAGGAAAGGCGCAGAGGGGCTGGACAAGGCTGGACTGGGGCTTCAGCACCTCTGTGGCTTTACTCAGGTGGTTCCTCCTGCTGAAAATACCCTCCCTCTGCCCCGTCCCTATCTGCTCCTGTCCTTAGAGACCTGGGCCAAACGCCACCTTCTCCATGGTCTTTAGCTCAAAGACCAAATGCTGATGCAGGATCTCTCACTTTTTTCACCGTGACAACTCACGGTAATAAGCACCTTGTATACTGACACAAAACACACGCAAACACGCGGATTGCTATAGCTAAAATCCAAACCCCACAAGCCAGCTCCGACTTTACTGTGTGCAATGCGTTCCAGTTCGTTTCCTTGTCAAAAAATTGTGGCGATCCGCTAAACTGATTTAAGGACAGTTGAAACGTCCAGTTTGTACTTCAGTTAAAATGCAACCTGAGTACCTGATATGAAATGATCTCCAAAGTCAAGTCAAAAAATTTAAAAAAAAAAGGCAAAACATAGAATAGTGTGTGTACAGTTTGTGACCATTACTGTTTATTTCGAGGGGCACACACGTGTGTCTCTGGATGAAGACTCAAGAAACAGTCACACTGGGTGACCCATGCCTGTCTGTAATGCACATAAGATGATAAGCAATTGGAGAAGGGCCGTGCCTCGTTTATTCCTACATCACTAGCACTAGCTTCAAGCCTGGCACACAGTAGTGTCCATAAAGGCTTAATACGCTGTACTGAATTCAAAAGAACACTCAATGAGGCTCCCCAACGTATTTATCCACCCACCCTTTTTCCTTTCTTCCTACCTTCCTTCCTTTCCTCATGAATCCTTCACTAAATACTTACTGAAGACCTACTATGTGCCAGGTGCTGGGATGGTAGCGGTCCTCGCCTGGTTTTGCTCTATCTCAGAATTGCTTGCAGCCCTGGTCTGCACTTTATTTGGGTTCCTCCTTGGGGCAGACACTGTGTCTTCAACATGCAGACAGGAGGTTCCATGTCAAGCCTTTCTTGACAGATTTCAGCCCCACTGGCTGCCGGTCCCCTGCCACTACCTTTGCTCTCAATGGCATGACCAAGGACTCTAGGAATACCAGAGATCACCCTGATGCATGCCACTTGCCCAGTCACTTGTTTAATGAGGCTTCTCACAAAGTCCCACTTGCCTGATTACGGTAGAGTGTTGCCTCGTGACCCCCAGTGAACTCGCCCCTGGGTTAGTCCCCTCCCACACTGACTCTGGGCTTTACCACAAGATTTGTCTTGGCCATTGGGCCAACAGCAAGCATGATGCAAGCAGAGATGGGAAGAGCTACTTGCCCACTGGGGCTTGTCTGCCTGGAACTTGCTCTTGGAACTCGGCCGCCATGCTGCGAGAAGCCCAAGCCACTTGGAGAGGTTTTGTGGAAACAACCCAAGATGCTCTGGTTGATGGCTCCAGCTGGGCTCCTAGCCAGGACCAACTACCATCCATGAGTGTGCACCATCTTGGACATTCTAGCTCAGCCAAGCCCCCAGATATGGAGCCAGGCAACATCACATGGAGCAGAAGACCCACCTATCAGATCTCAGTCAACCCACAGCATCATGAGAGGTACCAAATGGTTCTTTTACATCACTACATCTCAGGCTGTTCTGTTACATAGCAGTAGCTAATCACAACACTGGAAAGACCATTTCTCACCTATAGCCTCATTAAGATGGTGGAGCTCCACATGGATCCCACAGGGTCCAAATGGGGTTGTTCTGATGTTCCCCGGGCTCAGAATCAACATGAGCCATGAGATGTTGTACTCCCCCTGAGGGACTGAATCCAGGGGCGGGGGGGAGGTGTCACCCAGGTCAGAATGCCGACTCTGGAGGCCCTCCTCCCCCACCATGCCCCTCTTCCCAGGAAACCTAGACCCTTGCAGGCACTCAGTACTCTGCTGGACAAAGTGCATGGATTTGATAGTGAAGGAAATGGTTATATTCCCGAGAAGGGTGCAAATGTGCATCCGTTTTTAGGCCAGAATTTGTGATTTATCAAACACATGTCAATAGGTCACTTGAGGCTTTTTCCCAAGACCCTTGGGGTGTCCCAATCCCTGGGAGCTTTGGTGGAGAAGTGTGGAGCCCTGATGTACCCCCTCACCCCTGGATGAGGGAGTCCTGGGCTTCGGGAAGGGAAGGGACTTGTCGCGGGCCTCCCAGTCAGCCCGTGGCAGAGCCGGGATGGGGGCAAACCCAGGCTCCGGACCTCCACTCCTCCCACCCTTGCTTTTTGCTGACCATCTAGTGACAGCTAGAAAAAAAGATCTTCTCTTTCAGGACAACGTCCCAACTTAAATAGAAACAAAGATATTACCTTTCCTGATGTCTTCACTCCTTTCCAGAGGCTAAAAAACAGGATGACCACGACGACCATCAGACAGAGTGAGAGTTGCCACTGGGGCAGGCCGATGTCGTGGATCCCGCTGCTCTCGTGCAGGTGCAGGACGCCACGCCTGCCCAGAGGAGAGGGGAGGGGACCGGGGGGGCGGGGACGGTGTCGTCAGACAGGATGACCGAGGCCATGGCCGCGGGCCAGTCCCCGAAAATGCCCACCGATGGAGACTGGCCTTGGGCTGCGTCAACCCCTGCCCCGCATCGCGTGGGCCTGCCCTGCTCAGTGGTGGCCAGTCCCGGGGACGGGCCCGCCCTGGGCCAGCAGAGCAAGTCTTCCCCTCACGTCTGTTTTTGAAACAATAACACAAATCTCTTGAGTGCCACCAGCACGCCTGGTCCTAGGGAGATGGCAGGGAAATAACAGGAAAAGTCCCGGCCCTTCAAGTGCTCACAGCCTAGAGCAGCGGAGTGATGGGGTAATTCTGACCTCCCCCCCCAACCCCGGGGAGACAACGGGACATTGGGCAAGGTGTGGAGACCTCTTTGAAGGTCATGAATTATGGAGGGAGGCTGTGCTCCTGACATCTGGAGGATCGTGACCTGGGACATCCTACAACGCACAGGACAGCCTCTAACAACAAAGAATTATATATCCAGTCCCAAATGTTCATGTTGCTGAGTTTATACATGCCTGTCTAGGGACTAAGATGAGAATAAACGTTTCTTCTCTTTGGGAATAGGCACTAAGTTAAAGGTACGCATATCCCGTGCCCCAGCAATCCTATTCCTAGGTATGTACCCGACAGAAATGTGTATATATGTTCACCAAAACACGTGTTCTAGAATGTTCACAGCAGCATGAACCACCATCACCTCAAACTGAAAAAATACTCAAATACCCCTTGACAGTAGAATGCATCAATTATGATACATTCATAAAATGGAATATCAGGAGGCAACTAGCTCTCTGTGGATGGACCTCTCACGAAAATCCTGTGAGAAAGAAGTCAAAACCAAGGGGCGCCTGGTGGCTCAGTCGGTTAAGCGTCTGCCTTCGGCTCAGGTCATGATCCCGGAGTCCCAGGATCGAGCCCCGCATCGGGCTCCGGGCTCAGCAGGGAGTCTGCTTCTCCCTCTCCCTCTGCCTCTCCCACTGCTTGTGCTCTCTCTCTCTATCTCTGTCTCAAATGAATAAATAAAATCTTAAAAAAAAAATGAAGTCAAAACCAAACCCAAAGAAGTCGGTACTTTCTGATTCCACTCATATAAACCACAACAGGCAAAACTAACCTGAGGAGTTAGAAGTCAGGAAGGGCATGTGCTCCCGGGGTGGGGACGACGGGTGTACAGAATGGGAAGGGACACTGTAGGAATTTCTGGGACACTTGCCAGTTATGTCTCTTGATCTGGGCGCTGGTCATATGGTTGTGCTCAGGCTGTGACATTCCTGAACCATCCCTCAGTGACATGCACTTCTTGACAATACTTATAATATGACGTGTCCTTCGATAAAAAGTGGGGTATTTGAAAGTAAGGAAAACAAACAAATAGAAGAAAAATGAGGCTTGAGACTACTGGGGTTCCTCATTCAATCTTCAGTGAAGAAACAGTAGAATTGCACAGAAAATGACCAGCTGCTAGTTAGAATCTAATCCAAGTCATTAGGATCAAACCGAAGGTCAAGTGAGGCCAACTGATATAATAATAGACCAGGTCCCAGGGGAGGGAGGAAACCCCTCCCCCCCACACACACAATTCCGTATCCCTGCAAGACAAAGAAAGCAGAACTGTTGCCCTAGAAGGGGGACAGCCTGGGAAGGTGTCCCCCTGCACCCAGATCATTTGTCCCTCAGTGTATCTTGGGCCTCAGCTGCACACGATGCCTTGTGTGGGGGGCTTACATTCTAGCACCAGAGGCAGCATTATGAGCACAATCACAATAAAGTGTGACAAGGGTTGGGAGCTGAGAGCTTCAAGGGCACCCAGAACGGTCTCTGCACCTCCACTGCACCCTACACTCAGAGGCTACAAACTACCAATACCCTTCAAGGCCCCCGCTCCAATGTCATCTCCTCTGGGAGGCCTCCATGATCACCCCTGGCAGGGATCTTTCAACCCTTCCCATTCTTGTGGCTCTTGGCTCATTTCCCAAGCCACGCCTGCTCCTGCCACATGAGGGCCGGCTGCATGCAGAGCTCTCCCTAGGGTAAGGAGGTGGATGAGCCATCTCTGGGTCCCCAATGCTAAGCCCGGGCCGGATGGTTCGGCTTGTTAGCTCAGAGCAGATTGTTGGATCAGGAACACCTGCTCACAACCTTTCTTGCTGAATCCAATAATCCATCTTCTAAAAAATGAGACCCAGGACCCACCCAAGAGGAACCAGGGAGCACAGATGGTCAGCCTCCCACAGGCCCTCACTTCTCTCAGCAGCTCCTCCCCCAACCTGGAGGGGTCCTCACCCTTCTGTCCA
Source organism: Phoca vitulina (assembly GCF_004348235.1). Lineage (NCBI taxonomy): Eukaryota > Metazoa > Chordata > Mammalia > Carnivora > Phocidae > Phoca > Phoca vitulina. The sequence goes on along the minus strand of NW_022589733.1, from coordinate 8,464,430 downwards.
GGTCCCTCACACTGTCCAGGGTGACTAGTGTTAAAGGCTAAAAGTAGCATGATATATTGTCCTTCCCTAGAGGAGTGCTTTAACTCAAAAGAACAACACACTAATGGCAAAACTTTGCACGCCCACAGTGGATAAACTGGGGGGGTGGGGGGTAGTCAATTGTCTCTCTGCCTGTCTGTATCTCTGTCTCTCTACCCCCCAACCACCCCTCCTCCCTTCCCTCCTCTTCCTCCTCACCCACTCCCCCCAAAAGAGAAATTCAAGGTACGGAGAATGTCACTTGGAGGCCTATCAACTTCTCACCCTGCACATTTGAATCACGCAGAGATCTTTTTAACAATTCCTGATGTCTGGGCCCCACTCTCAACCAGTTAACTTAGATCCCGTGGGGGAATGGGCCTGGACACCAGCATCTTTTAAATTCCCCAGGAGATTCTCCTGGGCAGCCAAAGCTGAGAACCTCCCCCCCACCCCCCGAACAATAGGTCTGCCCAAATTACAGGTTTTCTTTAGAGCAAGAGTCTTCCAGAAACTGTCTTTACTTTCCTGGCAAAATAAAATTGGCTTTCTGTGCCTAAGGGGAAAAAAAAGGCTCAGAGAGACTCATAAAATGTGGGCTTGGACTATTTTGTATGCCTGGGGATCAGAGGAGCCCACAGAATCACAGGCAGAGGGCTGTGCTCGCTGGGAGCAGTGCATTAGACCCTGGAAGATGCTGGGCTTGTGAGGAAAGTGCACCCCGAGTCTGGAAACTTGGTTAGCTTGTCCTTGGGCAGGTGACTGCATTTGAGGAGGCCACCACTGCCCTTGTGCGTGAACTCATGCGTTCATTTATTCATCCATTCCAAATTGAGGTCTATTTGCAAGAACGTGAAGGCAATTAGAAGAACATGGCCCAAAACGGGGGTCAGACAGACCTGGGCTCCCACCCGGGCCCTGCCACCGGCGACCGGCGGCCTGAATCCTTCCTCTGATTGCGCAAACTCATTCTGCACGTCTGCAGTGAGGCACGCAGTGCTGGGGGCCGGGGAAGGGCTGTGGACAAGCAGGTGTGGGCTCCAGCCACATGGAGCTCCCGTGGGGTTGGGGGGTGGGCACAGAAGCTGGTGCAAACATTCCCCATCTTGAGCCCTTTCCTTTCTCAGGAAAATGCTTCTCATGAGGATGAACTCACAGAACCCGAGACAGGACCTAGAACTCAGGATATGCTTCACAATTACTATATGGTAATAGTAACTATCACGAGCCGGTCCCAGCCTTCAAGGAGCAGCAAAGGAGCTAAGGAGTGCCCCCCAAATGACCGAGGGAGTTAGCCCCAGGAAGTCAGCCGGCAGGTTCCCGGGGAGGGGGGTGGCTGGTACCTTCTCTGCCGGGTGTGGGGGAGCAGGTGAGCTGAGAGGAGGTGCAGAGGTGCGGCAGAGGGAGAGAGGGACAGAGGGGGATGTGGATGGGCGTATGTGTCTGCAGGTGAGCAAGTATGAGTGAATGGGCAACGCTGTGTGGCCCACAAAGGCCCACATACCCCTTTCCCGGACGGCCCCCATCCCTGAGGCCCCCCACCAGATGTTGTAGCTTTAAACCACCCACCTGCATCTGCCCCATGCAATCAACTTCGGTGTCTGGCCCTCCTAACCCTGCCTCCTGGTCTGCTACCAACGTCCCCACCCTTTCAGCCGTGTCCCAGGCCAGACCCACATTCCCTTCCCCCTGGACTGTTACAGAAATCTCCCTGCATCCCCACTACCCAAGTCTCTCCATGGCCCCTTAACTCCAGTCTGGGCTGCTGTAGAACCATCCGTCTGACTGTCCTAATCGGTCCCTCTCCCACCCGAGTCCTCAAAGGCTCTTTATCACCTCCATCAGTGCTTCTCCCTGGGGCAGTTTTGGCCCCAGCTCCCCAGGGATGTTCGGCAATTTCTGGGTTGTCATATCTGGAGTGGAGGGAGATGCTGCTCCTCTCTCGTGGGCAGAGGCCAGAGATGTTACTAAACATCCCAAGTGCACAGGACAACCCTGCCCCAACAGAGAATTTCCTAGCCTGTAATGCTAAAAATGTGGAGGTTATGAAATCCTGGTCCAAAAGATAAAAACATAAGCCTTCCAGAACCTGAGGCCTTTCCTAACTGTCCCCTGCCCAGGGCATCCCCTGTCCTAGTTCACCATTCCTTGGACTCCTGGCCATGGCCGGCCACTCTCATTTCTCCATCATCTGAGGTTCATGTTGCTCTGGGCCTTGGAACTTTCTGTTCCTTTCCATCTAGAACACACTTCCTGGCCCGATTTATCTGCCTGGCTAGTGTCAACTCAAAATGATGCCCTGACTTAGGCTCCTCTCCTATGCCCTAGAGAAAGACAGAGGGGGCTGGGGGGAGAAGGATGGGGAGGAGGAAGGTAGGAGGAGAGGGAGGGGGAGGAAGGGAAAGAAGAGAAGGAGAGAGAAGAAGGAGAAGAAGAAGAAGAAGAAGAAGAAGAAGAAGAAGAAGAAGAAGAAGAGAGGGTGGGCCTATCCAAAAAGATAGAGAACCAGAATCAGGTGCTGAAGCCATCTGACTCTTCATTCTGCTTCTTCATTGTTTTCAATGGGCTGAGGGTTGAATGGTGTCGCTAACCATCTGGCCCATTTGACTATTAAAATGATGATAAAAGGCACTGGACCCACTGTACTTGGCCTGAAACTTGCTAAAATGACGCCAGTGTCCAGCCAGAGGGTCGAAAGGTCCCCACGTGCATGTGAAGACCAGGTTCAGGTTTTCGGGGCTTGCCTAGGTATTTCGCCAGTGAAAAGGCAGGACTCCTGAGCGGATTCCCAGGAAAAGAAATGTGAACCCAGCCTCTCTCCCCAGCAGGCTCAAGCCTCAGGGGTTAGCACAACTAACTGGGGTTTGTTGTACTTTTCCAGCAGTTTAATGAAAATGAATCATTGTAAAGTATATGGTCCAGGTTTTCCGAAGTCTGCGAGCCAAACGGGCTCAGTTTCTTCCTTGACATTTGAGCCCAGAGGATTAGCGCTGGGGTGGAGGGAGACTTCTCTGCCCCACCAGGGACAGGCAGGGGGTAGACGTTTTCTGCGTCCCGAGCATGTTCACCAAGGGTGCCCTTTTACAGATAAAGTTACAGAGCATCAGGCTTTCTTTTTAGCCGCTGGCTGCTTGGCTTCAGGCCTGGGGCCTGGGGAGAATAGCGGTTTTGTTCCCTTGGATGATGTTTTCAATCCATCATCAGCCTAAATGAGTACAAGATGGCAACAAAATTGGCCAGCAGGCTCTGGGGAAAGAGAAAGAAAGGACCTGGCCTCCTCAGGATTGGCACTGGGAGTCCTACTTGCTGCCTCCCCGGATTGAGATGGGGCGACTCTTTTAAAGCAGAAACACTGAAATAAAAGGGCCATGTGCCCTTAAAAAAAATCCAGTAGCGGCTCCTGACTTAGTGACTTCGAAGAAAAGGCAGCTCAAGGTGAGAAAGAGGTGCATAGAAGGGCTTCTGCCCACCCACAGAGACTCCAGTATGCAGGTCCCAAATGGATGGAGGAGGAAGACAGGAGAGCCTGGGGTGCAGGGTGGGAGACTTGGCCCAGACCACCTGGGCTGGGATCCCAGCTCTGCCCCTTCCTTAAAAACCTGACTGACCCACCACCTTCTTATTTGTGAGATAGGTGTATTTCGACCTCCGCCATCTCTGCAAACTAGGTGGGGCTGGGTGTGAAGAGATGCATGGTGCCTGGCTCGTGTGCTGGGAAGCTTGCAGGGACTGGGGCCGGGGGTGAGACCTGCGGAGCACAGAGCTGCTGAAAGAAGCCCCGGATGCTGCTCCCCACCCCAGGCCCCCAGTCCCCAGGCCCCGCTCACGGAAGAATGTCATCTTCCTCCACCACATTCTGCTCACAGCTGAGCCAAGCCTGGAAGAAGTTTAGGGCCGTAGCCGAAGTAATCTGGGTCTCAAAACCCAACTGGCCTCTCTCTCCTGCTGGGTGGGGGTCTCCGCTGGGGCAGGCCTGCTGGCCATTTAGACGCCAGCAGAGGAACCAAATAATGACTAGACTAGAGACGACCGACACTATCATTTTCCATTTTAATTTACAAGGACAAGGGTTGCCAAGAGCAAAAAGAAAAATCATGCCTTTTCCTTTAGCGTGAGATGATGAAGGGGAGAATGAGGAGCCAATCAATGGCCTCTATCAGCAGCACCATCCTCCTCTGCTGCCTTCTGGTCCAAACCACACTCATAAACTACGGAGGCCTAAAACCTCCACCTGTAAGTTCCCCAAAGGTTCTGGAATTTTCTGAGGCCCCACTCCTCGATTTCCCACGACAGGACCCTGTTGGGATGTCAGCCTGAACCAGGAAGAATCTTGCTCTGAGACAGGAAAGCAGAGTAGCTATGATATCAGAGTCTCCGAGGAGCTGTTCATAAGAGTCCCCATGCCCTGGCTGCACCCAGACCCACGAAATCAGGGTCTCTGGATATAGGGTCCAGGCATCCGTGTGTTTTAAAGCTCTCCACGTGGTTCAGAATCGCTCCACTGGGCTGGGAGCTTGGCCTTTCCTCCCAGACTGCCTGGGTTCAAACCCACTTCAGATGCCACCTCTAAACTGCATGATCCTGGACAAGTCATTTCCTGCGTGGGCCTGTTTGTTCCCTCAGGCATAGAACAAGAATAATTCTAGACCACAGTGGTCAGGATGAAAAGCCACGGCGCGCAACGACAGGGACATATCCTAAGCCAGACAAATGGGAGTTGTGACTACGACAATGTTTCTGAGTAATAATGACCATTGATAATGGTGAGAATGCAATACAAGCCAGGGGTTAGGACGACGGCAGGCTCTGGATTTCACTGCCTAGCAAGGCAGGGGCTGGGGTGAGGAGAGGGGTGCTCGTAGGGGCAAAGTGGAAGCAGGTGCTCACTCACGGAGGTCTAGGCCCGAATCTGGGCTCAACACAGCATGGGCCGTGGGGGCCGTGGGCCAGTGCTTCACGGTCTCATCTGCAAATGAAGCTAATGTTCACAGCCCCTTCATGTGTGCACTGAGGGAAAGAGTCACAGAAACCTCATGGGGTGGGTGTGAGCTTCCACTGAAGTCATGCATCCAAGAAAGTCAGCAGAAAGCTGGATGCACATCGTGAGCGATGAGCTGTTCACGGGACAGCAAGGGAGACAGGAAGGACACTGCTGTGAGAACAGATGTTCACTGTAAGTAACAGCAGTGCTTCGGTCCTTGGGGGCCTGCAGATGTGCTTCGAATCTGATGACAACGATGGACCCTCTCCCCCCCAGATTCCAAAACCTACATAGTTCTGCAGGTGCCTGCTGGAAATCCATAGGATACACAGAGGGAGGGAGGGGCATGCCGGGTTGGGGAGCCTTAGCAAATTTGCTGCAAGGGCTCACGGAGGGTCGGTGTAGGTCCTGAGCCCCAAATTCCCCTGAGCTCCAGGAAGCAGCAGACTTTCCAGAGGCCACTTTTATCCAAACCGTATCTCCTTGGTCCCATCACCCTGAGACGGCAGGGGTGGAAACTGGCCTAAAGGAACCCTAATCTCCAGATAATCGGGACTCACTCCCAGGTCCTTGGGGTAGAGAATCTGTCAGACTGATGGATGCTGGTCCTAGCATTCTGTCTTTTATGAATCTATCTTTTCTCATCCTCTGGACCTCAACTGTCCAAGGTGGTAGCCAACGGCCACATGCAACTCTTTAAAGGTAAACTGATGAAAATTAAATAACATTTAAAAATGTAACTCTTCGGTCACACTGGCCACGTTTCCACGGCTCCACTGGCCACATGGGGCTCCTTCACTGAACTGCACAGATAGAGAACCTCTCTAGACCAGGAATCCCCCAAGTCAAATCCACGGCCCCCAAGTCAATCCAGGCGTGTGGCCTGTGAGCTAAGAATGGTTTTTATCTTTTGAAAGGATAAAAGGAAATAAAGCAGAATAGGCAAGAGACATAGAAGGCCCTCAAAGCCCCAAATATTTGCCATCTGGTCTTTTATAGAAAGTTTGCCACGTCCTACTCCAGACCACGTGCACCTTGACAGTGAGGTCCCAGCGGCATTTCCCTGTCCCACGCTGCGGCTTGCAACAGGACTTCCTGCCTATCTGCTGACACTCGTGTCGAGATTGTTAAAGTGGGGATCACCCCCCCCCACACCCAGGAATAAAGACAGTCCATGCTCCATTCTCAGGAGCCTGCCGCCGCCATGCAAACATTTTCCACTAGGTGGCTGAAGACAAGCTGACCATGACCCACTTCAAGACATAAAAGGATGGACTAGAGGATGACAGGATTCAAGGGAACCGCAAAATAAATGTCAGTGGTTCTGGATTTAAAACCACAGAATAAAATAACCATGCACGAGCCCGTACATACATAAATGAGTGAACGAGGAAATGCAGATTAAAACCACCATGAGAGGGGTGCCTGGGTGGCTCAGTGGGTTAAGCGACTGCCTTCGGCTCAGGTCATGATCCTGGAGTCCCGGGATCAAGTCCCGCATTGGGCTCCCTGCTCAGTGGGGAGTCTGCTTCTCCCTCTGACCCTCCTCCCTCTCATGCTCTCTGTCTCTCATTCTCTCTCTCGTAAATAAATAAAATCTTAAAAAAAAACAAAAACCACCATGAGCTATCAGAACCTCCTACCTGTTAGAATGACCACCATCAAAAAACAAGACATAACAAGAGCTGAGGATGGAGAAAAGGGACCCCTCATGCACTGGGGTTGGGGACGCAAACTGGTGCAGCCACTGTGGGAAACAGTATGGAGGCTCCTCAAAAAGTCAAAAATAGGGGCGCCTGGGTGGCTCAGTGGGTTAAGCGACTGCCTTCGGCTCAGGTCATGATCCCGGGGTCCTGGGATCGGCCTCATGTCATGCTTCCTGCTCCGTGGGGAGTCTGCTTCTCCCTCTTCCTCTGCCCCTCCCCATGCTCATGCTCTCTCTTTCTTTGTCAAATAAATAAATAAAATCTTTTTTTAAAAAAAAAAGCTAAAAATAGAACTACCCTATGATCCAGCAATTCCACTGCTGGGTACTTAAGTGGAAACACTAACTCAAAAAGATCCCTGCACCCCTACGTTCACTGCAGCATTATGAACAATAGCCAAGACATGGGAACAAGACATCCACGGATGCATGAATGTATAAAAATGATGGAGTGTGTTTGTGTGTCCGTGGGGGGGGGGGGGGGAGAAAGTGACACACACACACACACACACACACACCATGGTATATATGCACAATTTCAGCCATAAAAAAGAAGAAAATCCTACCATTTGTGACAACACAGATAGACCTTGAGGGCATTACGCTAAGTGAAATAAGTCAGACAGAGAAAGACAAATACTATATGATCTCACTTATATGTGGAACCTAAACTTTAAAAAAAAAAAAAAAACAAAACTCATAGAAAAAAAAAACAAACGGGGGGTGGCCGGGGGGGGGGGGGGGGGGGGGGAAAGGGGGGGGGGGGGGGGGTCAAAAGATACAAAGTTCCAACTATACAATCAATAAGTCCTGGGGATGTCACATACAGCAAGGTGACTCCAGTTAACAATACTGTCCTGTGTATTTGAAAGTTGCTAAGAGAGTAGATCTTGAAAAGTTCTCATCGCAAGGAAAAAAATTTGTAATTATGTGCCGTGATGGATGTTAACTGAACTTACTGTAGTCATCATTTGCAATATATATGTGTTTCTAATCACTGTACACCTGAAACTAATATAATGTTACATGTCAATTGTATCTCAAAAAAATGAATTAATGAGTGATCGAATGAATGAATAAATAGGGGACAACTCTTCCTTACAAAAGAATTCCAATCAATTAATCTAGGGGGAATGATGGGAATAGAAAAATCACAATCAGACAAACGCTATCATAATCATCTTTGCTTGCAAGACTCATTGAAGGATGCTTAAGAATTGTGGGTTGAAGTATGATGAGAAACAAGATATTTAGATAACCTCATGTGCCTCCACGGAAGACATTTGTGAATGACGAAAGGAATAATGCTCTCTCCACACAGAAGGAAGCTGGCTGCTATGGTCTTAGCCAAGCCATCACGGTTAACGTCCCTGTAATAAGAGACTGGCATCACATACCACCCCCCGATCCGGCGCACTGGGAAGGACGCAGCACCATCTCTACAGTGTTCTTGTCCAAAATGCCTAAGCTCAGTCTAACCGGGAGAAAAGAGCAAACCAACCCAACTTGTACAGATGACACTCAAGGGAAGACCAAAGACTTCCTGCAGATTGGAGACTAAGGGGAAGCGGATCCTGGGCCGGAAGAGGACATGAGTGGGAAAACTGATGAACTTTAAAAAAAGGTCTGAATTTAGCAGGTTAGTTAACAGCATATGAACGTTAATTTTCTGATTTCCATCGCTGCACTCTGGTTCTATAAGGAGCCAAGTGGGTGGAGGGTATACAAGAGCTCTGTGGGTTACTTTTATAACTTTCTGTGTCTAAAATGGTATCAATATAAAAAGTGTCTTTTTGGGGCGCCTGGGTGGCTCAGTCGTTAAGCATTTGCCTTCAGCTCAGGTTGTGGTCCCAGGGTCCTGGGATCAAGACCCGCATCGGGCTCCCTGCTCCCTACACAAATCCTTGTCTCAGGACCTGCTTCTCCCTCTCCCACTACCCCCTGCTTGTGTTCCCTCTCTCGCTGTCTCTCTTTCTGTCAAATAAATAAATAAAATCTTTAAAAAAAAAAAAAGTGTCTTTTAAAAAAGATGTTCAGTCTTCTACTACCAGTCGGTGACTCTCACGCACACGTGGTCCAAATACCTCTCCTGAGGTGCACGTAGCTGGCCTGCCTCCCGCCTCCCAAATTTCACTCACAAGCCCCAGCTCCTCACCCCGCTGGAATCCCAGAGAGACAGCAGCATGGGGCCGGCCAAGAGACAGCTTCGAGGTCAGTTCCGCTCGGGTCCAAGCTACACCTCCATCAGCCGAGCCCCTATACATGTCCCCTTGACTGGCTTCATCAGTTCTCATGTCACCTCCTCAGAGAAGCCCTCCCTGACCACCTGAACTAATGTTCCTCCCTCCCCCCAACATCCCTTTCTACCACATACCTGGTTTTAGTTCCTTAAGAGCACTTACACTCCCGACAATGTGTTTCATTTCATGTAGGGCACGCTGACTCTCTAAAACGTTCTTGCTTCCCTGCCTGCTGACTCGTGCATTTCTCCCCAGCCCCACTCTCCCGTGAACACGGGGCCCGCCACTGCCCCGTCCACGGCCGGATCCTCAGCTCCGAGCAGGTGCCGGCTGCTCAGCACACCTTACAAACCAGGGCTGGGGTTTTTCCTTAGCCTTTGGCCCAGGAACTGCCCCGCACAGCGGTTGGTGTGCCCACGTGAATAGGACACGCGGCCGATGACTTACTCATAGAACTCTGCTGCGGGCGTGAACTTGTACTTGGAGTACTTGGTGTGGTTGCCCAGCACGGAGCTATTGAGGAGCTTGGGGTCAGTGCAGTTGGGGCTGTTCCAGGAATGGCCGCAGTCAGTCCAGGGCAGTTTGAGGGTGAAGGAGGAGAAGAGGTAGTAGAGCGACCAGGCAATGATGACGTTGTAGTAGAAGCCAACGTAGATGGCGATGAGGATCACGGCGTAGCCCACTCCTGCGCGGGGGGGCAGAGCGGGCTCAGGCGGGGGCTTCCCCAGGCCCCATCCCAGAGCCTCTCACGTCTCCTGGGGAGCCAGCTCCGACCATGGCATGACCCGACCCCTCCGCCCCTCCTTCTCTGCAGCCCAACCCGTAGGCCGTGGAAACCCACCAGCCCTTTGCCGGAGTGCTCTCTCTGGCCCCTGGAGCCCCTCGGCCCCCTCAGCAGGCAGGCCAGAAGTGCCAGGCCCTCACTGCCCCCAAGCAGCCGCCGGATGTAAGTACCGGAGTGGATGAAGGCACTGGAGTCTGAGTATCCCGGGTCCCTCACCCCTGGGGCGGAATAACAGTGAGGCCCACTAATGCTCTCTCCCCGGGGGGATGAGCCCCTGGCCCACGGTGGAATGGGCTTGATGACACACCTTTTACTGGCTGACTCCCCTTCTCTGGGTCCTACAAGTCCTTCCTAGAATCACCTCCCAAAATAACTCCCTACACAAATCCTTGTCTCAGGACCTGCTTCTGGGGAACCCCAAACAAACTCCCTGATTAGCACTGGGCCCTACTTTCAACCATCTGCTTTGTGCGTGTGCCAATCCCATCTGCCTGAAGATACAGGGAGCTCCTCTTGGGCTAGCTAGTTCTAGGCCTTTGCCTAGAGTAGACATTTTTTCCTGCCTGTGCAGCATTGCTCTAAGGGAGTAGCCTCAAGCATTCTTAGCATGTGAGGTTTGGGTAAGGCTAATCCCTCACGTCCTTGACCTAGCTATAGGCACATGCCTCAGGCCTGGCCACTCAGACTTCTGCTTGCCCAGAGCCACAAGGATTGGTTGATAGAGGGACCTATGACTCAAATGAAGCCAATGAGAGTCCTCTCTGAGACCTTTAAGGATGATAGAAGGTGTCTTTGATTTCTTGTGTCACTGTTAAACTTGGTAGGAGGTCATCTTGTTGTTGCTGATGGCCAGTTTTGCTCGCACCTGAGAAGAATATGCCTGAGATGGATGCTGACGCTGACTTCCGATGGAGAGAGGTCAAAAGAGATTCCAGGTAATCTTATTCAAGCACCTGGATCAAGATGCACCTGAAGCTAGCCAGAAACCCTTGGACTTTACTGTATCATAAGCCAATTAATTCTCTTCTACATGAGAGCCACTTTGAGTGGGATTTCTGGGAATTAAACTAAAAAATTCTAACTAATACACATGTCTTATAAGCCTCTTGTACCAGCCCGTGTCCACTACAGGACTGAGTACAGAGAAGGTGGTCAGGAGACACGTGCCACCTGAGTAAAGGCGCACAGGAATCATACCGGCCCTCAGGGCCATCAGGGCCCGGGTCACTAACCAGTGCTTGGGAGGCACTAATTCTGACTCCATGCCCTTCTCATCGATGTACAGGGGCCAAGAAATGCCAGTTGCTATGGCTACTTTCTCCAGATATGCTCCAAGTCCCAAATGCAAGCAGGCTTCACCACGTCTCCCAACTGTGATCAATCAGTGGTGGTTGCTGGATTAAGGACCATGAGACAGGTTTCTAGCTGAGCCCAGAAAGGCCCATGAGCAGTTGACCATGTCTCTGCCGTGGGAGCGTGAGCGGAGAAGAGTGGGGTGCGCTGGGTACTTCTGACACTCCCGTAAATATTTCCCACGTGGGAAACAGACACCCTCTGGTCACTCAGCGGTAGAAGCTGGACTGGTCCCCAGGTTTCTAGACTTTCTAGGCTAAGCTGTTCCTGACACACCAAATGCTCTCCACGTAACCCTGAGCGATGAATGCTCTTGACCGCGCCAATGTCCGTGAACCCCAACCCCACCCCCGCCCGAGAGCTGGTCTACCTCAGATCCCACCTCTGGAGCAGTTTCTCCAAGGGGCACCGAGGAAATCTTTTAGATAACCTTGGACTCCCCCCGACCCATGCTTTACCTTTGAAGAATGGGCAGATCTTCCACACTGTGGCTGCCCCTTCTCGGTTGTACTGGCCCAGGGCCAGCTCCATGTAGAACAGAGGCATCCCGGCGATGATAAGGAACAGGGTGTATGGGATCAGAAAGGCACCTGGAGGACACAGAGGCAGCGCGTGACCCCCCGGACCCCTGCCCAGCCTCACGCCTGCCCCTCAGAGTGCCTGCCAGAGCTTCAAGGTCCTCATTCCCCAGCTCCCGGGCCACTTCCCGAAGGTGTTTTGTGGGAGATAAATAGAGTGACACAGAGCCACGAATACAAGTAATTGCCACACTGATAATTGTGGGGGTACCAAGAATAACCATCAGTCATGCTAATGAGCTTCTGTGGTCAGAGCAGTAAAATCTGGCTTCATCAAAGCTGAACGGGCTTGTTTCTTGCAGGATTCTTCTGGCCTTCGAGGACGCTTAGAGGTACGGCCTTCACCAGATTCCTCTAACTGCAGAACCTTTCCTTGCGTGAACCGTCGCTCTGGGGGATGCCGATCGCCCCAAGGCCCCCTTGTAGAGGTCAGAAAATTGAGATCGGAGAGGGAGAGAGACAGTGCCCAAAGTTACCTATGATTGAGTTTCTAAATTTGCTTCCATATGTCTCATTTTCAGGTCACTGGATTCTTAGTTTCACTAAGAGACATAATCAGACAGGGTCGCTATGTCTCCCCACCCCCGGGAGGAAACTGATGGCAGAGAAGGAGAGTCGAATCAGTCCTGTAAGCGACAGAAGCGGGACTCGCATTCAGGTCTTCCAACGCGTCAGGCTCGCTCGCCCTGCTACAGGGGCTGAAGGTAAGTAAACCCCGGAGCAAGTCTCTGAGCAGGGAAGGAGCCCACCCAGAGCATCGCAGAAACTAGAGGGGGCCCCTGGCAAGGAAGGGGCAGCGACTCATCCCTGAGAGAGTTGCCGGTGGGATGAGACATGGGCGAGTTTCAGAGATGATTCTCCGTGTGCCCGGCAGCCCCGGGGTGAGCTTACGGGGGCTCTGAGGTCACGAGGTGACTCACTGGGATACGTGCCATGTCAGCCCCGGCTATAAGCGGGACCGAAGCCAAATGCCAACTCCTTTTCCTGACGCAGCTGGAGGTGCACCTCGTCCCCGCCTCTGGCCTTTGGCTAAGATGCCGTAACCTTGGAAACCAAACGCTCTCTGGCCCACCCACACCAGCAAAGTGCAGAAACTGGGAAATATTTCATGACGGTAGCATGAGGACTGGAACGTCCTGGGCTGCGTTCCAGGCACTTTCCGGGCAAGGTCTCATTCCATTTTCACATCAACTCTAAGATGCAGAGATGGTTCTCGATTTTACAGGGGATCATGGCGAAGTCACATGGCACCCCGGGTCAAACACGCCCAGGACGGACTGTCAATCTCCACTTTCTTCCCAGGGCTTCTCCTCAGGAAGCCCGGGGCTCTTAAGGACAAAACATGAAGTGTTGGCCTCCGTGCTCAGAAACCTCTCCCTTCTGTAGCAAAAGATGGATCAGCATGTGGGCACAGGAAAGAAACTACCAGAAAGTGAGTACCTCCTATGTATCGAGGAGACACTAAGCACTGGACATCTGGGATCCCATCTGACTTACCTAGAAAAATCTGATAGACCCATTTTTCAGAGGAGGGAACTGAGACTTGGGGAAATCAAGTGACCTGACCAAGGTCACCCAGCCAGTCATTGATGGGTGTGGGGTCAGGCCTAGGTCTGCCTGCCTCCAGAGCTCCAGAGCCATTCCCAACATATTTTGCAGATTCCAGAACATTCCAGCCTCAGTGGAGGCCATGAGTCTAAACAGGGTCTTAGAGGGGAGGGTGTTCTGACCCTGGGGATCTGGAGCCAGCTTAGCCGTCTAGTCTGTTGGTCATACCCTGGCCCGATATTCCATCCCCTGGTCCATGCCTGACTTCTCTGCAATGCCCAGGTGCCCACGTCTCTCGATCCCTCCTCATTTCCTGCTTTCAAACTCCGCCCCTGCCCCTCTCCCACACAGAGAGGGCTGATCTGGCACGTGAACCCACGTCTGTCCACGGTGGGACAGCAATCCCAGTTGGGGCAGTGATGCTGATGGAAGTAGCTGGTGGTGGTGACATTGGTGAGTACCTGTTACATGCTAAGCCACACACTAATTATTCATGTAAAACCGTCCCTGAGAGAGAGTTACCACTAATTCGGTCAAGTAGCTTGTCCAGACTAGGAAGTATGCAGCTGGGCTTCAAACCTGGATCTCTTTGAGCCCCACTCCGTCTGTGGCCACCTACTGCTGCCCTTGGGAGACGGCAGCCAGAGAGGAGAGGGCATAGAGCTATCCGACTGTTGAACAGGTCTGAAGACTGAAGTCGGTGGCCCAAGGGACAGTGGGGAAGGAAAAAGCCGGGAATCACGGCTTAGATCTCGGCCCTGCGGTTTGCTGCTGATGACAGGACATTCTTTTTTACAACAAAAGGGAAAGTGCAACGTCAACCAGCTAACCAGGTGTCTCACCTGGGCCAGTTTTCTCAACTCTTACACCTCTGGGTGGCACCTGCCAACAGGTAGGTGGATTGCCCAGGCTGAGATTCATCTCCTCTTGTGCCTGGCTGGGAGTCCCAGCAAGGGAGAGAAGGAGGGAAGAGGATGGGTCTGCACAAGCCCGAGGCTCTTCTCTGAATGCATTTGATGTGGGCCGGCCACCGCTTCAGGAGGCAACAGCCCAGAACCCTCCAGAAAGATGAAACAGCTGAGTGTGGCTAAAAACCAGAAAGCTGCCCTGTGGCCAGTGCCCTATTCTCAAAGAAGACGTTGACCAGCTAGTTGGCCCAAACCCCTTTGCAGAAAGATCTGGAGGAAGCTGGGGCAGAGCTGAAGAGCCGGAAAGGGATTTCAGGGGTGACTGAGGTCAGCTGAGGAGGCCTCTCTTAGAAACAGGCCTGCAGCAGCTCCTGGAGAAACTGAGGCTGGATTGCAAACTTTCTAGAAGTTACTGTCCTGCAAGGCCTATAACCACCACATTCTCACGGGCCTGCTACATCTTCATGTGTAGGACTGTCCCTTGCAACAGCTGCAAGCAGCCTCGCATGGGTCCTGAGAGCGGAGAACCGCAGGGGCCACAGCCCACTACCCTGTCTTGATTCTGGAATGCTCTGGTTGTGCAGGTGCTGGTGCGCAGGCCTGGAGAAGCCCCTACGGGGCATCCTCCTGAGCCTTCAGCCCATATGCATGTACACAGATGCACGCCTGTGCACACTCACGATCCTGCACACTGACACCCACAAACACACGAGGAAAAGAACCGTCAGCTGTAAAAGGGACTCTGACAAATGGCCTTGGATGAATTTAGTAAGAAAAGCATCTGTCCCAGCACCTCTAGCCCAGTGCACACTGCCTGACACCCCACCACTATAGAGGAACCCTACTGGTCAGAGAGGGGCTCTGGAATCTTCTGTGCATATGCCATGGCAGTCCTCAGGAAGGGGAGCCCAGTGGTCACTAAGTTCCGAGTGGGATGCACCCGGGCAGATGAGGAGGGCAAATGAGGAGGAGCTCGGGAAAGGAGAGCGAATGCCTATAGGGGGCTCATCTAGAGGTGGTAGGGCGCAGGCCTGCTGGGGATTTGGGGTGAGGTGGAGAGAGTGTGATCAGGGAGGGGCTGCAGGAAGGAGAGGAGGGTCCCCTGAGACCTAGCTGAACCCACTTCCCAGACTGCTGGGGGCTGGATTCCTCAAACTGTGCCTTCTGGCCACACCCTGATATACCAAGAAGTAAAAACCCACAAAACTATTTCCTTGGTGCCCATAGCTCAGCTATGGATGGTCACTGCCCGTGGCTTTCCCCAGATCTCCATGAAAACCTCGGTCCATGCCGATACTTAGCCAGATTTGTGCCCCCTCCCCGAACACCCCAAAGGCATAGTAGACATAAGGGTGCAAGAGAGGGTGAGATTTCTGTAGGAGACAGTGCTGCTCCCCACAGGTGCACGGGTGGGTTCGGGGGCAAGAGTACACGTGGAGATCTACACCCCACGTGGCCACGTTTTTCAACACGACACATCAGGCCATACCTTTTAAATCAAACACGCTCTGTCTTCTTCTTATCTCGACAACTAGACCTCCATGACGGTTCTATTATAAGGTTCAATTTTGGAATCCTCCCTTCTTATAGCTCTGCACGGCAGTGTGATAGCATGGGGGGGGCCCATTTGCCCGCACCCTGCTTCTTCCCCACCTCAGCGCTGTCCAATGACACGCAAGGCCTTCTGCACACACGTGTGGACTCTTGCATCCACGTGTCTAAGCTCTGTGCACACCCCTGCAGACAATGGGCCCCCGGCCTCCCCTGGGACCCGGGCCCTGCGCACCTGCAGCACAGGCCACATGATAGAAGGAATGAGGTGGGAGGCCCACGAAGACCCCAGAAGGGGGTTGGGGTGTTTGCGCAGGGAAATCCAGGGTCTGGGTACCTGGAGTGGTGCAGGGGGGAGGCAGTGTTCTGGGCGGGCAGGCTCTCTAGGCCCGGGCCTCGGTGAGAAGCAGAGGAGGGCTGAACAGAGCTCTCTAAAGCACAGGGCCCAGGGCAGACCCCCTGTGACATAATGTGATATATAGATATTTGGTCTCTGCTCTGCGTTCCTGACAAAGAGCTCTTAAAAACCCTCGAAATTTTCTAAGTGGGAGTGATAGGAATGTCTTATACAGAGCTTCTAAATCCCTTGGAATTTTCTGGGTGATAGGAGGATCTTTTGTTCTAATGAGATAATTCTTGGTGGGCTCCTGGGTGGGGGCCTGGTCCCCAGGAAGGCCAAACCCTGATTAGAAGCTTGGAACTTTCAGCCCCAGCCTGCAACCTCCGGGACAGAAAGAGGGGCTGGAGATGAAGCTAAAACCAATGATGCCCACATGTCGAAGCTTCCATAAAGATCTCTGAACTACAGAACTCGGAAAACTTCTGAGCTGGACAACACATCCACGTGCCAGGAGGGTGACCCACCCCAACTCCGCGAGGGCAGAAACTCCTGGGGGCAGAAACTCCGCAGGGACTCTTCCAGACCTCGCCCCACGTACCTCCTCATCTGGCTGCTCCTCGGGATCCTTTCTCATACCCTTTATAACAAGCTGGAAGATGTAAGTCAGTGCCTCCCTGAGTTCTAGGAGCTGCCATAGCCAATGACTGCACCTGACGAGGGGATCCTGGAAACCCCTGATTTACAGCCGGGTGGTCAGAAGCACAGGTGTCAGCCGGAGACCTTGACCGGCATCTGAAGTGGGGAGACCCCTGAACCCGTGGGGTCTGCTAACTCCAAGTCGACACCCAGCTGGGGCCTGCAGAGTTGGAGCGCTGGTCCATGTGGGGAAGCACGGAGGACAGGCTCTGCGTCACCAGTTTGCTGCGATAACTGGCAATGATGGAGGAGAAGCACTTAGGAGGCACTCAGGCGGTGCTCTGTGCACGAGAATCACGTCCTGCCATCACGCAGGACAGTGCATGCAACTGGAAATCGCAAGTCGGCCATCGCCCGTGGAGTTGAGGGTGGCCGGGTCCTTCACAGGGCACAGCCTTGAACGCCTGCTGGAGGCTCACCAACACGGAGGGGCTTTGAGGCAGTCCCTTGGGGCCTCATGTCCCCGTCCCAAGGGAGGCTGGCTACTCCCTTGCGGCCAAAGAAGAGTGTGCGGACCACAGGCAGGAAGAGGGTCAAGGGTCCCCCCAGGCCACCGCCAGCCCCATGACCACAAAGGGCTCCCACAGTGCTGCCCAGAAGCCCCTCACGAATGAGGGAGCTGCTCCCCCGCGGCTGGCACTGCTCAGCCCTCAATCGTCAGGCCTTTGGCGAGTGCCTCAGTTCAAGAGAACCACCGCACCCAAGGCCACGTCCCCTTCCCAAGACAGCTGTATCCACTGACCAACTGACATCAGGGCATAGTCCCGGCCTCCTCACCTCAACTCAGGACAAGTCTGGGGGAGCCATCCCAGTCTCCGAGTTCCCCACGGTCAGCTGAGGCTTTGCTGAATCTGGTGGTCAACCTCTCCATCTGGCCAGCACCCCTTCCCTCAATCCCTCCCCCGGCAGCCTCCCCTGTCCCTCCGCCTTCCTTCTGGCCTTAGACCCACGGAGAACAAAACGGATCGGTCTTGTCCAAAGCGATGCTTTGCGCACTGGGTGTCCACCTTAGCATCCCCGCTCTGAGCCTTCGCCAGCTAAACAGCTGGCTTCATGCGGCCATTCCTTTAGCGAAACGCTCCAGTTCTTACACGAAACCAAGCCCAGATCATTCAAGTTTGTCAACACAGACTCCGTCCAGGGTAGGGTATCGGAACCATGGGGTGACGCCTCGTGGTTCCTCCCCCCCAAGACTTATCTTCTGTTTAGGGGCCTCAAGGACCACAGTGGGCCCCTGCCCATGGGCCTCAGGATCCCCCTAACTTCCGCCCAAGTGGAGTCTTGCAGCCGTGGACTCCTGCCTTTCACTGAGATCAGCCGGGAGCATGGGAACACGCCTGCTGTTCAGGCGGGAGCTCCCCACAGAGTGACCTACACATTCAGCTTAGGTGCTTCCAGCTGACCTCTGAGTTGACCTTGGCTCTGAGACCAGGGAACACCCCCAGCGAGGAAACATGCCCACTTCCTGATAGATGAACACCCCCGGCTCCTTTCAGGAGGTCCCTGCGGGTGAAACTCAGGGGAACTAATGTTGGGGTGCTCCTCATGTAACAATTCTTCCTCTGCTGTCAACTTTGCGGGGTCTGGACTGATTTTTATTAATGAAGCTGAGACTTTCCCTAGAGCTCCTTGAAGGTTGAGGTTTTCCATCTCGGTCCTGGTCTCTTTAAAATGAACGAAAACAAGGGTGTTCTGGATGCTCAGAACTACATTATGGAAGGAAATGCTACCCACAAAGAATAGGAGAACCTCATCTCCCTCATTCGGGATATGATACTTCCAATAACAGAATCCAAGATGACGTTACATTTTAGGATATCTACCCTAGACTATGAACTCCCTAAAGGGGGGGGGTTGCCTTTTGCTCATCTCTGTGTTCCTGGCATATGGTGGGCATGTTGGAAATGCTTTCTTGTGCAGTAAGTGGCTCCCAGCAGTGACTCATGTGGAGGATGCGGCTAATGAAAGTCCCACGGCCTTCCTCCACTTGCACGGTGACCTAATCCTTACTTAGGCAGTTGGGTCTGGGACCAAAGGAAAGGGTGTAACCTTTATCCCCATGAAATCCCATCTTGCTGGAAACAGCTTCTTTAGATCTTTTTGGCCAGCTCAGAGCAATGAGCCACATCATGCTGATGACCCCAGATTCAAGACTCAGCTCTAGTCCCCGATGAGCACCAACTTGTTCCTGCAAACTCGTCAGTGGAGGGCCCCATGCACCTGAGCTAAACAATCAGTTTGGCAAGCTCAGGGTGTAGACGGCCTCCTACAGCCAGCCCGGATATGAGAGCACTTGAGATTGCAAACCTCTGACCTCTGCAACAGCCACCACTTCACATCCAGCCTCCGGAAGCCCAGGTATTTTGGCCGAGAAGTTTCCCACCCTCATGGGCCATGGGCACCTGACACCCTCAGCATACTAGGGAAGGAGAAGAACCCTATCCGGGACCAGAATCACATCTCACGGGCCCCCGTGCAGGAATGTTAATCCCCATCTTCCAGGTGAGCAAAGAGCAATGGGAGGAGGTCAGACTCTCAGAACACAGAGCACAGCCCGGCTCTTGATTCTCGATTCCCCGGGCCGAGGTGTGTCTGCTGTCCAGCCTGACTCCCTTTCCTTAATTTCCTCCCAGAATCAATTCTGCTCCCGCCAAACTCAGGACCCCACTGTACTCCTGGGTCTAGCCTGTAATTAAAAATCATCAAACAAGGGGCGCCTGGGTGGCTCAGTCGTTAAGTGTCTGCCTTCGGCTCGGGTCATGATCCCACGGTCCTGGGATCGAGCCCCACATCGGGCTCCCTGCTCGGCGGGAAGCCGGTTTCTCCCTCTCCCACTCGCCCTGCTTGTGTTCCCTCTCTCACTGTGTCTCTCTCTGTCAAATAAATAAATAAAATCTTGAAAAAAATAATCAAACAATTAACAATAATAGAACAGATCCGTTTACTGAGCCCCTTCTATGTGCCAGACACTCTTTTGAGGGTGTTATGTCATCGACATCATCACCCTGCCAGAAGGTAGACGCTTTCTCCTTCTTTGCACAAGGAAACTGAGGCCCAGAGAGCATGAGTCCAGGGCTCCATTTCCAGGAAGTGTCAGGCTCAGATTCAAACCCGGGTCTGTCTGAACCGGAGACCATGTGTGTAACAGCACAGGACTCGTCTCAAACAGAAGCAGTCATTGCCAAGACCCCTCTCCTGGCAAGGAAGGCAGACGTGGAGACCCAGGCGATCTGCCCACGCCTCCCCGGCGACCAGCCCAGGCCAGGCCCAAGACCACAGGTGCAGGGGAGATTCAAGCACCCTGAAAACAGCCCCCACGGCCTGGCACTGTCTCTCTGTTTGAGAAGGTTCTGGAATTTCCAAGTCTGGCTTTCCCCGTTGGTAGCATCTCACACGTGTGCGGCCCAGCAGCTGGCCTCTGGGAAGATGTTCAGACAGGCTGATCATTCCCAGGAATTTATTCAGAAAGTATTAGCCGGGGGCCTAAACTATTGGCACCTTTATCATTTCACAACATGCTCTGGTCTGTGCCAGCGTGCACAGCCAGACTTGGAGGTTACCATGTTCAAACTGGCACCCGAAGATCACCCGGGCTCGTAAATCACAGGCCGGCAGAGTCCTGGCTTGGGTGCGGCCGCTTGGCCAGGTCATCGGAGAAGGATAACTCTTGGGGGCCCAGCTGTAGTGGGGAGCTCGGGCTGGGAGAGGGGCTGGGCCATGCCCAGAGAAACAGAGTTGGGATTCAAACTTGGGTCTTCGGGCTGCTTCCACAATCACAGGATACCCACCTGCCAACATGCTGGCCCATCTCAGGGGCTGACTCTAGAATTAGGGTTAAGAACTGATCTCCAAGGAGCAGCCAGGAGGGCTCAGCAGAGATGAAGGTCCGAAGGGGCCAGCTGAGCTCCCCCAGAGGGCTGAGGGGTAGTTCAGAAAAGGAGCTGCCTTCGAATTCGGAGATGGAGGGTGAAGCTACCCTGGGTCAACCACAAGTGGAAATTCACTGGTACAACTTCCCTGCCCCTTAACCTGATATTCAAGGTCTCCAGGGCCGGGCCCCAACTTGCCTCTCTGCCCTTATCTCTGCTGGCTTGCCCTCCCGCCAAGCCCGCACTCCTCATCTTTGAGATGATATACCAAGTGCATTCTAGAACAACAAGAATGCCTCCTACCGTCTCAAGGCTTATCCATGCACCTCCCATCCGGAGGGGCTAAGCTCCCAGGACAGTGCACCTCCCCATCTTTCCCAAGCAGCCCCTCCTCAGGCCTTTAGAGCACTTGTCACCTCTCCCAGCCATTTCCCACGTCATCAAAATGTGGTTAAGGAAGAGTAACAGTCACCTTAACTAGGGGCCAGACTCCCTGTCTGGCTCTCCATGAGCCTGGTATCACATTATCCCATGCTCACCCTCTGAGGGGAAAACCATTCTTCCCATTTGACAGATGAAGACATCGAGGCAGGAGGGGCTGCCCAAAGTCCCGCTGGCAGAAGCTGGAAGCCGGGACTCCACGGCCAAGGCCCCTGACCTCTAGCCTGCCAGCCCCACCCCAGCAGAGCGAGCGCCCTCTCTTGGTCAGTTACTGCCGGGGGCTCCCGCTGTCTCTGGATAGGCGTTAGGGCTTGGATCGTTCCATTCATTTACTCATTCAATAGAAGGCTGTTGGGTACCTTCTACCACATTCCTAGGATCTGGACCTTATTTTGAGCATTCGAAATAGAGGCAGGAAAAAGCCACCGTCTATGCTCTCGATGTGCCCCCGTCTGTTTGGGTGACCGATACACACAGAGATAAATGACCCAACAACTCAGGTGGGTGATAGGCAGTGTTCTTGGACCAAGGAGAGGGAGCTTCCCGCCCAGTTTGCCTAAAAATCGGAACCTGTGACAAATCGGCTGTGTTTGTAAGGCCCCCCCGCCCCCCGCCAGCACCTGGTGTATCACCCAGCGTGCATGCAGCAGGTGCTCACAGTTGGTGGCAATGGCCCTGGGAGCTCGAAGTGTCAGTGGGAGCTCTAGAATATCCATCTAGCCAATGTGGCCAGTTGGCCATCTGGGGTGCATTTAGTTTCAACCAACACTTACAACAGTGGAAATGGCGTGTAATGGCGTGACGCTTTAGGTGGCTAAAGCTCCTGGCAGGCAGACGTGGTGATGAATATATGTAGGGGGCCCCTGCAGAGCCTAGCACTGTGCCTCACACCGAGAGGAACCCGAGAACTATTGCTGATTCATGAGAGGGCCTCCTGCTGTCTAGGGACACGCAGTCTCAGACAGCCCCTTGAGGACATGCTGGATGGCGCATCTTAGGGTCTCGGTCTGTCTTTCATTCGTCATCTCCCCACCTGCTAAAAATACGTGGAATCTGCCTTTCCTCCCTCCCTGGGCCCAAAGGGCCAGAATTCTTAAGGCCAACCAGAGACTCTTGAGAGGCTGCAGCAGCCAACCAAGGGAGAGTGTCCCCTCTGGATAGTGCTTCCCATTTCTCAACCAGAGCGAGGGTCCAGAGCAAGCGCTAAAGCAAAGAGCTGGGTCCCAGACCCTATGGGACCAGTCGCGAGCTTTCCCTTTACCGGGTTCCAAATCCTCACCCTGCCTGCCTCTGACCACCTGGAGTCGTGAGCCAGAGCCACTGCCAGGCAGGATGACCCAGTGGATAGAAGTTTCCAGAATTGGGCCCCCCTTTGCCAACGTCTTCCTCCCTGCCATTTTCCCAGACTCTCTGCAGGGCACCCCTGAACTCACTCCAGCAAGGGGCAGAAGACTGGGGTGGTTTGGGCACCCAGGAACAAAGGCTCTCAAGAAGGAGCTAGGGTCTTAGGACCTTGTGCCCCGCCCCTAGGCCCCTTCTTCCAGGGCTCTGCCCTTTGAATGGGCCGAAGTTGGTCTCTGGACTTGCATCCCAGGCAGGTAGGTCATCTGTCACCCGGCTCGGGATAGAGGAGAGAGCCTGGCTGCTTCCACTGGAGTTTTCTCCAGGGCCCTCTCCCACTCTACCCTGCATTGTGGCCAGGACCCCCGGAGGTAAAGGCTTCATCCCCATCAGCCGGGCCTCCTGCCTCCAGGATCAGGCCAGTTCTTGGTACCTAATGACGCATCCTAGCGCCTCCAGCAACACAACCACCATCCTGAGAGAGGAGTTCCCTCTGACACTAGCTTCTCTCTGTGTGTCTCTTTTCCAGAGTGTTTGTCCCCAAGAGTGTGGGGCCCCCCAAGTGCCTTCAGGGAGTCCACGTCCTCTCTCCCCTTTTGGCCCAGAGGTCCCCGCCCCAAGGCTCAGAGTGCTGGAGTTAGGGTCCCAGTGTGCCTGGTTGTCACATCTTGTGCACTTCTGGTGCCCCTTCCAGAGCTCTCCAGATCTCCACCTCTCTTCCTGCGAACCATCAAAAGATCAGTGTTTCTCACCCAACTTAGGGCCCCAGATTCTGTTCTTCCACCCATGCACCGATCACTGTCCAGGGGCAAGCCTCCACTTCCCTTTTCCACCGGGGCCTCCACTTCTATTTCCATGAGCCCTGTCCAGACCCCTCCTGCGCTCCAGACTCGCTCGCGTGCTTCCTCCGCTCCTGCGCGCATCCCAGCTCCTCCATCCCAGCCCCTATCCCTGGCCGCTGCTGCGGACAGGTAGCCTCCCACATCCACACCCCCAGCCCATCAGGGGGCTCACCACCACCGTTCTTGTAGCAGAGGTAGGGGAAGCGCCACACGTTGGCCAGGTCCACCGCGAAGCCTATCACCGACAGCAGGAAGTCGATCTTCTTGCCCCAGGTCTCCCGGGGCTGCTCGTCGCCGGCGCCGGACGCCAGGAGACACTGGACGCCGTTGCGCTCTTTCACCACCAACAGCTCGGCGGCTTTGCGCCCTTGCACAGGCTGCTCGGGCCCCTGGTCCGCGCCGCTGTTCTCGGGCTGCACCTGCGGCTTCATCCGCGCCAGAAGCATGGGTGCGGTTGGCGAGGGGAACGTCAGCGGGACTGGGAGCACGCCGAGGCTCTGCGCGATGAAAGGAAAAGATGCGGTCACTAAGCCATCCCGCCCTGCTTGCGCCTCCCGAGACCTCCCGGGACCTCCCGGGAGCGCGGCGACACAGCGGCCGGCGCGCACTGGGCGGACGCGGGGTTCCCCCAAACGGGAGCGCGTCTGTTGGAAAAAATAATTGGAAACAGTGGTAGTGGCGGGCGGAACTGAGACGGAACTGAGAGGTGGAGACCGCCCCCGTCCGCCCCGTGGGTCCGGCCCGGGACCCCGCAGCGCTTCCCTCATTCGCCCGCTCCCTCTCGCCCCCAGATGGCGGGGCTGGGACACGCGGAGGCTGAGGTTTCCCAGGGGCGGGGACCCTGCCAGTGCCGTTTGCCGCCCCCTGCCCCCCAGCTCGGATCGGTGCCGCCTCCAGCAGCCCCAGGAGCCTCCCGGACACTCACCCTTCGGCACTTCAAACTCGCTGCCACTCTCGCTCTGCGCTCGCAGCCCGGGCCTCCCCGGCACACCTCGGCCAGGCGGCGCGCAGGGCGCACTCACGTGTCCGGCAGCGCCGCGATCCCGGGTGCCCCGCCTGGCCGCGGCGGGCTGTGGGGCGCGGGCCGGGGCTGGGCTCCGCCGCGTGGCGCTGGGGCACGGCCGGAGGAGCGCGGGAGGCGCGGGGCGGCCGGCGGGGCGCGGGCTGGCTGGTTCTGGCCGCGCCGGGCGGGGGCCGGGCTGGTAATGTAGCCTGCGCCCCAGGTAACGCGCCGATTGCATTAAGCCCGCGCCGGGCCCGCTCCGTCTGGAGCCTGTTAGCGCTAATGGGGACTGACAGCGCGGCCGGGGCTGGGCAGGGGCGGGGGCGCGGCGCGGGCTCGGGGGGCGACTCGGGGACCCGGGCGCCCGCTCACTTGCCAGCACGCACCGGCGCGCCAGACGCAGCTCCCGGGGGCACCGGGCTCTGACTTCCCACCACGGGAAGAGAGCGAGACGCCCAGAACTGGGGTCAGAGTCGCGTCTGAGAGGGGGCCGGGAAAAGACCAGGGAGAGCAAATGACCCGAGTCAGGATCGGCGCTGTCATCCGCCGCAGGCCACTTAAACTACCCTGCGGAGCTTCTCCATCAACAAAGCGGGAATGCTCTGCTCAGTGCCTACCTAGGTCGGCAAACCTGCTGGCGGGCGTTGGCGGGCTCGGAGTTGAAAGGTCACACCCCAGCCCTGACCTCCTCTGTTACACAGATTTGCGGGTGTGACTCCTGTTCCATGAGGCTGAGAACGTTATTCATTTATCCATGCGTTCATTTACCTCTTCCTCATCTGTTCCTACATATGCCTGCAATGTGACAGCCACTGTTCTAGGCTCTTGGGAGACATTCCTGCACAACTTAACTCAAAAATCCCTGACAGGGTGGACTTTACATTCTGTCGGGCGGGGGAGAAAAGAAGCATAATAAATAGACACATTGTACGGTGTGTGGGAAGGTGATACGTGCAAAGGGAAAAGTGAGCCTGGTAAGGGGTTGAGGGGTGGTGAGGGGGAGGGGCGATGCAGTTTGGTCAGGGAATTTGAGAAGGCAGCATTTAAACAAGTAAAGGAGTGAGCCATTTGGCCCTGGTGTTCACGCATTCTTTCACTTGTTTGTCTGCCGGTTAATTTCTTCAGTCATTAAATGATCACCTGCTGTGTGCCTGAACCGTGCTGGCTCCTGGAGCCAGGGAGATAGTTTCTGCCATCAAAGAGCTAACAGTCCAGTGTGTAAAGAGTCCATCACAACCTAATGTAGTCAGGATTGGTTGTAACTACAGGGGTATGGGAATTGGTTGGAGCCGAATCAGCAAGTAAAGGGTGGGGGTGGAGAGGTAACCCAAGAAGGTGTCACAGAGGTGACAACCCCTAAGGGGGATGGGGAGGAATTTTGGCAAACCCAGGCGTGCTGACCTTTCTGTTCTTTAAACAGTCCAAGCTCAAACGCACCCCAGGACTTTGATACTTGCTGGTTCCTCTGCCTGAGTTGTTCAGATCTTAGTTCAGTGGTCCCTTCCTGACCACTCAAATCTAAAATACACCCCCACTCTCTATCACGTCACCCTATTTTATTCCCTTCATTACATCAGTATACAAATATATTTGTTTATTATATGGCTCCTCTTGGGTAGCATATGAGCTCCCTGAGGGCAGGGACCTTGACTGTCCTATATACCTCTGTGTTCCTAACACCCGGAACATATTAAGGCATCAATTAGTATGGAAACTGAATGCATTCATGGTGGTGCATGGGGGTGTTGAGAACATTTTTGCTAGAGGGACCAGCATGACAAGTATCTTCTGTGAAGGATGCAGAGAGGAAGGGAAAAATCAGTGGATGGTGAGTCTGCCCTGGCCTTCTGGGGGCTGATGAGGAGAGGCAGAGGAAGGTCAGGGGCAGGACTGAGCCAGAGTTTCAGGAGAGCCTAGAGTCACAGGTTCCCATCCATCAGGGTTGTCAATTTCCTTTGACCCCTGGGCTATCTTGACAAGCATGTGAGGAAACAGGAATGAAATCATCTTTCCATTTTTCAGGTCAGGGAACTGTGGCTCTGAGGATTCAAGGGACCTGCCTGAGGTCTCACAGGTTGGAAATGACAAAGTTGAAATGAGATCCAGGTCTCCCGGCTCGCAGTCCCTGTTGCCTCCCCCAATTGGTGGATGGAGATATTCAGAATCTCTCTAGGGATCATATTTCCCTCCTCTGCTTTTACCCCATGCCCCACCCAGCTGGTCCCGAGTCTCCCACCTCTGCACACCCCAGGAAGCCCCAGCCTTCCCCCACCCACTGCAGCATCCCCATCCCCTCACTGCAACAGCCTCCCAGCTGACCGCCTCACGTCCAGTATCTTTCCAGCCGCATGATGTTCACCAGCTGCCAGAGCTCTTTCTAAAAGTCGAGTCTGATCACCTCACTCTTCTGTCTCCCCCCAGAGACAACGCACCAATGTGATTTCATTAACCCTGGATTTAAGGTAATTTTATTTGCTTCTTTATACTTCTCTTTATCTGCCAACTTGTCTACAATGAGCATTAGATACTTATGCAATCAGAAAAAGATAACGCACAATTTCTTAAAATCCTCTGATCTTTTTGAGATATTATCTAAACACCTTTAGCAGTACAGACAAGATTCTGCCTGTCTATTCAATCACATCTCTTGCTATTCTAATTCTCTCCTCATTCTCCCTACAAACCCTTTATTTGATCCAAAAATATACTTTATTCTCTAGCAACATAGGAGATACTCAATTACTAGTGGTATCCTGGATATCTTGTGCCTTTTTACACCTCTGGATTTTTAACTATGCTGTCCCCATCTTCTTGTCTACCCGGAGAACTCCTACTCATCCTTCAAAACCTCAGATGTCACCTCCACTGTAAAGCTCCCTGATAACCACCACCTCCGAACCACCTCCTTCTTTATACTGCCTTGTCTATTTGTCTAGTGCAGTTATCTGTGTGATTTCCTTACTAGGGACAAGGACGGTGCCCAATATATCCTGTCACATAGCTCGTGCTCTAGATATGTGTACAAAACAGAACTAGAAGAGATCGCAATCATTGGCTGGGTTTGTTGTCTTTGGTTGGGGTTGTTTATGTTGGATTCGTCCAGAAGCGGAATCTGAAACAAAGATTTGAATTCAAGTCGTTTATTTAGGAGTCAATTCCTGGAAGCATTTATATAGGAGTAGGGACGGGAGGCAAGAAAGGGAAAGGAACCAACAGAAGGGACGTGAAGGAGCAGTTACAGCTGTGGGCAGCTGGTGTTCAGCCCTGCTGGGGACCTCTGGGAGACTGCATAGAGCCTGCCTCTGTTGTCCCACTCCTGGGCAAGGAAGTTGGAGTATTTATCCATTAAGTCTGTGCCCGGGGTGCCAACTTGCCAGCATTTTCAGCCTGCCTGGCTGTGTGGGCTGAGCATGTTCCAGTTGCCAGGAAGAGGCTTCTAGCTGCATCCCAGGTACTGGTGGTGGGAGGCTGGGGGTGGGGTCTGCACCGGCAGGAGCAGTGTGGGCGGGGCACCGGAAGTGTTTGCTACAGGGATCAGGGAGGCATCCCCCCACTCCTGAACGCCAGGAGAGGGCCAATCAGCAAGCCCCGAGAGTTCCGCCTGGTGCTTTCAGAGACTTCTGGGGGACAGCAGTGGAAACACCAGGCTGGGGCTGGACTGAAGGGGAAGGCGTCTCTCTCCCTTTCTGGCCCGGACTCCCTGCCCCGCACTCCAAGAGCCATGGGGCCATGTGGCTTCTCTCCATACCTTGCATTCTGCCCTTCCAGGTGGCCTGAGGGCAAGTGGGTGGGCAGACGGCGGGAGCATTATCGGAGCTAACTTGATCTCTGGGAAGGCGTCACTTCCACTTACCATGGCACTTGGTGACACAGGCCATGGGCACAAGGTGATGGCTGGTGCTGTCAGTCCAGCTCTGGACATCTCCAGGCCGACGCCAAGACCCTGACACACAAACGATACGCGCTGGAGGACATCTGGAGTCCAAGGGGCTGGGTGCTGGAGGTGTCTTGAGGATACTAGCAGAACCTGTGGAGAGGTTTGCCTGTAGGTTTCCTCCCTCCCTCCTCCCTCCCTCCCTCCCTCCCTCTCTTCCTCCCTCCCTCCCCCCCCCCCTCCCCCCTCTCTCCCTCCCTCCCTCCCTCCCTCCCTCCTCCCTCTCTCCCTCCCTCCTCCCTCTCTCCCTCCCTCCCCCCTCTCTCCCTCCCTCCCTCCCTCCCTCCCTCCTTTCCTCCCTCCCTCCCTCTCTCCTTCCTCTCTCCCTCCCCCCCTCCCTCCCTCTCTCCCTCCTTTCCTCCCTCCCTCCCTCCCTCTCTCCTTCCTCTCTCCCTCCCTCCTTTCCTCCCTTCCTCCCTCCCTCCCTCCCTCTTTCTCTCTTTCTTTCTCTCTTTCTTCCTTTCTTTCTCTCTTTCTCCCTTTTTCTTTCTTTCTCCCTTTCTTTCTTTCTTTTTTTTTTTTTTTAAGACTTTATTTATTTATTTGACAGAGAGAGAGGCAGGGAGAGAGGGAACACAAGCAAGGGGAGCAGCAGAGGGAGAAGCAGGCCTCCCGCGGAGCGGGGAGCCTGATGCGGGGCTCGATCCCAGGACCCTGGGATCATGACCTGAGCCGAAGGCAGACGCTTAACGACTGAGCCACCCAGGCGCCACCACTCTCCCTTTCTTTCTTTACCAGGGCATTAGACCTAAGTCCTTGTAGCTGACCTGCCCTGGGGTCATCAGTCACTGATACAACTTTTGCATTTACATATTGCATTTACAGATAGCATAAAACCCCTCAATAAAAGACCCTCATAGGCTGAACACCCCCTGCAAAAGCCCCCTGGTCCTCGAGGCTTCCAGCTTACCCAGAGGTGGCTCAGGCCTTAGATTCTTCTCTGCCAAGCTCTTACCCCAACGGACCACAATCAGGCACGGGCATTAAGGAGCATCCAATCATCCTTGACCTGCACATCCACATCCTCTGCCTGGGTCCAACGACAGACTACACGTCTCTCCGCGGGTGATAAAAGGCACCTGGAACTTACTGTGTCCAAAATCAAATTCTTAAGCTCCCCTTCCCAGCCTCCCCACAAACGTGCTCCTCCTAGTTCTCCCTCATTCCGGGTGATGGCATCTTCTTCCTAGCATCTCAAGCCAAAAAACCTTGGAGTTGGCCTTGACTCCTCTTTTTCATACTTCCCCGTCCAATGCTACTGCAAACTCTGTGGGTTGGAGCCGCCTCACCTCTCCCCACCTCCACGGGGCCTGGCCTGCCACCATCTCTCACCTGGATTACTGCACAGCCTCCGAGGGGCCTCCCCCACTATCTCCTTGCCTCTGAAGGTTAAGCTCTACCCAGCGCCAGACCTTTGGGGGACGGACGAGTTCAGATCCTTTCCCTCTCTCTCATACTCCTGTCTCATTCAGCATAAAATAATGCATCCTTTTGTGGACTTGCCAATGCAAGCCCAGCCAAGCCCTGTGGCCCCCGGGGCAGGGGAATCAGGCAAGGACAGAGGAGCTGGGCTAGAATGGGAGGGGCAGGTCATGTGGCAGAAACAGCCCTGGGCTGGGAGTCAGCACCCAGGGTCCTGACTCTTGCTCTGCTGGTTTCAGGCTTTGAGATCCTGGGCAAGTCCAATGGCAACATGGAGATGAACCCCAGGAAGAAGAAGGCAGGTCAGGAGAGGAGCTGGGGAGGTAGAAAGGGAAGGAGGGGTACAAGGCAAAGGCATTCAGCCTCTTGGGAGGAAAGGGGGCCCTCCACTGCGGGAGCACCTTAATACATCCTTTGGCCTTAAAGTGGTCACATGAGTTATGGTGACAGGGCACTCGCACTTAGTTTGCATCTGTCTCAGGGGCAGAGGGGACTTGTGATCAGCTGACCAGGATAAGCCATAGGAGGCTTATCTGTCCCTCCTCCATAGGAGGAGGACTCTGCCCCTCTGGGGAATATCAGAGCAGGGGGGACCCCCCAGAAACCTTTATGCCCAGGTGCCCTCTGTTAGAAGACCAGGCACTCCTTAGATAATCTGATGAAACGTGGATTCTCCCAGAAATATGCACATACACACAGCATTTTTAATTTAGTGTGAAATTTATC
This sequence comes from Phoca vitulina, assembly GCF_004348235.1. Taxonomy (NCBI): domain Eukaryota; kingdom Metazoa; phylum Chordata; class Mammalia; order Carnivora; family Phocidae; genus Phoca; species Phoca vitulina. Next base: position 8,434,150 of record NW_022589733.1, on the reverse strand, counting down.
ATACTTAAGAAAAAGTATATAAAACAGGTAAGACCAGTTTCCAGTTTAAATAATATTAATGACATGAACGTATAAGAACCCACATTGTGGGGTAAGAAATAGAGAATTTCCTGTGCCCTACCAGCCCTTGCATCCCCTCCCTCAACATACCCCCTCCCTCAACATACCCCTCAACATACCCCTGCACCACTCTCCCTGACTCCAAGGTAACCACCAGCCTGTGTTCAGCGACTAATCATTTCTTTGTCTTCCTTTACCACCTACCAATATTTCCCTAACAATACATGATTTTGTCCTTCTTTGAAATTTATATAAAAGGAATCACACTACAGATATTTTTGTGACTTCTTTGGCCGAATATGTTTTTGGGACTCACCCATGACGGTGGAGTTCACTCATTTTCATGGCTGCATATATTCATTCTATTTTATGAATAATAACTAATTCATGTATTCATCCAACTGTTGAATGGCATTTGGATTATTTCCAGTTATTTTATATTTGAACAACGCTGCCTTTAAAATTTTGTACAGACCACTCCCTTGGACGTAGGCAAGAGTTCTTAGAGTTTCTATACTTTGCAAATTGCTGGTTTGTAGGGTATGTGTTTGTTTAGCTTTATATAGGAATGTCAAACTATTTTCTAAGATGGTCGTACCAATTAAAACTCTCCTCAGCAGAGTTATTTCTTCACTTCCAATTTCTTCACATCTTCCCTAACCCTTGGAGTTATTTAAACTTTTAATTTTTGCCACTCTTTTGGATGTGACTTTAACATGAATTTTCCTGACTTCTAAAGATGTGGAGCATCTTTTCATATGCGTACTGGCCAGTTGTGTTTCTTTTTCTCCTGTAAAATGATAGCGTGTTGTTTGTGTAATTTTTGTTTGTATAATTTTCTATTGGCTTGTCTTTCCTTTCCTTTTTTTTTTAGATTTTATATTTACTTGGTGGGGGGAGAGAGAGAAGGAGCAGAGAGGAGGGGAAGAAGGAGAGGGAGAAGCAGACTCCCCCCACTGAGCAGGCAGCCAGATGGATGCGGGGCTGGATCCCAGGACCCTGGGATCATGACCTGAGCCGAAGGCAGACCCTTTACCGACTGAGCCACCCAGGCGCCCCTTGTTTGTCTTTTCTTATTGATGCACAGAAGGTGTTAATATTCTGGGCCCGAATATTTGTCAGTTATATTGCAAACATCTTTACTTGGTCGTATTATGTCTTTTCTCTCCATATGGTGATTGTGATAAATAAAGGTTATTAATTTTCATGTAATTTAATGTAATCTTACTTTAACTTTTCTTTTGGCTTATGTATTTATGCTTTGTTTAAGAAATCCTTCCTTACCTGATATTTTCCTAAATTACAATTTGACAGTTTTTCCCTTCAATGTTTTAACTAACGTTGCTTTCTAGGTACCAACTTTCAGTTATTAGATGAATAATTTCTGGGGCTCCAAAGTACAGAATGGTGCCTATAGTTAACAACAGTGTATTACATGTTTGAAATTTGCTAAGGGAGTAGATCTAACTTGTTCTCACCACTCACGCAGAAAAAGGTAACTCTGTGAGGCGATGGATATGTTAATTAACCTAATTATGGTAACCATATCGGGATGTATATGTGTATCAAATGAACACATTATACACTTTAAATATTTACAACTTTGTCTATTATACCTCAACAAAGCTGGGGAAACAAACAGCATTACTTTAAAATGTGTTTTTCTATCTGATAGGGCAAGATTCTCCAGCTCTTTTTCTTCAGGAGTGTCTTGGTGGGGCACCTGGGTGGCTTAGTTGGTTAAGCCTCTGCCTTGGGCTCAGGTCATGATCCCAAGGTCCTGGGATTGAGCCCCACGTCGGGCTCCCTGCTCAGTGGGGAGTCTGCTTCTCCCTCTCCCCCGCTTGTGCTGTCTCTCACTTTCTTTCTCTCAAATAAATACATAAAATCTTAAAAAAAAAGGGGGGGAGTGTCTTGGCAATGCTATTCCTTACAAATTTCAGAATCAGCTTGCTGGGTTCCTTGAAAAATCCCATTGGAATTTCAGCTGTGATTATACTGAATCTATAGATCAGTTTGGGGAGCACTGACATTTCTACTGTATTCAGTCTTTCTATCCAAGAAGACAGCACATATCTCCCTCTATTTCCCATCTTTAATAGACACAGCATTTTAAATAGAGTTTTGGGGGATTTGCAGATTCCCGCATGAAACCCATCCCAGAATCCCTTAACATTACTGCCTGCTGGCCTCCATGCTCTCTTTTCCAGTAATACATATGGACCCAATCTCACAGCTACTCTCCACTTCCTTCCCGCTCCCCCTTCTGGCCCTCTGATATCCATTCCCAGGAAACTGACCAAGTTTAGCTTTTTCTGGAGCCTGGAGATGCCGAGCGGAGAACTCGCTAAAAGCATAGATTTAAGAGCCACACGGCATGAGCTCCAATCTTGGTTCCACCACTTCCTGTCTGTGAAATCTTGGTCATGTTCCCCATCTTTTCTGTGTGTCTCAGTTTCTTCATCTGTAAAATGGGTACGATGGTGATGGCAAGAGTGCCCACCCACAGAATTGTCTGGGAGATTAAAGGAATAAATACATGCAAAACATTTAGAACAGTGCCTGGCACCCCATAACGGGTTACTTCTTGCTGTAGGGATCTTCTCCAGAAATTTAAGTTAAGTTTACCAGACTTCACATTCCAGGCCTGGGATGGCATGGCAGATATGGGTTGGTATAACAATTATGAGTACGGAATGGGAAATTTTTTTAGAAAAAGTTGGGTGGGTTCAAAGCCTGGCTTCACCACTTGTGTGCTGAGGGACTTTGGTTTCTAAGCCTCAGTTTTTCCATCTGTAAAATGGGGGTAACACACCTGTTCAAATAAGGGAACCGATGACATGGACTTTGAGAGCACTCCTGGAAGAGGAGACTCGTTTATCAGGACTCCGTGATGCCAGCCGCAGCCGTGTCCCTGAAGGTCACTGCTGCTTTTTTTTTTTTTTAAAGATTTTATTTATTTATGTGACAGAGAGAGACCCAGTGAGAGAGGGAACACAAGCAGGGGGAGTGGGAGAGGGAGAAGCAGGCTTCCTGCGGAGCAGAGAGCCCGACGCAGGGCTCGATCCCAGGACCCTGAGATCATGACCTGAGCCAAAGGCAGACGCCCAATGACTGAGCCACCCAGGCGCCCCGGTCACTGCTTCTTCCTAGAGGCTTGTCCTCTTTGCCACTTTCCCAGATCACAGATCACACTAGTCTAGCAGATGGCTCAAAGCGCAGATTCCTTGGTCCCATCCCAGAAATTTGGATTCAGTGGATCTGCAGTGGGGACCCGGGATCTGCATGTTTATAGCATGTTTAATTCCTGTTTTAAAAAAACAGAATTCCAGTGTCAGTGATATGTTTCATGACCACAGTCCTAGGCTGAGCGTGGCTGGAGCGATTTACAGGGGCTTTGCCTGGCCCAAGTGCCTTCTTTCTCTCACACTGATACGCCTTCCTTTTGCTCTGGCCACTTAACAAAAAGCACACAGCCGCTTCCTGGCGGAGGAAGGGTGAACGGGTGCCCTCTAGGGCATGGAAGGGAGAAAAGCTGCTTCATGCTCAACTTCAGGGTGACAGTCCTGGAAGTACCAGGAGTGGCCCTAAAGCTCCCAGAGCAGGTAGGGAGCATGAGCGAGGGGACAGAGGTGGGAAGTGCGCCCTCATCAAGGTGATCATCATGAGACCTCAGCATGAGGTTGCTCACAATGAAGCTAAGGGCTGGGGATGCTGCGTCTGGTCTGGGCTGGTCCTTCTCTGCCTTTGAGCCCAGGAACCTGAAGGCAGTTAGTGATGGTAGCTCAGGCCGTAGTCCGGACGCAGAGCACACCTGCTGGAAGCATGTCCTCCTCGTCCTGTACCCTCTCCCCCCAAGGTGGAAGCTGAGTGGGCTCAGGGCAAGGGCAGGGGACCTAGGGGGCCGGGCTCAGGGCGGTGATTTTCTCCCCCTCTTCATGGTAAACACCATCACTATCCCCTTCCAGTTTTTCTTTTTCAAAGCTTTTATTTACTTATTTGAGAGAGAGAGCGCCCACAAGCTGGGGAGGGGCAGAGGCAGAGAGGGAGCCCCAAAACACCCTCAATCCCAGGATGCTGAGATCATGACCTGAGCTTAAACAACTGAGCCACCCAGGCACCCCACCTTCTAGTTTTTTAGGAGACTGCCGATCGCTGGCCTCCCTAATATGATAAGCCAGCGCAGTGACACTCAACTTTCACACTAACTGAGTGGGGCTTCAAATCCTGGCCCGTCACCTCCTAGCTGTGTCCCCCTTGGGCTGATGCGCACCTGTTTTCTCTTCCATACGATGGGGCCCGTCATAGTATTTATCCCACAGAGTAGCTGAGAGGCGTGAAAGCATCGGGAAGATGAAGTGTCTGGCACATACTAACGACACATGGATACTTGCTCCATTTTTGGCAGTCCTTCCTTCGCTGAGCATGCATTGGTTCTAAGTACCAGTATTATTTCGTATAATACTCACCATTATTTTCCCCATTTTACAGCTTAATGCCAACAATGGCTAGATGTCTTGTCCATGGTCGCATGGGGAGGATGGGACAGAAAATGGGATTTGAAACCAGATCTGGGCTGGCTCCAAGGCACACGTTCTTGATCACTGTCCTTTCTGGTACTCAGCATCTCCCTCTCTGGTCCCCCACCTTCTTCATCCTCCCCACCTCCTGACCGGCCCCTCCCCATGTGAGCTCCCCATCTCAGCAGGGCCCTGCCCCCTTTGTGGCGGGGGGCCTGGAGGCTGTGGCCGGCACAGTCTGAACCCCAGCACTGTCTATCGGTAACCACTGTCTTCTCCATTCCTTCCTCCCCAAGGCTCGCTTCCTCCCACCCTGGTCCCCGACACCCACCCCGCCCACCACCCTGTCTCTCTCCTGTTTTCCTTCTCTCCTCCCCTACCCCCCGTCCTTCCCGCCTGTCCAAGCCTCCCCTCCTTAGTGCCGTAGCCTGCTCACCTCCTCTCCTCCCACGGCTCAAAGAAGAGCCCTCCCCTCGCTGCCTCCCTGCCTCCCCCTTCCACCTCCCAAGTCACGCAGGTTGGTGGCAGAACAAGAACCCAGACCCTGGCTCCTGACGCAGGGTTCAGGGCTCTTCCCACAGCCCACAGCCCCTCTGTGGAGCGTTTATCAGACCGGGCACACTCTGAGGGCATGCGACACGGGACAGGGAAGCTGAGATGAGGAGGCTGGCAAGGAAGGTCCAGACTGGCTGGATCCGGGTGCTGACAGAGTCCAAGAGAGGTCAGCCTTAGGCCATTCCGGCTTGTTCCAAGGGCCACACAAACAGGCCCGCTGACTGCAATGCGCCCTCTCCCGGTGAGGCCCCTCGGTAGCCGGTTCGCACTGCCCATGGATGGGTGTGCGCTGTAGCTCTGTTCAGCCCAGACCCGGCCCCACCCATCCCACTGAACCCCCTCTCTGGGCGTGTGTGCTGGGTGGGGAGCAGAGGTGACGGGGAGGGGACTTGGAGGGGCTGAGCCGCTGGCCTCAAGGTGGGGGACATGCCATTGGAGACGGGAGGCTGTACTTCTATTCTGTGTGGCTCTAGGGCAGGGCCGGAGCCCAAAACACCTGCTGCGGGGGCCTCAGAGCCCAGCTCACAGGAACACAGGCGGGGTTTAAAGGGCCGTGTTAGGGATGGACTCGGTCACCCTCCGAGGCCTGAGTGAGTGGTTTGTGGCAACAGATCCCAATGTGGGGCCTATCTGCCTACCAACTCTGCAGGCAGTCACGAGGCTAAGGGGCCACGGGAGGGGAGGATGCTCTTCCTCAAGTTTTCCAAATTCTTCCAGTCGTGGCTAATCATTTTGCTAATAATAGTCCGTCCTGTTTTTTCTCCCTGTCCTCCACCCCACTCCTAACAGGACCTCCCCCCTTCCCCCCCTAGCTCCCCAAAACACTTAGAGGCTGGGGTGGCCAGAGCTTAGAGGGGCCTCACCACCCCTTCCTGAAGCCGAGGGGCAGGGCCCCGTGGTTGAGGCCCGTGCCAGCCCTGCTTTAAGGGACCTAGAATCAGAAAGGGGGAGAGTCTGCCCCCATTTCCCTGTCCCTTTAACCTTGACTGTTGAAGAAGCGCGTTTCAGTCTGGTCTCGTATGTCGGATCCCCCTTTCACCAGAGGGAAGCCGGGCTTGGGGGATCATCCTCCAGCCCAAACAGTGTCCAATACAATTGAAGGACAGCATTTTCTTCTCAGTTTATTTTTACATTTATCATCTAGTTATGACACTGACATTGGTTTTACATTTATGATGGTGATGTCAAGTTTCTCTCTTATTTATGACTTTTAAGTTGAAGATTTTTAAAATCGTGAAATATCTCAGACTTTTTAAAGCTAGCTTAAGAAACAAAAACATGAGCGATATGACTGAGGTCCCTGTTGCTCTCCTCCCTCCTACCACTGTCCTTACATAGTGCTGATTATTCTCAAGCATGGATCTATGCTTTCACTGGTTAGACAGACAGACAGATAGAGATATATATGGGCCTATACACAAGGATATGTATATATATCCCTAAATTTATAAATGCGTATCCCTAAAATTATTGTATCTTGATAGCAGACCCTCTAACAAGACAAGTTTGTATTATGCAGGTCCGGTTACATGCAGATTTTTTTGTAGTACAGTTCTGTGAATATACTTTTTCTTCCTTAGGATTTTCTTAATAACACTTTTCTCTAGCTTACTTTATTGTAAGAATACAGTATATAATACACGTAGTCCACCAAATATGTGTTAGTCGACTGTTGATGGTATCAGTAAGGCTTCTGATCGCCAGTAGGCTGTTAGTGTTGGTCAAGGGTCAACTGTTTTTCTGTGTGTGTGTGTGTGGGGGGGTCGCTTAACACACAGAGAAAAGTGCACTAATCATCGTAAACACATCCATAAAATCACCACTCAGACCACTACAGAAAAGGACCAGCACCCCAGAAGTCCGCTGTCCCCCCTCCTAGTTAATATCTGTCTCCTCCATCCTCCCCCAAAGGTAACCACTCCCTTGACCTCTAATAGCACAGATTCCCTGTGCCTGTCTAAACAATAGAAAGTATCATTTTGTGCATGTTTCAAGTTTATACAAATGCCATCATTCTGCATGAATCTTTCTGCAAATGTTCTTGAGATTTTTCCATGTTGATACTTGAGCTTCCTTTTAAAAACAAATGTATTTAATTAAAAGAGTGAGTTGATTTCAAGGAAAACACCAGGGCATACTAGGACAAGCTGAGCATGCGGTGCCAGAGTTGAGGGAATGTCAGTTCTGACTCTATTTTCTTCCCCTTTTACAGGTGTGGAAACTGAGGCCAGGGAGCTAAGAACTAGGCCCCCAGGTCACTCTGCAAGTTTGAGTTCCAGCTGGGACAAGGGCCTGAGCCTCAAACGCCTGAGGCCAGAGATCTTTTCCACTACCTCATGTTGGCAAGAAAGCTCTCCCTCCACCCAGCTCCGCGGCAACAGATAGCAACTGTTTCCTAGCCAAGGTTAGTTTTTAACTTTCAGCTGCAGAAAGTAAACTGTTTTCATTGAATTGTTTTAGCATGAAGCCTGGGATGGGGGCGATATGGTGTTGTGGGGACAGGGCAGCTGTCCAGCCTTTGAAGTTATGACAAGTCTTCTACTGGGCAGCCCACCTCGGTGACCTATATTTTAATATGTGCTATTAGATTATTGCTAATGAGACATTTTAAGGATAAAAGAATTATGCTCGCCGCTGGGGCCTTGGTAGAAGTACAATTGAATTAAGGGCTGAAATTGTTTAGGACTCTGCTAGACAACCTGTCCCCCAGGCTGGGCCTGAATGGAGAGATTAAGCTTTAGAAATTACACAGGAAAAATAAGTATAATTGATCTAAGGTAACTTCACTCGTCTAAATTAAATAATGTGATTGTTACAGGCAGAAAGGATCGGGATGAGGAGCTGGACGGAAAAGGCTCGCTATCTGCAAACAAAGTTAGAAGTAGAAGCCCTAGGGAATTGACTTTTTCCTGACAAGCTGAAACCCTCCTGATGGCTTTGAGAGTCCACTGGGGCATTAGCAGGAAATGGACCCAGTCTGAGAGTCCTAGAATCTGGGGTTTAGCAGGGACCCCCGAGCACTGTCCTCACCATCCCCTACCTAACACCTGAGCCCTTCTAGCTCTTCCCAGCCTCCCCCGGGGGCCTGGGGCGGGGGGGGGGGGGGGGGGGGGGATAAGAACTCATGCCCCTCCCCCATCCCCTTAGGCAAGCTGTCCAGTGTCATCCCTCTTGATTAGAAGAGATGTCTCTGCGTGTGGTTGGTCAGTTGCTTTGGGGTAGCTTGCGTCTGCCCACATAAGTCCTGCCTCCTGGACCACCAAAGATCAGGTCCATCCCAATGCCCGAGCCTCACCCCCTCCCATGCCGTCATTTATCATGCACAGTTGTGTGTGACCAGCTCTTGAGTGGGGATGCTGAGTTTGTACAACAGCAGAAGACCCAAGGCTTATCTCCAGGGAGCTCCCCAGCCTCCCCCCAAATATTCCTGCATCTAATGCCTTCAAGCCCATAGTTAACCTTTTTTTTTTTTTTTAAAGATTTTATTTATTTATTTGACAGAGAGAGACAGCGAGAGAGGGAACACAAGCGGGGGGAGTGGGAGAGGGAGAAGCAGGCTTCCTGCAGAGCAGGGAGCCCAATGCGGGGCTCGATCCCAGGACCCTGGGATCATGACCTGAGCCGAAGGCAGACGCTTAACGACTGAGCCACCCAGGCGCCCCCATATAGTTAACCCTTTTTTAAAAATTCCATTTAGTTAACATACAGTGTTATATTAGTTGCGGGTATACATTATAGTGATTCAGCACTTCTATACATGACTCAGTGCTCATCCTGATAAATGTACTCTTAATCCCCATCACCTATCTCCCCCTCCCCCCTGCCCCCTCCCCTCTGGTAACCAAAGGTTTGTTCTCTGTACTTAAGCGTCTGGTGTTTTGGGTTTTTGGTGTTTTCGGGGGGGGGGGGGGGGGGGGGTTTTTTTTTTTTTTTTGGTTTCTTTTACTTTGTTCTGTTTCTTGAATTCCACATATGAGTGAAATCATATGGTATTTGTCTTTTCTCTGACTGACTTATTTCACTTAGCATAATTACTCTTTAGCTCCATCTATGTTGTTGCAAATGGCAAGATTTCATTCTTTTTGATGGCTGAGTAATATTCCATGGTATATATGTACCACATCTTATTTTATCCATTCACCTGTCGATGGACACTTGGGCTGCTTCCATATCTTGGCTATTTGTACATAATGCTACTATAAACATAGGGGTGCATATATCTTTCAGATTAGTGTTTTTCGTATTTGTTGGGTAAATTCCCAGTAGTGGGTAATTCTATTTTTAATTTATTGAGGAACCTCCATACTGTTCTCCTGAGTGGCTGCACCAGTTTGTATTCCCACCAACAGTGTAAGATGGTTCCCCTTTCTCTGCATCCTCGCCAACACCTGTTGTTTCTTGTGTTGTTGATTTTAGCCATTCTGACCTGTGTGAGGTGTATTTCATCATGGTTTTGATTTGGATTTCTCGGATGATGAGTGATGTTGAGCATCTTTTCATGTGTCTGTTGGCGATCTGGATGTCTTCTTTGGAAAAATGTCTGTTCACGTCTTCTGTCCATTTTTAATTGGATTATTTCCATTTTTGGTGTTGAGTTGTATCATTTCTTTATATATTTTGGATACTGACCCCTTATCAGATGTGCCATTTGCAGATACTTTCTCCCATTCCGTAGGCTGCCTTTTTGTATTATGGATGGTTTCCTCTGTGTCACCCTCCAGGTTAGACTATGTAGATACAAGAGACTTCCTCCTTCCCACCGACCTTTGCTTTTTTCCTTCTCCCCACCTCCCTTCCTCCCTTCCTGAGCAAGTACTATGTGTCAGGGACAGTGCTATGACACAGGACTATAGTGGTAAACAAGACAGCTAAGGGTCCTGCTTAAAATCAAGGAGAGGGTGAAGTCTAAAACAAATAACGAAGCAAATAAATTAGATATCAAGGGATACTGACAAGTGCTTGAAAACCACACCAGAGTGTGGGTTAACTCAGAAAGCCTGGGGGGGGGTGCCCTGGGCTGGACTGGCACTCAGGGAAGTCTTTCCAGGGCCTCCCAAGTTGAGAGAAGGAGGATGAGACAGGCTCAGCCATCCGGAGACTGGGGAGGGGAGACTGAGGCAGAGAAAGCACGGGCAGGGGTCGGAGCAGGCAGAACAGCAGGAAAGGCAGTGTCTTCCAGAGGAGATGGTGGGAGAAGGAGGGAAGACACAGGCAATGGCCTGATTTTAAGGCACCTATTGGCCACCATGGGGAGGATGGTGTGAACTGAGGAAGCCACTGGGAAAGGCTGAATAGGGGGAGTGCACGATCGAGGTTGTATTTCAAGGATCTCTTTGGCCAGTGCGTGCAGAACAGAGCAGGGACCTGGTCAGAAGTTCTGGAATCAGCAGGGGAGATGAGGGTCTGTGAGGAAGAACAGCTGAGACCCCTCCCAGGCAGGAGGAGGAGGACTGGCAGGAAAGAACAGTCTGGGGACATTTTCTGATTCTGAAAAAAACATCAAGAGACCCTTAAAGAGTAAACAGATGTGCTCTCTCTAGTTCTTTAGAGACATGACTGCCCTGGTCCAAAAAACTGCCCACCCTGCCCAGTCCTCTTGGGAAACCATTTTGGGGCTCCTTTCTGTCTTTCAAAGTGGGACAAATAGGATCAGCTTCAAAGGCTGCCAGCCTTTGGAGCACTGGCGGGGGGGGCGGGCGTCCACTCTTTGGATGGGTGTGCGAATAGGGCAGAACACAGATTTTGACTGCTCTTAAGTACATCGTCTGTCAACGAAAAGGTGGCTTTCAGTTTGTTGAACAGGAGAGATCTCTGTTCCTCAAAAGCCTGTTACTGAGTTGGAGAGATTCCTGTATTAATTCCCAGAGAAAATGTCCTTTAAAGCAAAAGCACAGGCTCGAACTTGAGTGGTATGAACTTCTTTCTCTGTGCATTCAGGAGGGAAAATGAATGGACACTTGCACATTTCAGTCCTCCCCATTGCACTTGGCACAGGGTTCATTCTTCAGGCCTGAGCCTTCCCTTCTGTATAATGGGTGAAATGATTGTCAGTATTCACTTCTGTCTGATATCTCTGTCCTTACTGAGAGGGAGGGGTGCGTGGTGAACTTAATTAGGGGCACTGTAACCCAGAGCAAATGGACAGTTTTGACAAATGATGAGCCCTCTGCCCATCTAATTGTGTCCTAGGATGGGGGGCTGCCCGGGACCAGGCAAGAATCAGATAAGCAGGGCGGGCCATGGGCAGGATGGGCTGGCTGCCACAGAGGACCCCATATCAGTGTGTAATTACATTTTCCCGACTTCTCCTGTTGTTTTTGGTCACCTGGGGTCTTTGCAAAGCTTTCATTATTTTTCCATTGTCTGCTTTTCTCTTTTCTTTTTCTTTTAATTTTTTTTTTCCTGTTCAGACATTGAAATTAGCTCAGTGACTCAGCCATTTGACTTTTTATGAATTCCAGGCTCCTGTGTCCTATCTGCCCATTCTCCTTCCTGCCTCTCAGGAGACCGGCTTATACTTGGGCTCCTTGCGGACTGAAAAGGCTGTCGATGACCCCCTGCTCCCTCCTTCTCCCAAGTGCCGTGGTTCTGCAGGTCACCTTCCACTCGTCACATTTCCTAAGCTGACGGCTCCAAGTCCCATTTCTAGACTAGAAAGAGAATTCTGAAGTTGCTGCGTATTTTCTAAGACAACGCCAAGACCTCCAAATAGAGCAGATCAGCTGAATATCACAAGATAAATCACAAGATAAATCACAAGATTTCTAGGAAGGGGTGGGGGGGAACTCCAGAGTTCATCCAAAAGTAGCATTCCCTCTCCACTGTATGATCCCCAAGCACTGGCCATTTAACATATGCTTGCATGCCTCCCACGACAGAGTGCTTACTTCTTGCAAAGGCAACCAACTCCACCTTTAGACCGCAGTGGGTCTTTGGGAGTCCTTTGGTCAAGCTGCTGGCCCTGGGTTTAGCCCTCAGAGCCACACAAAGGAAGGTGACTCCCTCCTTTTATACAACAACCCTGCAGATATTGGAGGATGGGAATAACAAGTCTCCCTCCCCTGCCCGAACACCCCCTGCCCCCCAATCTTGGGTTTTCTCCTCTCTGGGAGAGGAGAAAGCATCCAGCCCTGCTGCCTTTAAGTATTAAGAGAGTTGATTCCAAATCACAACTCCTGGAATCGCCTTTGGAATTCAGCAGCTACCAGAGACATCAAGGCTAGTTGCCTAAGAGGCCATGGGGACACATTTCTTCCCTTCCCCAGTCATTGACTTTCTCAGGTCACATTGATCCTGTTTGTATTGATTGCATCCCAGTGAAACACAAACATTCGTACTGCTTCACCACCCCCGGGAGACCTGCCTGTCATCTCGAACGAGGGACAGGCTCTAACCATTTGTGATCACTCACGCAGGTGCCCGGGGGTCACTGAAGTCGCTGTGGCATCGTCCGGCCAGGTGTCAGGGTCCATGGTGGAAGGAACTACCTGTTGCAGGGAGCTCCGTCTGGCCGCCCTGAGTTTTGGAGAGGGCATGAGCTTTCCAGTGGACCCCAGACCCCTTCCTTCTCGTTGGCCCTACTCACTTACCTTTCTGTCGAGTCTGCCGCCCCTGCCCTGGCACTTCGGCCTCTCTGGCCCCAGCATGGCCCCCATGGTGGTGGTGCTTACCTCTGCAAGAGCACCCAGGGCTGTCCATGAGCGCCCACCATCTGCTCTCCTGCCACGTTGAGTGTCGCCGCGTGCTTCCTGACCAGGTCAAGCACATTTGGCCCTCCAGGTCTTTGCACATGTCAGGTCCTCTGCCTAAGGCTCCCTCCTCCCCCCTCCATTGTCTGCTAAACATCCACCTTAGGTGATCGGCTTTGAGTGAGGTCCCTTTCTCTGAGTGCAAGCACCATGCAGACCTTCTCTTCTCCAAGCCCCCCTTGGCCAAGAGGTGGGTTCATGTTTGCATTTCTCCCACATGGGAAGCAAGAAAAAGCACAGACTGAGCATGCAACAGAACTTACCATCTACTTGTGATCTCAGATCCAAACTCGTGAAAGAGAGCAAATATTATCTGATAAAATCATCGTTATTGTTACCCCTTGAAGGACTGGAGGGTTTTAATATGTGTTCACATCCACGGTGTCCTTTAATATCACGCGGGTGTAAACTGGAGAAGCAAATGAGAAAAAGGAAGGCAGGCTGCAAAACCAGGGTGAGACTGCAGCGTGATGCCCCTCGGGGAGGACTGTTGCCCATCTCAAGGGCGGGCCTGGTATTTCCGAGGTGGTGAAGGCAGACCGGGCTGACCCAGCTCAGCACACCCTGATTCCTAAAAAGCCTGGCCGGAGCCAGGCCTAGCATGCGTGGCGACACCCAGCCCAGGATCTGGGGCCTCTGCACTGGTGGGGTGGGGGTAACAGAGTGACCCCTGGGGCGCCCAGGCCAAACCTTGGGAGATCCCGGCAACAGCGAGACATGGGCTGGGGACAGGGGACAAAGACAAATCTGCCAGCGGGTTCTTTATGTTGTCAGAGGAGGAATGTGTATCATGGAAGTGTGGCCTCCACCATTTTGGGGGCAAACAGCAGTTTCTGTGAGCTGAGGCTGGGTGGGGAGCGGCATTTCTCCTTGGGCCTGACCCACTCTTTGCTCTAAGAGAGAGCGCTTTGGCTATTTTTTTTTTTTTTTAAGATTTATTTATTTATTTAAGAGAGAGAGAGAGAGAGAGAGACAGAGACAGAGAGCACAAGCAGGGGAAGAGGCAGAGGGAGAGGGAGAAGCAGGCTCCCCCCTGAGCAGGGAGCCCGACACGGGGCTCGATCCCAGGACCCATGAGATCATGACCTGAGCTGAAGGCAGACATTTAACCGACTGAGCCCCCAGGCGCCCCCACTTTGGCCATTCCTAATCTTACCCATGGAAAGTGAGCCCCATTGTTCTTAGGATGAACCAGTGAAGGAAACGTAGGCACAGAGGCTCAGGGTTGAGAGAGGTTCGCAGAAATGGGTATATCCCGACAAGATCTCGCCCTGGTAGACTGACTGTTTTCCCCTAAATATGGAAGAAGTGAAGTTGCTGACTCTTTTGCTTTTAGGTATTTTCTCACACAGATTACAAGATCAGAAGGCTTCCCCATCTAGCAGCCCCTTCCCCAAACACACACATGGAGGGGCTGCCGGCCACTTCTTGTCTCGCCCTCGTGCTGGAGGAGGGGCTCTGGAAGGAACTGCACTCAGCTTGGAGCAGCATTCCCTGACCTTCTCTAAAGGGGAAGAGCCAGGTTTGGGGGAACTGTGGGGACTCATGGGATTGTCTGGCCCAGGCTGTGAGGGGTATGGGGGAGATGCACCCCTGAAGGAGCCAACTGCTCCCATCCACAACCCCGGGTGACTTTCAGCTGGGAGGGGGGCATGCTCCTCCTCCCTCTGGGCCCCTGAGGAGAATGCGGGGGGTTGCAGGCCCCCCGCCCCCCAGAGGGAGAGAACCAGCCCACCCCGGCACCTGTGCTGAGAAAGGAAGTCAGTAAGTGCAGGAGAACCTCCTGAGCGGTGAAGTCCAGATGTCAGTTTTGAGTGTCTGTTTTCTGCAATCGAAGTCCCTCCTCCAAGCCTCAAGATCTCACAATGTTTGGTTAAGCACTGCATCTGGGCGTGAACCGTGCTTTGAGGAGCTGGGGAATGGTGGCGTCCACTCTTGGGCGAAGAGCCTAGAGACAGGGCAGTAGCTCTCTCTGGGAATGAAGAAGCTGGGTGGTGGCCGAGAGAGAGGGGTGACAGGTGACCAGAAGGATATTTACGCCCCTCTTGAGGTTTCTCAGAAAGACCGTGGCTCCAACCTCACAAGAAACATGGGTTTTTCATAGTTCTAGAAGATCAAATCTTAAACTGCTATCATAGTTGGCTTTCCTAGCCTGTGATGCAGATTTGGACACAGGTCGTTCTAGCTGGGAGGTGACCCCAGGCAGCAGGAGTGAAGGAAGAGGACAAGTGACCCAGGGAAGGAAGAAAGGCCATCATAAGGGGGTGTTCTCAGGGTTGTGCAGTGAGCAGTGGGGGTTCAATTCTGCCAGTTCCTCCCAGGAGCTCCTTGCACAGAGTGCCCCCCAGCATTGTCCCCTGAAGGATGGAAGGCGGGATATGTGCCCACCAGTTCCCACCACCCACCCCTCTTGGGTGGGGGCTAAGGGCATCAACTCCCCCTGCACACAGGTCAGGAGGGCTCCCCAACAGGCATCCCAGGAGGCTGTGAGCAGAAAGCAGAAACGTGCCCTGCGCCCTCTTGAGGTCACGTGCTGCCTGCGGAAGGCAACTCTGAGCCCACCGAGAATGTTCTCCATTGTCCCTGAGGCTGAAATCAGAGGTGGGTTGAGTGGCCGTAATGCTGAGCATCAAAGGTGTCCCCACCTGAGGACACAACAAATACCAGAATCTCCTTCGCTTCTAGCCTTTGCTGTCTCCCAGCTGATGGCCGAAGGATGACGTCAGTGAGACCTCAGTGACAAAATCAGTTGAGATATTGCCACGAATGACCCAAGACTAACAGGGCTCCCCAGCCTACTCTGGTCCACCCAGAGGCCCACGAAGGGGCAAATGTGGATGCTGTCTGGTGTTTCCTCATTCCACTTAGCCTGTGTACTGCTGCTCGGCTGCGCCAGTCTATCTGGCCAGTACGTGGGTGCATTCCAAAACTGAGGACCCTGAGAGCTGCCATTTCCTTTTTCTTCCCTCGAGAAGAGTCAGTGTTGTGAGTTGTTCCAGAAGTAGGCTGGAGGCTCTCTGGTGACTTTTCCTGACTGAACTCAGCTTCAGAAAAACAGACCTCTGGGGGTATCCTAGTTGGGAGTATTATTTTTTTCTTACGTGACACGACCTCAGCCTGAGACTAAATCCACTCAGTTCAAATAATATATTGACCTTTGGATTTTTTCCCCCTAGTATATTAGTTACAGAAAAAAATGAAAAAGTGGATTCCTCTTGGAATGGATTTGTTAGTGGATTTTGGGAATAAGCAAGAAGCCATAACTGAACTTTCCTTTGAACTTAAGGGGAAAAAAAATAATTGGTTTGATTCAAGCTTCAGAAAATGAGCTTGATTTTTTTTTCCGCTACAGTTCGGAGTTCTGGTTCACGTCACATCCCATTTGACCAGACTGAAAAACATGCTTGTTCTGAGAAAGGTGATTCATATTCCTCAGACGTTGTCAACAGGGCGTTGAATGCCCAGCACTTGGTATGTGGGGTAACCCCCACCCCCCCACCCCCACCACCCATTCCACCTGCACCCAGAACTATTGCTTGACTCTACCTGGGCTCCATCAAAGTGTCCCTCCATTGTGTGTCTTCTTGGCTTCCGTTTGGAGGCGGTGAGAAGACTGAGCTACCTGTCTCTCCTAGTCTCTCTGGTCTTACCTCTGCCTCTCTCAGTACATTTGGAAAATGGGGGTCCCAGGGTATTAGAAGGACAACCTAAGCAAGATCTCTGCTGAGCTCTGAGGTCCTTGGGAGAAAAATATCAGATTATACCCATCGGAGTCCCCTGATTTTCCAAAGCTCAGATAATAATGTCAGCTTTCAAGGAAATACTCTACCTAGGATGTTCTACTTTGAAAGGTTTTCTCTCTCATTCTCTCAGTCCCTGTCTCTGTCTCATACGTACGTACGTACACACACACACACACACACACACACAGGGGTTTGTTCTGAACTGACTCACTAAAGCTCAGTAACAACAGTATGTAGATGAAGTAATATCCTCGTTTTACAGATGAGAACACTGAGTCCTAAGAGGGTAAGGGATGTGGCACTAAGTCAGTGCATGAACACAGGGACTAGAACCGAAGTATCCTGACCCTGGCTTGCTTTTCTCTGCATTACAGGCCCACTTCGAAAACGGTGAGCCGAGGCAGACATGGAGGGTGGGATGGGGAAGGCCTGAGCACTCAGGCAGGTACCTCCTGGACTCTGTCCCAGGCCACCATCCTCCGCAGCCTCTTTCCAGGAGCAGGTCTCCCCCACCCTCAAATGTGCACAGAAGCCCTGGCCCCAAGCCTGGCGATCAAGCTCTCTGGGAACAAACAAGGCTTTTCCTCCCACCCTAGAACACTCAATCTCTCCTCTGGTGCTGACCCCACCCTGGGGAGCCATGCGTCATTGTTGTCAACACTCTGGGGGCTGGGTGACCGCCACAGGAATTCATCCATAAACGCAGACAATGGCTGAGGAAGTGCAGGCCTTTCATGTGGCTCACAGGCTGCCCTGGGGGCCATCCTTGCAAAGGGGGTCTCCATCCCAGGTCAGATTACCACTCCCACCCTTCATGTGTGGCCTATCTTGAGCCATTTTGTCTCATTGTCCCTCTCTAAGGGGCCTCTGCAGCAGACAAAGCCACGATTAGGATTTCCTTCCTTGTAGAGATGCAGAGACTGAGGCTTGGAGGGAGGGATTGAAGTAGCTCAGCGGTGTTGTGGGGGACTCAGAGTTGACCTGGGGGTTAGGGGACTTGGAAGCCTAGGTCAGCTCTGTCCCCAGAGCAGGACCCAGGAGTCACCTCACCTCACAGGGTCCCAGCTTCCTCCTTTGCAAAAGGGGGTTGTTGTTTCTTTTGAGACACTGCTTGGGTCCAAAGAGGTAGCTTCTTTTTGACAGTACTTTGAGAATGATTTAAAAATATATATATCACACATCACTTTTTGGCCCCATTATTCAAATGACCTATTGAATCTATGGATGAGTGGAGACACAGCTGAGGTCTATTTGTGGCTATTCTGTGTGAGCTCAAGCTAAAAACACAATCATTCTCCAAAAATGTCCTCTGAGGATCAGCGAGCCATAGAACATTCCACGGGACCAATTATCTGGTTCCTTCTCTTCCGGGCCATTTATGGGTTATGTCTAAATGTTCCCACAACTCTTCTCCATTTGCCAAAGTTGTTCGTGATGTCCATGACGCACGCCTTGCAGGGTGATGATGGGGCAAGAGGTAGTTTGGGCAGGTTTAAAGGCGCCTTACCAGCAGGTTGGGTTTCTTAGGTACAATTTAAACAAAGAGCCAAGCTGTCACGGGGGAAGGTGACGGCACTTCTCGCTTGGGATTTCTATGTTTTGTTTTTTCACTAGGAAACTCTCAGGTTGAGAGTATTGGGTTACTCATGTGTCCAGAAATATCATGGCAGAGCGGAGGAGGGCATGCTAAGCCTCCATCCGTGGTGGAATTTGGACAGAGGGAAAACGTAGCATGGAAAGAGAAGCCCAGGCACCAGGGCCGCTCAGGGATTAGTGAACAAGTGTTGCATTTGATTGCAGGTCGGCTCCATTTTCTGAGACAACACCCGGGTTCAAATAAATTAGCTGCATCAGAAAGCCCTCTTAGCCTTCCAAGCTTTTCCCTGTCCATTTTATTTGAGCTCTGACAAATCATTTGTCAGTCTACCTGTCTGAATGTAGCCCAGAAGGGAGTGAAGAGTGACTTCTGCGGGCCCATCAATGCCCCTCGAGGGCCTGTGTTTACCCTTCAAGGGAAATGGCTTTCTTTCCTGACAACGATGTGGAGCACAGAGATTTTGCTTCAATTAACTCAATTTAATTTGGAGCACCTTGGAACTGAAAACCCTGACAAGGAGATGATTGATCCCCAGAAATGTGGAAAAATGTGCAAGTGTATATTATGAATGTTTCCTCACTAAAGAAAACTCTGTGTGTGTGTTAAATAAATATTAAGGGGAAACTTCAGGCTGCTCAAGTGTCTGTCAATAGAAGAATGAATAAGGAAATTGAGGCAATTCTTACAACGGAATCCTACTGTGTAATAGTATTCACCTACATTCTGCAAAAGGAACTGGACACCAGAGCACATAATTTATATACTTAAAGTATGGAGCTTATAAATTCATTTAGAGGATTTTTAGAACAGGCAGGCTAATCTGCAGTGATAGAAATTAAAATAGTGGTCATCTCTGGTGATGGGGATTACTGAATGTAAAGGGATATATGGGAAATTTCCGAGATAAGGGGATGGTTCACATGAGTGTATCCAGTTAGATCTGTGCATTTCAACATGTGTATATTTTATTTACAATAACTATAAAGGGATGCCTGGGTGGCTCAGTGGTTAAGCGGCGCCTTCGGCTCAGGTCACAATCCCAGAGTCTTGGGATAGAGCCCCAGGTCGGGCTCCCTGCTCAGCTGGGAGTCTCCTTCTCCCTCTCTCTGTCTTTCCTGCTCATACTTGCTTTCTCTCTCTCTCTGAAAAATAAATAAAATCTTTAAAAAAATAAAATAAAATAACTATGCAAATAACAACATACATGAGCAAGTTTTCCCTAAAGATTCAGATGTTTTATAATATTCCTTTTACTCTTTGCCTTTCTGTGTTACAAGTTAATGCTCAACAACCTTTTATTGATTATCTACCACAATTCTCTTAATCTTTATGTGTGTCTTAGATCTTCTATTTTGAATGTATTGAATGGAAAGTATTATAAATTCTTCCTGCTGTCAAATACAAAGGAAATTAGTATCAAATATAAAACTCACTGGAAATACATTTTAATAAGATGGGTAAGGTTTCTCTTTACATCATGCATCTGTTCACGAGTATTGCTTATTGCTACAAGCATTCGTGGTTCCTCATCAGTACTATTCCCATTTTTTTTTATGGATGTAAGCCCTGAAAAAGCTTATTTGCATATCTAAGAGGTAGCAATGGAAGGATTTGTTATAGAACAATATTTAAATTATTCTCAAGTTATTTGCCAAAAATCACTTAGTAATCTACTATCAAAGATTATTTGTAATGATCCACCAACTAACAAGTTGGTTGGTCCTCCTTCAGTTTTGTTGAAAGCGAATAATTAAAACCAATACCATTGGGGCGCTGGGTGGCTCAGTTGGTTAAGCGACTGCCTTCGGCTCAGGTCATGATCCTGGAGTCCCGGGATCGAGTCCCGCATCGGGCTCCCTGCTCAGCGGGGAGTCTGCTTCTTCCTCTGACCCTCCCCCCTCTCATGTGCTCTCTCTCTCTCATTCTCTCTCTTTCAAATAAATAAATAATCTTAAAAAAAAAAAACCATACCATTAAATACATACATAATTGAGTTAAATAACACCATCAAGTATTAGTGACCCAATTAGTTTCTCATTCACTTTCTTAGTGCCTCTAAAAGTACTCCAGATGTTTCCTTTGTTCCATGTCCAGGGTATTCTTACATCCCTGGAGTAAGGTGGGGATTTTAAGATTCAGAAGAGGTGAGAGGCACTGGGGAAAAGTTCTCTTTGAAAGCAATGCAATTAATTGTAAGAGGTCAGTCTCCCCAGGATCTTTCCACCCCCAACCAAACTAGATTTCTGTTAATTCCAGGAATAAGCTTGACTTTCCCCTGCACATTTTGTTCTTTCTGGAAGAAACACTCCCTCCTCCACTCTCTAACTTCTGCTCCTCTTTCCTGATACAGGGAAGAAGACTTCCTCCGCCAACGTTGGGTACAGGTGCCCTTTAATATCTTCCCAAAGCACCTGTACTTTCCTGTTTTGTAACCCCATCGCAGGTTAGCTACTACTTCTGAATGATCTGTCCCTACAAGACTATGTACCCCATGAGGATAAGGACTGTTTTGTTCACCCCTGTGTCCCCGTATCTCTATCAGAACCTGGCACTAAGTACTTGCTCAATACATATTTATTACATGAATGTAAATGAATGGAGAACGTAAGAAGAGTAAAGTAGAGATCTTTCTCCAGGCTTGCTATTATTCCATGGTCTATTTTATACCAGCACAATTTCACTTTGTATTAATTACCATAGCTTTATAATACAGTTTTATATCGGATGTGGCAAGCCCCCATATCAAACACAGGCAATTTGGTTTTTTCCTTCAGAACTTCTTACTATATGTGGCTCTTCGTACTTCTATATACATTTTACAATAAGCTTTTTAGAATCAGCTTGTCTGTTATACATACACACACACCCACACCACAGAAGGATCTTGATTGTAATTGCTCAAATTTATAGAACTGTTGGTGGAAAATTCACATGTTTATCATATCAAGTCAGCCTATAAATTTAATTAGATCTTCTTATGCTTTCCGTGTGGCACTTATTTAACATATTTTTACTCATATTTCATAATTTTATCCATAAAGTCCTTACAAAAGTATTTTTGATTTATTTTCAGATATCTTCCTTTTCAATATTTCCTTTTCTAATGATTGATTACTCGTGTGTAGAAATGCAATTTATGGGTATCAGTTTCTCTTATTAACTTTATTTGTAGAGTCCCTTAAATTGTTTCTACCTTATATTTTCCATCTCTCATTCCTTGATCTTTTCCCCGTTTGCCTGCGCTTGCAAAGACCTCCACTACAACAGTAATTAGAAGCAGTGACAACAGACATTCTTGCCTTCTTTCTGATTTTGAAGTAATGCTTTCATAATTCAGTGTGCTTTTTGCTAGATGTTTCTGGTAGATAATCAGGTTAAAGAAGTTTCTTTCTGTTCCTGGATGGTCATGAAGAGTAAAGGAAACAACCCAGATGTCCATCAGTGGGTGAAGGGTGAAATAAACTATGGTACGTCCATGTCATGGACTAGAAAGGAACAAACTCTTGATAGAATCAGCAACCCGGATGAATCTCCAGAGAAATAATGCTGAGTGAAAAGAACCAGTCTCTCCAGCATTACCTACTGTACGATTCCATTGAGGTAACATTCTTGAAATGACAGGACTACGAAAGCAAGAGGACAATGGAATCTTTACAGCGCTGACAGGAAAAAGGAAGTCAACACAGAATTCTGTCTGGCAAAAATACGTCTTTGAGGAAGGCAAAATAAAGACATATGTAGACAAAAGAAAGCAGAGAGAATTTATTGTCAGGAGTCTTGTCCTCTAAGAATTGTTCCAGGACATTCTTCAGGCTGAGGAAAAATGATGGAAAGGTGAAATTATACAAAGAAATTGAAATAGAGAGTGCTGGAAATAGTAAATATGTAGATAAATACACCTTTTTTTTTTTTTCCCTCAAATTTTTACTTGACTATTTAGAACAAAAATGATAAATGTGTCTTGTGTGGTTGAAAACACATATAAGATACATGACAATAGTACAAATGATAGGATGGGAGAAAAACAGAAGCATATTGTAAGCTTCCTATGTTATAAGTAAAAAAGCATACTAGTATTTGAAAGTAGACAATATTAAGGGAAAGATATATATTGTAAGCTCTGGAGCAACTACTAAAAGTAAGTAAAATAAGTATAATAAGCCAAAAGAAAACATAAAGTGACAAAGTACTAAAAAAAAAATTAGTTCAGAAGACAGAAAGGAGAAAAGATCAAAGAACAGATGGAACATATAGAAAACAAAGAGCAAGATGTAGACTCACATCCAATCATATCAATAACTACATTAAATAGAAGTAGACCAAATGCTCCATTGAAAAAACAGAAATTGCCAGACAAGATAAACAGGAAGACCAAATGGACCACAAAATACTCATTTAAGAGATTTATCATTAAGTGTAAAGACACAGATGGGTTAAAAGAAGGAAGGAAGGGAAAAGATAAAGCAGGGAACACTAGTCCTAAGAAAGCTGGTATGGCTGAGCAGTTACTTAGTAACAGGACAAGTGGTATTACTGGAATGAAAGAGAAATATTCATAATGACCAAAGGGTCAATCAAAATGACAATCAAAAATGATTATGAGCCAAATGGCAGAGCTTCAGACAAACTGACAGTTGTCTGAAAACTGACTACATTGTCGGAGATTTCCACGTCCCTCTTTCAACACCTGCTAGAACAAATGGATAAAAAATCCAGTAAGGTAGAAGAGGACTTCCCGAGTGATCAATGAACTGGATCTGACTTACATTTATGGAACATTACACCCGGCAATTGCAGAATGCTGGTTCTTTTTACACATACCCATGAGACTATTCACCAAGACACACCATCCACTGAGCCATAAAACGAGTCTTAAAACTTTGAAAAGAATGGACATGAAGAAAAAATTTCAAAAAGATCAGACGGAAGGTTTTTCACCCCCAGCCCAGAACCCTGGCCAAGACAGAAACATTTCCTCCGTTGTCCTTTGCCAGAAGTTGAAATTTTCTGGTTTATTCTTTTCCTGAGAGTGTAGCCCTTCCTATGTCTGCTTTTTTCCCCAGAGATCTTGGTCCCAAATCCCCACCTCACACAAAAACCTTGTCTTTTGCCTCGTAGAGCTGCAAAATACTGAGCCTCTTTGTTACTGAGACGGACACACGTCCACGTGTCACCTGGAACTTTTATGCCTTTGCGAGGTTCCGGTTTCCAACTCTCCTTTCGTTTTTGGCCCGTGAGGGTTTCCCTTGGGATTCTGCATGCTCAGCTAGCATCTCGAATACATTTTGCTCAGCATTTTATGGGTTTTCTGGCCAGACGGTTCTCAGATTATCTAGTATCCTTGTTTCTGGAGACTGAAACCTGTCATATAATCCTTTAGTTATTTTATGGGCTTAAGTTACCTCGGCCTTAATCAAAAAGTCCCCTCATTTAAAGCCAGACAGCCTTGGGTTTGAATTCCAGCACCAGTTATGTAACTCTCGACTAAGTGATGGAACCTCTCCGAGTCCATTTCTCCATGAGTGTTAGGGATGTCATAATGCCAGGTTTTCAACTTTGTTGTAAAGATGATCTCTGCTCTCATGCGATGCGAAGCACTATCACGAAAACATAACGTTATCATTGTTCATTCACCAAATAGTGTTTGCTCTGTGACAGGCACACCTTCTAAGTGGTAGGAGTCAACAGCCAGTAAATATATAAACAAATAGTTTCCCAGAAGTTTAAGTCCAACCACAAGGGTAATGGGACTGAGAATGTCCGAGACAGGGCAGGCTGTTTTGATCAGGCAGTGGGGGGATTCCTATTTGAGGGCATGACATTTGATTTAGAATCTGAATAAACACAAACATTTTAAAAGTCAGATGTGATGGTAGCATGACTCTGGGAACACAGAAAAAAGCACTGCATTGCACACTTTAAGTGGGTGAATTGTATGATGTGTGAATCATCTCAGTGAAGCTGCCTTTTTTTTTTTTTTAATCTGAGTGAAGAAGAGAGAGCCGGGTGAGGAACATTCTAGCCGGAGGGAATACCAGGTACAGAGACCCCTGAGGCTGGAAGGGTTTTTTGTCAGTGTGAGGAAAAGAAAGAGCAGGTGGTGGGAGTTCAGTGAAGGAGAGACAGAAGACGGTCGAGATCTAGACCTCCAGAGGTGGGCCAGACCATGTAGGGCCTTGGGGGCCATGTTAAATATTTGGGATTGTATCCAAATCGCAATGGGTGGCTTTTGAAAGAATTTAACTGGAGAAGTGATAACTGGTTTATGCTTTGGAACAATCACTGTACTCTCTGGCAAGCGAATTTATAAGAGGGCAAAGGTGTAAGCGAAGAGAACAGCAAAGGGGATGCTCCAGGACAGTGAGAATGAAGGTCCTAGATATTCCAATTTTGACTTAGCCTTCAGTTCCCTCAAACTCAACCTTATTGGTCATGTAAAATTATTCTGAGAGCAGAGATGTGACTAAAAAGGGACCCACAACAGAGGGACCCATGAGAAGTAGAGAACTCATGCTCCTTCACTATCCACAAAGGAGAAAGATGAACATAGGATCCTGAAGTTGACCTTGCCATTGATTTACAGTAACCTGGATTATTCCTATGGGAAGGTTTCTGGATTTTCAGCTGACCTATCCTGAGCCTCAGTTCACCCATCTTTTCCCATTGCAACCACTGCTCAGAACCATTTGGAACCACCTCTGTCTCTCTTCCATTTAAGAACTCAGTCATAATTTGATATCTAGAACCCACAAGTAGGAAAATATATAGCAGACATTAATCTGTAAATTCTATAGGTCAGGGCAACGGTGATGCTCTATGTCCATAATTAGAAGCACGGCCTTTGTAGTCTGATAAAATTGGTTGTATTTTTTTTAAAGATTTAATTTATTTATTTGACAGAGAGATAGAGGGAGAGCACAAGTAGGTAGAGCGGCAGGCAGAGGGAGAGGGAGAAGCAGACTCCCTGCCGAGCAGGGAGCCCGACATGGGGCTCGATCCCAGGACCCCGGGATCATGACCTGAGCCAAAGGCAGCCGCTTAACCGACTGAACCAGCCAGGTGCCCCCAAAATTAGTTTTAATTCCAAGCTCTGCCATTTAATGAGTGACTTAAGGATAGTTCTAAATTTTGTTCAGTAAAACCAGGGACACCAGGACCTATGTTTCATTAAGTCTTTAAATGAATTGATACTTGTAAATCATTTAGCACAATGCCTAATACATGGTAAGCACTCCAGATTGGTGGCCACTGTTGTTATTGTTGTTACTTATTACAATAATTAGTAAGTCTTACTTTTACAAAGGGAAAAACAAATATTTTTTAAAAGATGAAATGTACTTACCTTTTGGTGAGGGGAAGGGCAAAGGGACAGGGTTAGCACAATGCCTAATACATGGTAAGCACTCCAGATTGGTGGCCACTGTTGTTATTGTTGTTACTTACTACAATAATTAGTAAGTCTTACTTTTACAAAGGGAAAAATAAACATTTTTTAAAAGATGAAATGTACTTACCTTTTGGTGAGGGGAAGGGCAAAGGGACAGGGAAAGAGAATCTTAAGCGGCCTCCACACCCAGCGCAGAGCCCAAATGGGGCTTGATCCCATGAGCCTGAGATCATGAGCTGAGCTGAAATCAAGAATCAGCTGCTTAACCGACTGAGCCACTCAAGTGTACTTACTTTTATTTTTTAAAAAGATTTTATTTATTTATTTGAGAGAGAGAGAGAGAGAGAGAGAAAGCACAAGCAGGGGGAGGGGAAGAGGGAGAGGGAGAAGCAGACTCCTCGTGGAGCAGGGAGCCTGATGCGGCGCTCGATCCCAGGACCCTGAGATCATGACTTGAGCTGAAGGCAGATGCTTAACCGACTGAGCCCCCCAGGTGCCCCTGTACTTACCTTTAAAAGACACGAACTTTGGAACCATGATTTTTCTGTTTATTCTTTTCTTTTTTATCTTCTCTAATGTACACAGATTCTTTTAAAAGCATGAGAAGAACATGATAAGGTTCACGTTAGAAAAATAGCAAGCTGGTGTCCTAGTGTACGGGAGACAGCCTGTCAGAGGACGCTGCTCCTTACGCACACCGTCGAGAAGTTTATCGATTACCTGGAAGCAAGTGCTACATTAAATGGACTAAAAGGGCCACAAGCTCTTCAGATTATTAGCCTCTTTACTCAAGTTTGTGAGGTGTATATTGGGTATATATCAAGAACTTTGTGAGGGCCTTCACCTCTATCAGATCACAAGCAGCACTGATTTAACACGTTGGTGTAACACTTTAACAACAAAAAAATTGAAGTTTATCCAAGAGAACAGAAATGGGGGGAAAAAAAGATTCTAAATATGTCTTTCTTAGGGGATGGTTTCTGACTGGTGACTTTTTATCCTCTTTGGCGATTGCTATATACAAACAAATACACAAGGATTTTTTTTAAAAAAATTTATTATTTTATTTTATTTTATTTTAGAGAGAGAGCGCATGAGCAGTGGGACGGGCAGAGGGAGAGGGAGAATCTCAAGCAAACTGTGCCAAACACGGAACCCAACCTGGGGCTCGATCTCATGACCCTGAGATCATGACCTGAGCCCAAATCAAGCGTTGGAAGTTTAACCGACTGAGCCACCCGGGTGCCCCCACACAAGGATTTTTGTGGTAGGGAGCCCACCTGTCCACCCCGCCCGCCGTGCCAATTACCCACCTTGCATCTGCAATAGTGTGAAGAGGAGAGTTCCCCAGTCTGGGAACCTGGTATCTGCACTGCTATGCAGTGCCCACAGTAGCCCATGTGAATTCTAAAAGGGGGGCGGTCTCTTTTATATAGCCGTGATAGGTACCACTGCTCGCAATCATAGCCAGCCTTCCAAAACTCTAGAAACAGTGGCAGAGGAGTATGAAATACACATAATGCTAGCAGTTTGGTCCATAAGCATGCAGCACGTCATTATCCTGGAGCAGAACTGTTCCGATTGAAACTTTTATGGTTTAGAGGACTTAGGATCTAGTATTTCTCATTTCAAAGAATAACTTATTTTTTTTTTTCTGAACGATTATAGGAAACCACAGTGCGTTGAGCTGATTTAATGAAATTTAATTCCTTACTTCAAGTTCTCAGAGGAGAAAAGCCTCTTTGAAGGAAATCTAAAGGAGAGGCCTAGGCTATAGGGATCCCGATGATTGTGACTGTGTTATCACACACATCCCCACCAGCCGAAAGTCAACTGCCTTAAGAATACTAACTATTGCAACTTTGGCTAAAATTCGAGTTTTTCATTAGAGTAACACCATGCCTGACATTTCATAAAGCTTAAATGCAAACAAGAATGATTAATCACAGTCATAAATATGCAAACACACTCAAACCACGGTATTAAAAAGGTAATATTACCTTTGAGACAAAATGGCAAAACCAGAATTTTTTAATTGCCAAGAATTTTATGTAGCAAGTTTGTTTATTCAAGTAACATAATAAAATAGGAATATTACACTGGCAGAAGTGGACCTAAGGAGCATTAAGATATTATTTTAAAATGGGAAAACAAGGGGATCGTTTTCAAGAGCCTCATAGAAAACTTCCAATTTACAATGCTACTTTTTCATAATTAATAGTAGTAATACGTAGCTTTTCTATGATAAAAAGCAATCAGGGTACCTGAGTAGTACATCCATTCCACTGCATATGCAGACACTATTATAGAGAGGTACTTTTCTAATTACTTAAGCAACTGTTTTCAGCTTTAAGACACAGAAAAAGCAAACAATCCTATACACTGACGGATAACACATTTTAGTATGCAATTTCCAAATTCACTCATTAAATTAGAACACTCACAGCTTAATGTGTAAAACTAGTTTGAAATGATGACTCACCTCTCGTGACACTTCCCACCTTCACAAATGGCTTTAAAAAATGAGTTTGGGGGTAAATCGGCAATATATTCAGAAACACAGCCAAGACAAAGAGATCAAATTCAAAGACGGAATTCAGAAATGAACCAGCTATTTTTTGTACATTATGTTATATAAATTGGTTCTTTGTTCAAAATTTCAAACGTGGGCGACATTAACAATAGGTATGATGCGTGACATCCAATAAAAATGGCACTTGGGGGAAATTATTGCCTCCCCTGAAGGATAGATGTCATTGCTAGCTTCTTACCAGGGGGTTAAGTTGCTGCCTCCCCTTAATAAGTAGGTTTTTGTTTTTGGGTTCCCTAGCTTTCGATACTTTGGAACCTTTTGTGTTTTCCCTGTAGATATCTCAGGCGAGCTCTAAAATCTGAGAGGACGCTTAACAAAATAAAACTCCCACTTGGATGGTAAAATGCGTTAATTCTAATACTCTATAATAAATGGAGCGAATCTGACCCAGTTAGTGGGTAAGCCCTACATTCTGAACCATCCAACTTAGACTAGATTCTGTGGCATGTGATTCATGTTCTCATCAGGCAGTCAAGGTTACCTGCAATAAGGCAATTCCCACTTAGCCTTTGGCCATAGCCTTGCTCTTTAACACAAAGTTCTAAACTGTAGATCATGCACAACTATATAATTTCCTTAGCAGGTGGGTAAGAGGAAATCTGCAATAAAGAGAATATGAGCTCTAAGAAGTCTCATCGAATTAATGGGAGCTCTCCTTTCCAATCCATCATATTCAGTGATCCAAGAAACGGAACCAGAAATGAAATAATACATCTGTGAAGTTAGAGGCATAAAATCCTGCAATGTTCTTACTTCCCGAATGGGAAGGGATTCGAGATAACACTATTACTTCACGTCTTTAGAGGGAAGTAGATTAAAAAGTGTTTGCACTTTTTAAAACTCTTTGCAGCATTGATTAATGCTCATCGGTAAATAAGTGAGACCATTTCATTCATTTGCATTTGCAAATTAAACTGGAAAATCCATAAAAACATATTTATCACCAGGAAACTAATCGGTACAGCACAATATAACATCAAAGAAAGGGAATATCACTTAATAATATACATATGTGGATAAAAGCATTTTAATAAGAAGATCTATTATTTTTATTTTAAAAAAAGCTCTCCATTTTAAACATCATCATTACTCAGAAATCATTTTGAAAACAACTATCAACAAATCCTTTTGCAATTTCAGGTAAAAGCCTTCCCTTATTGCGAATATTTGCTTTCAGTCATCTTTTTTGTCTGAGGTACTCTCGTCATGATTTTCAGGGCTGACTTTGTTACTGGCGACCAGGGGAGCTGGCTGGACTTCATTTGGTAATGAGAACACATGGCACGTCTGGAGGTCTAGGTAGGTCGTAAATATTTTAGCATATTCTGGATGCTTTAGGGCAAAACTTTTAAATTCCTCTAAAAGGGGGAAAAAACAAACAAACAAAATCCAGTAAATGGAGGCGAATCTTCTTTTGGCATGATACAGATTCCTACATGACTTTAATAATACAATTATCGCCAAAGCCTCTTACTCCACTCTTAGAAATTGTCCAGCCACTTTGCAAGGTGGTTTTTCCATTATCTAGTAAAGCTGAGGATTCACATACTCCGTGGCCCGTTAATTCTATTCCGAAGTGTATAACCTGGAGACATGTGGGCCTGCTGTGTTCTGGGGGACATGCCTGAGAATGTTCACAGCCACATTACTTATGACAGGTGAGAAACGGAAACCACTCAGGTGTGTGTCAACAGCAGAAATGGAGACTTGCAGCATTTGGGTGGGACATTACGGCTCCATAGCAATGAAGATGAAGGAACAGCTGTGTTGTAACACTGTGGACGAATCTTAAAGCCATAATGTTGAATGAAAACAGCCAGATACAAAACAACGTATACTGTAGGAGTCCATTATATGAAGTTCAAAAACTCAGGCAAAACTCACACATAATATTTAAATATTTTGTGGTGACATGCTAAAAAGTAAAGCAAGGTAGAGTATTCCTTTTAGAGTCAGGGCAGCCATGCCCCCCCTTTAGGAGAGAGGAAGGGGCTGTCACTGGGAAAGGGCGCACAGGGGTTTCCAGAGTTCTTGAAAAGCTCTATTTCTTGGCCTGAGCAGTTGTAACACCACCGCTCACTTTAGGAAACCTTGTTACGCTCTACGTTTATGTTTCATTCAGTCTTCTGTATTGCTGTTAGTTTTTATAATACAAAATGTTTTAAAAATGCTATTGCCCATGACTTTCTATTACTGTTTTTTTTAAAACGATTTCAACCCTTAATTCTGGTATACAAACACACAGTCTTGAAAAGCTGAGCCCCGACTTATGACCAATAAAGGCAAGTAGAGGGTACAATATATCATAATCATGTCCCAAGACTTCGGAGTAGTGGGCCTCTTTCTATCTTGGGTGTTTCGGATTTAGGAACTGAGGTAAAGACACAGAAGGCTAACTGAGTTAACCAGCAGAGTTTGGACGCCAAGCCTCCGATAACCCGGAGTTTCTGAAATGTACTGCTCCTCCACTCTGAAATCCCTCTCTCCTCTTCTGTTCGGATGGAGAAAACTTTGTTGCACTTACATAGCAAAAGGAGCCTAGACTTTGAATCTGCAACCTATCTGGCTCTATAAGAAAAGGATTTTTAGCCCCATGTTCTCTATTTGTTTTTTTTAAATCCTCTGATAACCCAGAGTCTACGTTAGACTAACAACTCTTGAAGACAGAAACAGGTGTCAGGGACGAGGAAGCCATTGGACCGAGCCCAAATCATTCTTGGCAACTGCAACATTATTTTGCATCAATTGACCATTTTATGTTTCCAAATCAGGCAAGCTATTAACATGGTCTTTAGGTATTTTTTCTTAACATCCAAAATAAAGGTTCATCTGCATGAGTCTGTCTCAGCGATGGAGGCACAGAGGACTTAAGTGACTTTTATGGAAAGTAGACATGAGAGTTGATCTGCTGAAACCAAGGTCTGTCTTTCAAGACTTGTGATCTGTTCAAAAGATCGAGGTTTCTGTCTTTTTTGGGGATGTCAGTGCCATTAAGAAGTAATTCATTTCCAAAAAAAAAAAAAAAAAAGGTAACTCATTTCTAGAAGAAGTTCTGTGAACTGGCTAATCTGTGGAATTGTGGAAATCAGTTAATTTGGCTAAATGGAAAACAGAAGGAAAACAATTTGGATAGTCACATTATGATACATTTCAATATTTATTCTTTTATAAAATCACACTTAAATACCTCCCAACATTCTGCAAAAAAGGAAACTGGCATAATATTGGGGAAAGGGAAATATCTTGTGTATTCTAAAAATAAAAAGATTGAACTCCAAAAAACAAAGCAGATTTCCCTAAAAATTTGTTTAAATGGACAGGTAAAGTTATGACTACCTAACAAATCATTTGTGGTATAATTTCCACTGAAATAGTTACTCCAAATAATTGTTCCAAATTTGGCAGCTCAGAGCAATAAAGAGTCTTACTTGTGAAAGGAAAATGTTCAGAGACTTAGTACACATGGGGTTTATGACTCATATATTTTATCTCAGTATGTACTTGCCATTTTCCCTCCCTCCCTCCCTCCCTCCCTCCCTTCCTTCCTTCCATGAACTCAATAAAGTAAGTGCCCTAGGCATTTAATTACCTAAAATAGAATAAAGGGCAGGCAGAATGATAGTAATTAAAAACAGAGAGTAAGAGAAGTATGTGATCTAATTCTCCTATCCCATGAAAGTTAACAGCTGAAACTCTCTGAACACCATGAGGAAAGAGGCATTCCAGAGGAATCCCCCTGCAGCCTGCAAGGGGGAAAAGGCTGGGGGAAGAGAAGCCAACCTGACGTGAATGACCACATCAAAGCTAAGACAGGGAAACCGTCACCTAGGCCTCTCCACTCAGGTGTGATTTTCTCAACGACTGGACTAGGAAATACAAGGAAACTGATGTGGGACTTGTTTTGATGTGTGGACTCAGGCCATCCGGAGAAAGCTTGGTCCCTGATGGATGGACCTGCCATTTGACCGTGGGGTCTTCTTCCGCCACGCTGGTCCTGACCTCACAGGGGTGCCATCCAAGGGACAGGAGAAAATGAGCCCACACGAAAGCTTTCCTAAGCTGCTAACGGCAAACGTGATGACACATGGTTTAGCTGCTGTAGTCACCGCTGGAACCCCAGTCTGTATCCTTCTAGCAGAGTTACAACCACTTTAGTTAACTTGCTCAGTTTTACTTGGCCAAAGTGACAGCAGAAAGGAAAAGACCCTTCCAGGAAGGGCAGCAGATGAGAGATAAAGTGGGGAGGGCAGAGGTCCAGGCTCCAAAACCAGACTCTCTTGGTTTTTGAGTCCTGGCTCTGACATTCTCTAGCTGATGACCTCAGGTAAGTTAAATTCCATAAATTCAATAAAATAATATTAAGAGTGCTGATGAAATAGGCTTGCTGTAAAGATTTATTTAAAAATGCTTAGGAGAGTACTTAGCATATATGTCCTCAGTAATTAGTCTCTCTTATCCCACTACTGCTATTATTCCTGTCATCATCATCATTCCTGTTATTTCTATTGTTAATACAATTAGTGGAGGGAAACCACACTCCTGCCTGACGGTCCATCTGTAGTCGGCTTGCCCTCCTGGTCAACTAAAGCAGAAACCAAACTGCCTACTCACCATAGGAAACAGAATCCCCCTGGGCTATCTCCTTGAAGAGACCAGAAACATCCAGGTCGGGCACCCCAAGGGCGGCCTGCAAAATGGTGGTAAACTCTTCCTCTGTTATGTAGCCATCCTCATCAACATCAAAGAGCTGAAGGGAAGAGAAAATAAAATATAAGGTTGGGTGCCAGCAGGGCAACAGTGGTACGGAATAATCTCGGAAAATAAACTCTAGTAATTCACACAACTATTGTGCCGGGGTGAGGGAGATGTATCTGAAGGAAGAATGGTCTCTGCTGCCCTCACGACACCTGGCTTGGTCGTGGGACGAGACAGAAGGAAAGCACGGGCTACAACAAGAGTAAGACCAAAGGGCGTGGGAGCCCCGTGGAGAGCAAGATGAATCCTATGGGAGAGGTCAGGGAAAGCTTTACCCGTTTGACAGGTTGAGTTGGGTCTTAGAACACAAAGGGATACTCCTGGGACAGACGAGGACTGGTAGTGTTTGCTGGGGGCTCAGACCAGGTGACGGACGGACAAGCAGGAATCACGCCATGAAGGCTGTAGGACGCCTCACCTCACCCTGTGGGGTTATGACAGTGGGGGATGTGGTGTGATCATATGGGAATTGAGAGTGTGGAGATGGATTAGAGTCAGAAGGTTGGAAAGTCTAGAGGCGGGAAAAGCAATGAAGAGTGTGGGGTGGAGAAGCAAGAAGGACAGGAAGGGGCAGAATTTACAAGGAAGCGAAGGCAGGGCCCTGTGGGGATGGCAAGAAGGACGGAAGAGTGGGCTGAGGCGCTGGGCACCTGGGGGAAAGTGGGGTCCATTCCCCAGAGGGGGAGATCAAAAGCTGGACCTGGAGAGGTTAGACATGAATCAGAGGTGCCGGGGGAGTTACGAGATGCAGCACCTCAGCTCAGGAGAGTGGTCGAGGCTCGAGCCATGACTTCTGGTAAGAACCGCCAACTCTGCGGGGGTTGGGGCTTATCTGCAGAGAATGCAGAAAGTGATGCAAAGCCCGGGGAGCAGCAAGAGTTCAAGTGCATGCAGGGAAGAGGAGCTGGCAAAAAAAGGACTCAGAAGTCCTCAGAGAGAACCGGAAACGAGGAGCGTGCCACTGGGAGCTCAGGAGGGCTTTCTGGAAAGAGGGAGACACTCTGAGGGTGGTAGCGGCCCACTGAGTAAAACATCAGAGCGAGGCCAGGCGAGAAGCAAAGAGGGTGGCTGGGTTTGGCAGTTAGGAGATCCGGATGCCTTTGGGAAACACGGCTTCAGGGAGCCACTTCCCAGGTGGTCATGGAAAGCCAGGAACGAAGAGGTGAGCGGTGGAGACAACCAGCATGGGCTCCTGGAATAACAGGAAGGAGGGAAATGGGGCATCGGCCAAGCACAAAAGGAGGCTGTCTTTAGGAAGGGAGAGTCTGAACATGTTTATAGGCCGAAAGGAAAAGGCGGTAGGTGGGACGGATTGAAAGTCAAGCAGCAAAACAGTGATAGTTGTTAGATAATTAATATCCCAAATTCAAAATCTTCTCCTGGGCACTAATGTTTTTAAATGATGCAAGCACTGATTCCCTGCAGGCCCCGACCAAAAGTGTTCAAGTCACTTTCCTTGTATTAACCGATTACACCCTCACAGCAGTCTTACGCCGGGTAGGTGCCTTCGGTGGGAAAGCTGAGGCACGAGACAGTTAGGGCCCTTTCCCAAGGTCACACAACTGGCCGGGGGTACAGCCGCATCCAAATCCAGGCAGGCCACATCTAGAGCGCCTGCTACTTCTGACCAAACACACGACCAAAGCCAGAAAACCAGAAGCATTAGAGAAGGTGTGATCATCACGAAAAGAACCACAAGCACAAACTGACTAGTGTTTGAACTGTTCATCAGGGTTGGAGAAAACACTAGCACTTGACGTTGTTGATTCGCTGCCCCAGGTGAGAAAGCAGGCACTTGCCCATTTTCTGTCCCTCAGGCCCCAAGTGAGGGAGAAGACAGCCCCAGAGTGAAAAGTGACTCAGCATTTGTTTGCACAAACTGCAGCCCAGGGCTCGCTATGGGCCCTGGACTTCCAACAGTAACTGCCGGGAGATCCCACCCCACCACGCTCCTCACAGGCGCTAAGCTTTCTCGCGAGGCTTTCCATTCCAACAGGATCCTCGGCAATCTGTCTGTCACGTTTGGTGCTCTGGTGGCTCTCGATTCTGTGGAAATTCCCTTCCCGTGTCCATACTGGGTGCTTCTACTTTCTCTCCATCTGGCCTCGTCCTGACTACCCCAGACTGTGCCCCTCACGGAAACGCTCACTTTCCCTCCATTACTCATCACTCCCAATAGTCTCTCAGCTACAGAGTTCCCAGACCTGAGGTAAATCCCATGCTCTGGGCTCTGGTAGGAAGCTCAACAGCCCGGTTTCCCTTGGGGGAATGATATCTGTCCATTGCATGGAATACGGTGGGAGTCTCAGCCCAAACGTCCTGTCTTTCCAGCAAGCACGTGGCTCAAGGCTCTGGACCCTTCCTGGAGGTGACTGAGGGCAGAGGTGGAGGGGCTCACACTCACTGCAGAGCAGTCTCTGCAGCGGGGGCCTGTGGACTCGCTGCCTCTGAGTCTACCCTGGAGCCCCCTCCCCGGGGTTGCGACAAATTTCTTGCATGGCTGAAGAACTCTGGCTAATCCTCTACCTCCACAGTTCTCTGTAAGGACGAAATGAGCTCAAGGATGGGGAGTTCACTGTGAAGTGCTTCCCAGATAAAAGGAATTGACAGGGTCCTGTGCATATAAAAGGACACAACTACATGAAAAATACAAGTGTGCCAAAGTATTTTCAAAAACACCAAACACCCCTGAAAAAGAATGTGGAAAAAATAAGCAATGTAAAGCATGACCCTTGTCTTACTGGAAAAAGGGCTAAGTATAGTTTTAGGTCCTCCTTGCTTCCCTCCCCCACACCAAACCAAGGTCTAGGCTAGAGAAAAATCTCACGACGTCTTTAAAAACAATAATTACTGCGATCGAGGGCCAAATTTTCTATCAGGTCTTTCATCAGTAAACCCAAACTGACCATTTGCTCAGCTCAACTTATAATTACGTATACAATCCCAAAACAGAAACAGAAATATCTGGATTGGAATAAGTTAGCTATGTGTATAATTTTAGGTTTTATGATGAATAAGTTTGTAAAAGCCAAATGTTTTAAACTTGGAAAAAGTTCTGGCCCTTGCCTTATGACCATCTGCTAAGCATCAACCACTTAGGTTCTTTATAGGCCTTGCAGTTAACTCAGTTTAAACCAATCTGAAATAAAAAAGAAAGCTTGGGGACTTCTCTGTCAATGACAGAACGCACGAACATTCCTGAGGCTTGCCCTGGTGGCCTATAAAACGTGAGAAAGGACTCTTGGAGAAAGAGCGTCTTTCTGGATGATAGAGGGGAAAGAAAGCCTGTCGGAATCACAGTGGGATATTCTTCTCAGAAACCAGGAAAAGAGGACAGTAGGAAACAAGAAGAGAGAAGGTCCTCGGTTGTCATGGCAGACGGAAGCAGAGAGACCGCCAAGCTGGGATGAGTCAGTATACATAGCTTGGTACAAGGACAAGCAGGGAAATCAAGTTTTTGTTTCACTGGAGAGCAGACTACACCACCTTAGGACTGGAAGTGAACACCCTCCTTAAACACTAATTAGATGAAGCAGCTTTTATCTCAGGAAAACGAAAAACACACTCTGGGAGTGTATTCTTCCCCCTCTTCTTGGGCATGGACGTGATAAATGGAGTCTGAGTCCTCACAGCTCAGACCTCCACCACGTCCTGCTGGGGATGGGGTGTTATTCATCGGCACACCTCCTTCCTCAATGTCGCTGTGGAAATATACGTGACACTACAGGAACACATGCAGGGTGGGGACTTGGGACGTGTATCATGATGCTCACCTGACCCCACCACAACAACATAAATTCCATCCGGAAACGAGCACTTAAAATACCTCTGGCACTTGGAGTGAGAAAATCGGGATAGATGGGAACTTTCCAGATGGTGAATGAGAATGACTGGTGACAGGTGGTGTTTATTTATGAACTGCACTTTGGGGCTTCGAAATGGAGATGCTGTAAAGAAATCATTTTTAAAGCTAATTTGTGAAATCACCTTCTCTTCAGTCTTGATGCTCTTAACGGGGCTGCTCCCAAAGACTTCCCTTGTGCTTAACTGGATGCTGGTGTTTTCTTTATTCTCGGGGGCAGTTGTCTTAATCACATTACCTCCGCGTACACGTCGCGGCAGATCTATAAACTCATGTAACAGATCTCACTGATTTTCAAATAATATGCTTCGAGTCAACACTTGTTCACGAGGCAGACCAAGAGGCTTGCAGTGGGGCTGACAGTACCTTAAATGCCACCTGGATGATGTCCTCTGTGTTGGCAGGGTTGCACAAGACAGCCAGGCCGATCACATACTCGCGGAAGTCGATACTACCATCACGGTTCTGTGACAGGAGGGGAGAGATCAATGAGCAGGCCCACTAGTTGAATTACTATTAATCACAGCCCCAAAGGTGAAATCCAGGCAGGTCACACAGCTCGGTGTCATCACACATTGAGCCTGTTTGGAAAAAACTTTGCACTGAGAGGGAACAGCAAGCAAGGGGTCCACCCATTCCCAATTCAGAAGGAAGAAAAATATATTTCTGTTTAATAATGAATATAAACATTGAATCACTGAGGCCATTTAGTGGCTCCGTGGCACCCAGCATGGGTTCTTGAGCTCAGCCCCGGTGGAAGCCTCTCTACGAGGCAGGATCTAGAATCTTGGTGGTGGCCCCGCCATGATGGACAACACCAACAGGTCACTAAAGGGGGACCAGGGTCACTAAGCAACCCCCTACATGCAGACAGTGGAAGGGAGTGGAAAGGGCAAACTGAGGCAGTGGTAGCAGATTCTTTCTTCTTTGCAGGTTTTCTCTGTAACAAACCAGGAGCCAGGGAGTGAACCTGAGCTGTGTCAGGTTAGATGACGGGAGGCCCCAGGAGATCCTGAACTTCTAAGCGTCTAACTAGTATGATATGAGTATCTATATACCTCAGGAGGTATTTCATGATGGCAGCAGAAAAGAAGGCATTGATAATTCTAAGCCAGGCCGACTGAATGCAGGGTTTCCTACACATGAACTACTCACCTAGACAGAACCCGGAGGGACGAAGTGGGGAGAAGGAAAGAGAACTGCAAACAAGCCCTATGATGATAATATCCCAGGTGTTAGAAGCATTTTGGCAGCCAAATCTTCAAGTGATGAATTCCCAGGTAAAGTGTGAACTAGGAACAACAAAGCTAGCGCAGTACTTGACAGATGAACAAATGATGTTTGGCGTCAATAAGAGTGTAATCTTTAACTGTGACTGAGGGTCTATATCTCTTGAGCCGAAAGAGTCAGATGCTTAACCCACTGAGCCACCCAGGCGCCCCTCTTCCTTTTCTTGAACCACTTTTTTGGAAAAAAAGCTGATCTTTTTAAAAAAAAAAATGTATCATTCACATCCAATGAAAAGCACCCATTTTAAGTGTACAGTTAATTTCTTTCGACAAATGTATATGCCAGGGTAACCACCACCACAATCAATAGCTACAGCATTTTCATCACCCCGGAAATTTCAGAGATGGTGGAGTTCTTTTTTTTTTTTAAAGATTTTATTTATTTATTTGACACAGAGAAAGTGAGAGAGAGAGACAGAGAGCAAGCACAAGCAGGGGGAATGGCAGGCAGGGGAGAAGCAGGCTCCCTGCTGAGCAAGGAGCCGGATGCGGGACTCGATCCCAGGACTCCGAGATCATGACCTGAGCTGAAGGCAGCCGCTTAACTGACTGAGCCACCCAGGTGCCCCAGAGATGGTGGAGTTCTAAGTGACATCATTTCCTTCTTGTGTCACCATCATTCATTTCCTTACACACCATAGAGGGCCGTTGTTCATTAGCCTTAGAGGCTGAGCAGTTTACTGAACCATAGACCTATTGCCCACTATAGGTACATTTGTTCCTCAATTGGCTTTCTCTATGAAGCAACACAGAAGTCTTGAATGGAAGGTCTGAAGAAGAGATAGAAGAATGGTCAATGGACAATGAAGGTATAATCATAGATTGTATGACTGGAAATACTCTTTTGAATTTATGTTGTCTCTTTATTGTGAGGCATCCAATTTTTATCTATACCACTGAACTCTATGTATAACAGAGGTCAAGCATCATAACTCATTTTGCAGATGGAGAAAGATAAAGTAAAGGACCCTTCATGTTACCACTATTCACAAAACAAGGTAATATTCTGGACCCCTAATGTTCATTAACAGTCTTATCTCTGAATGGTTTTGGCTGACAAAAAGAAGCAGACCCTTGATAATCACATGAGAAATTATATGTAAGTTTTCATCTTAGTAATGTGAAGGGGAGAAAAGCAGCATGGAAATTATTCTCAGGTATTTTATTATTGGATCAATAAAATAACACATTGGTAAGGTTCCAAATTCAGAATAATAAAACTTCGAACTGTAAGGAATCTTAGAAATAATCCATTCAACTAATTCATTTTGACTAATAAAAAAAAAAAAAAGAGAACCCTATGACCCAGCAATTGCACTGCTAGGTATTAATCCAAAGGATACAAACATAGTGATCTGAAGGGGCACCTGCACCCCAATGTTTGTAGCAGCAATGTCCACAATAGCCTAACCATGGGAAGAGCCCAGATGTCCATCGGCAGATTAATGGATAAAGAAGATGTGGTGTGTATGTATATACATATATGTGGAATTTAAGAAACAAAACAGATGAACACAGGGGAAGGTAGAGAAAAATAGAACAAGACGAAATCAGAGAGGGAGACAAACCATAAGAGACTCTTAACTATAGGGAACAAACTGAGGGCTGCCGGAGGGGGTGTGGGGAGGGGTATGGGGTAATTGGGTGATGAGCATTAAGGAGGGCATGTGATATAATGAGCATAGGGTGTTATATGTAACTGATGACTAAACGCTACTTTTGAAACTAATAATACACTATATGTTAATTTATTTTATTTTATTTTTTTAAGATTTTATTTATTTATTAGAGAGAGAGAGACAGCGAGAGAGGGAACACAGCAGGGGGAGTGAGAAAGGAAGGAGGAGACTTCCTGCTGAGCAGGGAGCCTGATGCGGGGCTCGATCCCAGGACCCTGGGATCATGACCTGAGCCGAAGGCAGACGCTTAACAACTGAGCCACCCAGGCGCCCCTATGTTAATTGATTTTAAATAAAATAATGAGACATAAGCTTTACTTGAGGTCACAAAACTT
Source organism: Phoca vitulina (assembly GCF_004348235.1). Taxonomy (NCBI): domain Eukaryota; kingdom Metazoa; phylum Chordata; class Mammalia; order Carnivora; family Phocidae; genus Phoca; species Phoca vitulina. The sequence continues at coordinate 8,394,027 of NW_022589733.1, read as the reverse complement.
GCTATTACCACTAACTCCAATGAAAATTCAGGTAATTGGACTCTAAATCATTCAAATTAAAGTAGCTTAATAAAATAAATTCAAAAACAGACAATTACAAAGTATACAACAAAACACACTTCTTTAGTTTTTTAATTTCAAATAAATTCCATGATAAAAATTATCCTTCAAATCTGTGTTTCTTTTCTTTAAAAACCTATTGAACTTCTCAGGAAGAATTATAAACTTAAAAAAAAATCTAGACTTGGAAATATTTCAGGGCCACATTTCAAAGGAGGAGCCCAGCTTTCTGGAGACGCTAATCCCTCCATAATCTGTCCTAATCTGGAGGCCAGGATAGCCCAGAGTAGGAACTACAGATTTGTATTGGGTCACTGCAAGGAGAAGGGGTGACTGAGCCTGGCTGAAACCCTAGATGGCGGGCCCCGTCCCTTCCCTGGTGGTCAGCAGGATCAGAAAAGCATGGAAGTGAAGGCTAGGGGTCACCATGATGTCCCGGCATCCCAGCGCCTTGCCATCCCCACACAGCACTGGCTTCTCAGACCAGTGGGAAGCCAGACCACATGTTTAGACACGGTCCATTTAAAATTCCAGAAGGAACAAATGGTGGTGTTCCTGTGTCTGATTCTCAGGTAGCCGTTCCCTGAGGCTTTTCCTAGTCGGATTTAGTCAACATTTTTATCCCTACTGAATCAGATACGTTTTACAACCTTTAAAGTCCGGCAACATTTAAGGATGTGGTTCTGAATACATTTTGAGATGGAAAACTCCCAAGGATAAGGACTATATTGTCTTTGGTGTGTTATAATTGATATCATCCCTGCAAATGAGAGATAATCAATGCCATCAAAACAATTTAGAAATGTTTACATAAAAACAGAACCTACTAGGCAGCAGCCAACAGAAAAAGGCTTTGAGTCTTTGCGGATAACTGTACAAATCCAAAGGAGTACTATTATTAAAATACAGTTAATTCTCAGTTTTCCAGAGGAGTCTGGGAAGAGGTATTCTGTTTACTCGAATATTCTGATTAAGAGCCTATTTCTACCCACATACATAATTGTATTACCAATTTTCTTGGAATTAAATTGCTTTAACCCACTTAGCATTAAACACAGACACTTTTAAGAAGTAATTCTTAAAGCACCTCAAGATCAATAGACGTGTTAAATATCAGGGCCCTGCAGGTGCATCCATGAATATTTTTTAAGGCTCCAGTATGGGTTAGTTGTGTAATATTACTGATGAAATCTCTAACTTTAAAAAAAAATCAGTTCTTAAGAACACATGAACTAGTACTCAAGATATTTAAAATGTGACCTTTAAGATGATGTACACATTTGGAATATTCTTGGAGGTCTGCTTTTCTTAGGTACAGAGCATACATGCATAAGTACAGACCTACGCTCTTTTTCCTGCTGTTACAGGTTACAGAATCCAGTGGATTATATTAAGATAAAGGTGTTTTTCAAAATCATATGGGATATTTTGAAATTTAAAAATGTAGGTGGTACAACTTCACATGCTTTTTAAAATCACTGAGTATAATTTTCAACTTAGTACATCAATTGTATTGCTTAATGTTAGAAATTGAAAAATCACAGGATGGAATGATATGAATCAAAGACCTTTGTCTCAGCCTATAAGGAGGCTTCCATGTAGAAATGGCAAAAAAAAAAAAAAAAAAATCATCAGGTAAATACTCCCTCTTCCACTGAAAATGTGCCTTTAAAATGTCAACTATTGAATAAAAATTAAGAAATTCAATCATTCGTCAGGCTCTCGGTTCTACGCGATGCCAAAGTTTTGAGTACTTAACAAAGTCCAGAGTTTAGACTGGATTTTCTAGTGTCTCCACTAGTGACTGGGGTTACCTGTACAAATTTTATACAAATTCAGAAGAGAACAGAAGAGACATGTAGGTAACTTCAGGATGTTTTGCCCTATGCGGGCAGGAAGAGAATCGTAAGAGCAGATAATCCTTTGACCCGAGGAGCAAGAAAAATACTTAATACCACCCCAGCATGAGGTGACCATCTTGACTTTCATAAATATTTAGAATGAACTGACAAAAACAAGGGTAAGGCTCGGTTGCCCTTTCTACAACCATCCTGTGGAATAATAAACCTAATATTCTGAGACCTCACAAGGCATCTTTGCTGCTTTCCCCTTTCTTGGCTAGATGCCTACACTCATGCCTGACATATGAATGGGCTGATTCTAAAATGGGGATCCTGATATTAATGTGTGGTTGCTAGCAGGAGCCTCATTCTGATATGACCATACCTGGCTAAGAAGCCCACCAGAGCAAGCTTACATTTACAGGTCCCTAGAGGAAGGCGGATGTGGTCTCTATGCTTGGCTCCGTGCAGAATTATACGCACATGGTGTTTCATAAATATTATATGATGTTGACGATGGTGAGCGCAGAGGCCAAACGCCAACCTCTCCTAATTTTCACCGGGGATTTCTCACCTGCAGCTGTGGGCTGTTAACAGGAGAGTTAGACCAGTTCCATAGTTAAACTTTCCTCTAAATGAGTCAAAAGAGGAAGGAAGAATTTATCTTCAAACTCGGGAGGACCCCCTAAAGTAGCCCTTGGAGAGAGAGGGAATGCACTGAAAGAGAAGCAGGAGGGATGGGAACCAATTAAATAGCAGGCTGGGGGCGGGTGTGGGGAGACTGAGCGCTTGCATATGCAGCCCTTCTGGCTGAGTCTTCTTCCCACAGGATTCTGGATTCTGCCCGATAGAGCCAAACCACGGGCCATACACAAGAAAGGGTCGACTGCCCTGGCTGGTGACCTTGGCTGCTTATTGGAATTACTTGGGGAGCTTTAAAAATGCTCATTTCCAGGCCCCGTCTCTAAAGATTCTTCTTTAACACATTTGGAGTGGGACTCGGTTGTCAATATTCCTAAGGAGCTCTCCCTGTGATTCTGAATCGCACTCCGGACTGAGAACCACTGTAACAGTCAACAATATTTATATATCTTTATATATCTCTATATTCCTTTATATACCAAATAACTGATGACTGTGTGCTTTTCCCTCCCCCCCCCCCTTCTTTGCTTACGTTTCCTCTGTCTGCAGTTTTCCAAGAGGAACAACAACACAACATTCCTAGCTCTGAGGCAGGGCAAGACATGACAAGAGCCGGCCAACATGCGCTGGGCATGCCTGATTTTGTATGAAGCACATGTAAGAATGATTGAGAGTGACATTTTGGACTACGGGCCCACCCTTCATTCCCCAATGCCCTGACCCTCTTTACAGATATATCAAAACAAAATAAATTTGCTGCATGCTTATTTGACTAGAGAAACAGGACTAAAGAATTCTGGAATTTTAGACTGTTGCTCCACCATTAAAAACATATATATATATATATATACTTCCCTTACATGAAATTGCTTCTTTTCTCATTTCTGAACCTGTTTCTATACAGTTAAATAGGTTTCCAGGAAAACACTTTCTTTCTTTCTTTTCTTTTTCTTTCTTCCTTCCTTCCTTCCTTTTTCTTTCTTTTTTCTTTCTTTCTTTCTTTCTTTCTTTCTTTCTTTCTTTCTTTCTTTCTTTCTTTTCTTTCTCTTTCTCTTTCTCTCTCTCTCTTTCTTTCTTTTTATATAATGGAAAGACCAGATGTGAAATTAAGAGAAAAACAGATTCTGAACTTCCCTCCTCCTCACCTTTTTAAAGGGAAAAATAGATCTCTTGAGGGCTTCCAGGGTTTTTTCAAGATTTCATTCTCAATAACAACAAATTTCCTGTTCTTTGGAATTCACTCACCAAATAAACAATGCCCTATTAAAATCTACTCCACAGAGGCTCTGCCCCATGCCCCCCCCATCACATATATATGTTCATATACATCCAGTATCTCAAAGAGCTGACATACAAACCACTCAGAACATTTTTCATTAAAAAAAAAAAATCTGTTTTAATTAGGCGCTAAAAGGCAGCCCCAGTTCAGAAGCATGCAGGGAGGTGTACGAGCTCGCCGGAAATGACAGCTCTGGGACAGGGTATCAGCCACAGTGAGGACTGCGTGGCGAGGCTTTCAGGAGTCCTGTCCTTGGGGAGGGCGCTGGCTTCAGGAATACATGGTCAGCTGCAGCCATTCCTGGAGGGACACTCGAACAAGGCCATCTGCATCTCTATCCAGGGATCTGAAGGCACGGAACATGCCATCCAGGCGGACCAGGCAGCTGATGAAACTGTTGAAATCCATGCTGCCATCCTCATCGGCATATCGGCGGACGATCATTTGGTAAAGTTGTTCATTTAGCTGGAAACCCGCTGCCTGCAGAGCCCCGAGCAGCTGAGAACTTCCCAGGGACCCAGACTGCTCCCTGTCATATTGCTTATAAACGCACTGCCACTTCCTGATGTTGTTCCAGAGGTACTTAAATTCTTCGAAGCCCAGCTTGCCGGTCGTGTCACTGTCCATCACAGACACAATGCTCCGGCAGGTGTCAAGGCTAAAGCCGTCAGTCTTCAGGTCCTTGTGCTTAGAAAGGACTTTGTTGAGAATATTCCTTAGGTCAGTGGCACCCACCTCCATGTCCGGTCCCGCCAGCTGGGCAAACTGTTGCCGAAACCGACGAACTTCCTCCGTTTCATTGGCCTCCACGTTGGTGAAATGCTGCTGAGTGGGAGGTGGTTCTGGGGTGTACTGAGCTCCTGCAGCCTCGCTGATGAAATTCACAATTCCTCCAACTATTCCTCCGACATTTCTTCCTCCCCCTCCTCCTCCTCTTCTCTGACCGCCTCCTCCAAGAAGGCCTCCAAGAGCCTCTCCAAGGCCTCGATCGGCCCCTTCCAATAAAGCCTTTGCAAGAAACATGCTTTTGGTTTAACAAGCAAGTGTAAAAGCTGTTGATGTCTTGGAGATGGTGTGGAGAGAGCTGAAGTGGAGCCTCATTAGCTTACAGGTGGAAGAACTGGCTTTTCTGTACCTGCTTAATAGCACCACACCCCATGGTCCCCTCCTCCTGAAAGCCTGACTTCCATTAGGTCCTAGCACCCGCCAGTTTTTAGAGGGCCTCAATAAAACATTCGTGAGTTATTGTGTGTATGACGAATTACAAGAAATAATATTTTAAAATGTAATATATTAAAATACACATTTCTGTACATCACTGATTTCTTGGCTCCTGAAAGATGACATGCATTTTCCTAACCGGAGAAGCTAAATGACTCAAAGATATCAAGAATTTCTTTTCTAAGGAATATTTATTGTTAGCGCAGAATGGGATTCCTGGGCATGGGGAGGATATTTCCCTAGTCCCTTTCCTTTAGCGAAGATTCCCCAAATCCAATGCTCTTAAGAAAAACTTGGAAGGGAGGGTTTTATGATGCAGGAGCCCCAGGTCCCATCCTCAGAGATTCTGACGCGATAGTCTGCTGTCGGGCTAAGGATCTACATTTTTTGGAATCATTTTTGGAGTGTAACAGACACATAGGAAACTCTACAAGTTCACACACGGTACACACCTATATCCTAACAGCCAGATCAAGAGATAGGATATTCCCATACCCTAGAACCTCCTCCTGCTTTCTAGTTACTCTTCCCTCCCAAGGGTAACCATTATCTTGACATCGAATACCATCAACTGAGTGCCACGCCGTAAATAAACGGAATCATACAGTATATACTTCTTTGTGTCTTGTTTTTAAAATTTGAATTAAAATTTCTAAAAACTGTGGTAAAATACACATAACATGGAATTTAACATCATAACAATTTTTAAGAGTTCAGTTCAGTGGCATTAGGTACATTCACATTATTTTGCAACCGCCCCCACCGTCCACCCCCAGAAACTTTTTCATCTTCCCAAACTGAAGCTCTGTCCCCGTTAAACAGTAACTCCCCATTCCCTCCTCCCACTAGGCCCTGGCAACCCCCATTCCACTTTCTGTCTCTATGAATCTGACTGCTCGAGGGACCTCATATCCGTGAAATCGCATAGGATTTGTCATTTTGTGACGGGCTTATTTCACCTAGGATAATGTGTTCAAGGTCCATCCATGTTATGTCGGGATTTATTTCCTTTTTCAAAGCTAAATAATATTCCACTGTATGTATAAGAGACATTTGGTTTATCCACTTGTCTGTTGGTGGATGCTTGGGTTGCTTCTACCAGAACTGCCAGATCATATAGTAATTTGGTTTTTATTTTTATTTATTTATTTATTTATTTTAGATTTTATTTATTTATTTGACAGAGAGAGACACAGTGAGAGAGGGAACACAAGCAGGGGGAGTGGGAGAGGGAGAAGCAGGCCTCCTGCGAAGTAGGGAGCCCAAAGTGGGGCTCGATCCCAGGACCCTGGGACCATGACCTGAGCCGAAGGCAGACGCTCAACGACTGAGCCTCCCAGGCGCCCCAGTAATTTGGTTTTTAATTTTTTGAAGAACCACCATACTGTTTTCCACAGTAGATATACTATTTTATATTTCTACCAACAGTGCACAGGGGTTCCGATTTCTCTATAGCATGGCCAACACTCCCTTCCTTCCTTCCTTCCTTCCTTCCTCCCTCCCTTCCTTCCTTCCTTCCTTCCTTCCCTCTCTCCCTCCCTCCCTCCCTCCCTCCCTCCCTTCCTTCCTTCCTTCCTTCCTTCCTTCCTTCCCTCTCTCCCTCCCTTCCCTCCCTCCCTCCCTCCCTCCCTCCCTTCCTTCCTTCCTTCCTTCCCTCTCTCCCTCCCTTCCCTCCCTCCCTCCCTTCCTTCCTTCTCTCTCTCCCTCCCTTCCCTCCCTCCCTCCCTCCCTCCCTTCCTTCCTTCTCTCTCTCCCTCCCTTCCCTCCCTCCCTCCCTCCCTCCCTTCCTTCCTTCTC
>NW_022589733.1:8187404-8387087 GCF_004348235.1 Phoca vitulina | reverse complement strand
CCCTCCCTCCCTCCCTCCCTCCCTCCCTCCCTGACAGTGACCATCCTAATGGGTACGATGTGGTAATATCTCATTATGCCTACTTCATAATGATTCAATCTCATTTGTTAGGTATTAGAACTTGGATTCAGTATTTAGGAGACAAAGGTGAATACATCAGGATTGCTGTGCTCAAGGATTGAGAACACCCACCGAAAACTAGTTGTAATTATAACCTGATGTCTATATTCACATTTCTATTTTTTTTTTTTTAAGATTTTATCCATCCACTTGTCAGAGAGAAAGAGAAAGAGCACAAGCAGGGGGAGCAGGCAGAGGGAGAGGCGGGCTCCCCACTGAGCAGGGAGCCTGACATGAGACTTGATCCCAGGACCCTGGGATCATGACCTGAGCTGAAGGCAAACGCTTAACCGACTGAGCCACCCAGGCGTCTCTCACATTTCTACTATTAATACTAAACTATTACATTTGTGTATAGTATTCTTTGGCATTTAAGTTTCATAGAAGTCCTCTGAAAGACAAAGTATGTGTGATAAGGAAAGAAAAACTCAGGAAGGTAAGCTACTGAGGAGAGGTAGTATGCTATATCATCAAGCACTGTGGGTGCCCAAAAGGGGAGCGATGAATTCTGCCAAGGAGAACACTGACCTACATAAGAGATAATGTGCAGGCCTGACTACAGGCCAAGCCAGAGTCCTCCGAACAGACAAGGGACGTGAAGGGACAGCACAGTAAAAATACAGAGGCGCTAAAGGATGTGTGGTCTTTAAGAGACAGCCCAATGTGATGATGGGCCATTGCTGGGCATGACAGCGGAGAAAGGCAGATCGGCAGAACAGACTCAGACTGGAAGGGGCTTTGAACTGCCACATGACGATTGGTCTGTCAGTGGGACTACCCAGGCTCAAATATGAAGTCAAAAGGAGATGAGATGTGAAATTATGTTGTACAATTTCTAGAACTGAACGGCTGTTCTAGCTATTGTTTGGGAGAGAGCAGTAGCTGGGGACACTGCTCTGTTCAGGGCACAGGAGCAACGTCTCCTTCTGCCACGCCCAGGGGTTTGTGTAAAACTTTCCAACCACTGGTTTTATGACACAATGACTCCAATAACTAGTCTCCTGGGCACAATGAAATGGCCTCTGTGAACACCAAAGGCCAAACGTCTTCCTTCACCACACAGAAGAAAGCGCCACAAAAGGACTGTCTTCCTTTAAGGGGATCACAGGGCCATCTGGCCTCAGACAGATGTAAACCCATTCATATGAGCTTCTCTCAGAGGAAATTACATGGGCTTTGTTTTTATAATATTGCAAATTAACTTGATAGCAACCACTGCCACATAAAACACGCCTCCTCATGCCCAGCTGAAGTGGTTTTCCCTGAGGTTTAAATCCAATTCCTCTCATTTATTTTCTATGAAGATGGAGGGCATTTGGCTAACAGTTTCTCATAAGCCATCCTAGAATAAAAGACTCTTATTAGATTAGCAAGCCTTTTCTTCTCTGGACTATTGAATCCCCCGAGGCTATTTATTAGAACATTAATAGCAACTTTGGTTGCCATCTGGGGGAACTCTACTGTCCGGATCGGGAGGGAAAAAGAGCAGGGGAAGAGGACACATCTGATGGAAAATTTAGCCTCCATTCGAGGGGGAAAAGTTACTGAATTTAAAAAAGTAAACAGAGAAACATGAATGTTATTAGCCACATTATTCATAATGGCCTCAGTAGAAACAACCTGACTGTCCACCAGCTGGTGAATAAACAAAATGCAATGTGCCCATATAATGGAGTACCTTTTGGCAAGCAAAGAGGACAAATTACTGATACATGCTCCAGCATGGATGAACTGCAAAAACATTGAGAAGTTGACAGAAGCCAGACACACGAGACCATCTACTGTATGATTCCGTTACATGAAACGTCCAGAAAAGGCAAATCCACAGAGACAGAAAGTCTTTCTTCTAGACCAGGTCTAGAATCACACCAAAGGACTTACAACTGTCGTGGTTGCCTAGGGCTGCCTAGCCCGTAGCTGGTGACGGGAACTAACACTTGATGCCACCAGGAGACTCAGTGGGGTAATGGAAATGTTCTCAAGCTGATTTATGGGGATGGTTGCACAACTTGGCAAATTTACTCAAAAAATCATTGAATCGTAGGCTTGAAATGGGTGAGCAATAGGATATGTAAAAAATGCCCTAAGAACCCATATATGTGTATAAAGTAAATGTAAAAAGAAGCCCATATACATATACGGTCAACAGTGACAGTTTGAAGTAAAAAGGATACTGACGAGCTGTTCTAGTCTCAGTCCTGCAACTAACCAGCTGTGTAGCCTTGAGCACGTCACTTCTCTCAGGCCGGTCACCTTCTAAATGAGGAAGGTGGGCAGTTGGATGCGAAAGGTCCTGTTAGCTCTAGAATTCGGGGAGTCTAGATCCTCACATGCTCTGAAATGGTAGCAGCAGCATCATTCTTGCCTTACGTTTCTTTTCCTTCTCAGGCCCAAGTGTTTTCATGCTATATGTTGATTTAATTTAACCTTCCTTTTTCTTGGGTCTGGTTCCACCACTTTTAAGGACATATTTACCCTTATCACCGCTTTGACATATTGTCTGGTTTTCACAAGTATTCCTGGTGGCACCCTATGCTCCTCCAAACAGAATGCCAAGGTGGGGGTGCTGAACCCAGAAGGACATACAGCTCCCACTTGCAGCAAAGCCTTTCTGTCAAGGGGGGCTTTCACCCAACTGCGCCATGATCTGGACCAGACCTTCCTAATTTATTGATGAGGATGTCATGTTGGATGAAATCAAAAGCCTTTCTAGAGCCCATATAGATAATATCTATTTCTTCTTCTTTATCATCTTGGACCGTCACTCTGTCATAGGAGGAAATTAAATTGTCTGACACAATTTGCTCTTTACAAAGCTCTGTTCTTTACTTCCTTATGCTCATGGAGGAGGCCAGTGTTGCTCACTTGTGCTTATAAAAAAAAAAAAAGTTAAGCTTTAACTCATGCAGCCTCCTTTCTGTTCTTTCTAAGCATCTCCTAGGTATACCTGCATGGAGGAGCCAAAAACAAAGCGTATAATTCTCACCCTTAAGTGGAGATTTCTAATGTAACAACACTCGGAGGGAGAAAATACTGTAATGTATTGAATGGAGGAGCTAAGCCAGCCTGAGACATGGACAGGGAAATGGTCAGACACAGAGGACCACCAAACATTTAGGACAGCTCGTATGACTGCATAGAGTGAAGGTTATAGCCTTTTTCTGTTAATTGCCTCATATAAGTTCTGGATAGATTTCACATAACAAATCCTGATTAACTGAGATTGCAATCAACAGTTCTTTTCACATGAACTACGAAATACTATATTACAAATCAAACCTGAACTGGAAATTTAAAGGATAGAAGACTTCACTGTTGGTTAGTGTTCACCTCTGCCACTGTAGACAGAAAGCTGGTTTAAGGACTGATAGATGGACTGCAGTCAGTCCTTAGAGTGACCGCTGTCAATCTGTAGGATACCCCACATCTGATTCAAAAGCGATCCTCTGAATCTTTATTCTTGTCTGCTCTGTCTGCCTCTTGCTGATGCCCTGCCTCGGTCCTTCTAGTGATACACTATTTGTCTTTACAAATGAGAGAGACTGGTTTCTAACTCCTCAGCTATATATAGTTTAGCACGAGCTCATTGCCTTTTTTATCAATAACATTGCAAAACAGACCATCACCTATAAAATTTAGATAGGTGGTTATTCTTTCCATTACGTAAAATAATTTTGAAAACTGTCATGATTTCCCCCCTTTCAGCCTTCCAACGGGTACTTAGTTCTTCTGGCATTTACCACATCCTTTGTTTAACTATTAGGCAGGAAAAGTGTGTGTGTACTTTAGCACTTTGACAATCCAGCATTTTCGGCTATTGTAAACTTCTGTAGATCTTTTATTACTGTTTCACATCATGTGGAATGAATGCATCTCTTTATCCTGAGTTCTTTCCTGTCTGCCTGGTTCTTGGTATTCGTTCCAGCTTTAAATCCTGAGTGCCAACAATAACAAGCATCTTTGCTTGCCCCTTCCTGTTGGAGAAGGTAGGGTGCTATAGCGTGCAGATTTTCTGCTCATGCTGAGAGTCGGGACAGGGCACTTTCATGGCTTAGGTGACTGCGGGTAAACAGAGAAATCTTTCTGAGTGGGATAAGATGAACTTTTGTCTTTGGTTGTACAAGCTGCCCTGAAAGTTTGGGACCAATCGTGCTGCGAAGTAAAAAATATTTACTATCTGGCTCTTTACAGAAAAAGTCTGCTGACTCCTGAAATATGGCTTGGCCACCAGTGCGTATGCGTACTGTGGTGGGGATGGGCGTTGATGAAATATTAAGCTGAGTCTATCAGGAGATGCATTTAGAAGTGATGGGACTTGCCACCAGTAAGGGGTAAGAGGCAGATAACGTGGTGCCTAGTCAAGCCAGCAACAGGAGTGAGCTGCGTCCTGAAGTATTTGAGGACTCTGTCTTAGAGGTACATCAGAGACTGCTGGTGGGACAGCATGCGGCTCTGCTCAGGAACACAGCGCTGAGGGAGGGCACAATGAATAGGCGTGCTGTTTACGGACATTCTGAGACATGGTTAGAACTGTAAAAATGACTGTGTTATAATGACTTCGGTTTAGCCAGCGTTGTTTCTTAATCCCATTAAGGATACTTCAATCCCTTCTGGAGTGCTGGCAAAAAGTCTAGTATTTAAAACTGAATTAATGAATATAAAAAATGTCGAGACACCACTGTTTTAAACTATTGTCTCAGCCTTCAACTCTGACTTGTCTGGACATCCGACCAATCCAAACTCATCCGATGCGGAGAGTTCAGGATACATTCGTAAAAAATAAAGAAGCTAAATTCAATGCAAAGATGAAAAAGTTCCTTTTTCTTTTTCAGAGAGATAAGACCTCTCCAAAGAAATGATCCTAAACTAGTGAACTACGCCATGTTTTGGATGGTGGACGCCATGTTTCTGTCAGACCTTACTTGTCATCAGATCCGCCGAGAGTCTGAAGGGACATGTCAGGTTGTCAGCAGAAGCTGAGGAGACAGTGTATTTTTTAGGGACAAACTGAGCCAAGACCATTACGAAGTCTTTATAGACCAGCCAAGAATGTACATGGGAAGAAAGAGTAAGGGAATGTGGAGAGATCTTCAGGTGTTTTCCCCATCCCCCAAATCCCGACACAACCTCATTAGACTTGGGGGAAGACAGAGCGGCTGAGGACAACTGTCCGCGCTGCAAAAATGTACAGCTGCTGCAAGAGCCACAGGAACACCCCGCCCTTTCTCGTTCTCACCCTTCCTCCCCGACCCCTCATTAAGCATTGAGTTCAGCAAGATAAGCTACTCCGAGAGAAACAAACTGTGGCATTACTGAACTTCTTGTGTTTCCCATGGAACATTCCCCAGCTAAATGACTTAAAGAGACTGAGAAAACAAGCCTAGCCTGGGAGTTAAGTGGGTATGTGCCCAGGGCGTGGCAACAATTGCATAATTCGCCTTCTCAAAACAAAGCAAATCTTCACAGGCGCAGACATGCAGATACATTGGAGACGAAAAAGGATAGAAAGACAGACAAAGAAGGAGGAAAGAGGGAAAAAGAAAGGAAGGAGAAAGGAAAGAAGGAGAGAAAGGAAGGTCCTATGTGTTAGTCCCTAATTCTCCGGGCTATTTCTCTATGTTCCAGTATGTTGGGGATCAAAAGAAAAGTGCTGGAAAGACCATCTCATGGTCTCAAGTGAAAGCCAAGTCACACTCTACAAAGAAGTGACAAACACTCATGGTTGTAAGTGATGTGTGAGCCGGTGGAAGCCGTCCATGCGGAAATGTGATTGGCCAACTTGGCTGCCGAGGCTCGCTGTATCCTCTAGTTCAGAGAGAGTCAACCCGGCTAACTGGGGGTGATTTTAATCCTTGTACTCTCCCTTCCCCGCTTCCAAATCTTCCCATCCTTAAGAGTGCCAGAGAAACGACAGGGATCATCAGTCACCAACAGACAGAACGGGTGTCCTAACATTCCTGGAATTGCTAGTGATGACACTTTGACACCTGAAAAGGGAGGGCAACCTCCATAGATAGTATTTCTAATGTTGATGGAAAATCCTAATGAGCCCAAAGTCTAAGATATGCTCTAAGTTTCCTCCTCGGTTCCTGTTTCATGTCCCATTTCCCCCACCTCCTGTCCTTATTTGTCTATCCCTGCCATATTCCTTCCTGTCACCAAGTTCGTATTTATAGAATCTTCATTTAAAATTACTTGCCTGGCTTCTAGAGCCAAGAAGGGAAGATGCGACAACATAAAGCTCACAGAGAGACTGGTAGTAGTACAAGTAAGAAGTGCTTCTATTTTCCCAACTTGTGTGGTTATAGCCAATAATTTACTTCTCCTTTCTCCTAAATCTTCATTACACTTTCTAGTAGTACGACTGCGGTGGTACATGATTATTTCATGGACAAGGGAAGATGATCTGCGTGCTGCAAGCAAGCCAAGAACAGGGGACTGGGCACTACAGAGAGAAGAAGATTGCTTCATTTCATCAGGTGGCAGGATGGTTCATCTTAGAGGTCACAGAATGAGTCATTAGGATCATGAGTGTGCTCTGGGTAAGGAGAAAAAGAAGCCCTGTCCTGGTTTCTGTCATTAAGCTATAATTTCTTTGCAAAATATCTTTTCCCAGCGGTCCATAGAGAACCGGGACTTCTGGAGCCAGCCAGGATGGAAAAAGCCCAGCCCATCTCTCCTTCCAATTACAATTAAAAACGCTAATCAAAATACAAAAGGCAACCACCTCTGGACAAAATGCCGTAGCAGGAGGATTGGTGAAGAGAGCCAAAACTAAAGAACAATCAGTAAGGCAGGATAATCACGGAGGACCTGAGGCAGTAGGACACCATCACTGAACTGCTGAAAGGGAAGAACTCTCAAGTCAATTCTATTCACAACAAATATATCCTTTAGGAATGAATGCAAAATAAAGTCACTCTCAGATAAGACAATAACAAGATCACAATCCTAAGTCTGTACCCCAGTGAAACGAAAGCCTAGATTTACACAAAAATCTATACAGGAATATTCATAGTTTGTATTCGTCATTGCCCCAAATTGGAAACAAACCAAAATGCTCCTCCACTGGAGACTGGATACACCAAGAATGGGGTGTCCATACAATGGAATGCCACTCAGCAAGAAAAGGGAACACATTATTGATACGTGCAACAACATGGCCGAATCTCAGATGCATTATGCCAAGTGAAAGAAGACAAACTCAGAAAGATATATACTATCTGATTTCATTTATGTGGCATCTAGAAAAGGCAAAGCTAGAGAGGGAGCGATTGCTGGGGGTTAAGGGTAGGGCAAGGATTTGACTACAAAGGGATGGCTACACGGGATGCTTTTTTGCAACTGTTTTGTATCTTGAATGGAGTGGTATTTACATGCTTCAGTGCATTTATGAACACTCGTAAAACTGTCACCGAAAGAGTAAACTTTACTGTCAATTTTATATGTAAAAAAAAAAAAAACACATTAAAAATCAAGAACTTGAAGTCTTGATACATTTTTCCTAAGGAAACTTTCTGACAGTTCAGTTATCTGCCTGTACTTACATATTCATAAATGGCGAACAGTCAAGCTTTAATTGAAACCTTGTCATAAAAGGTTACGTGAAAATAAAATCTACTTGGTCCTCACATATTTTGGGGGAAGTCCAAAAGCCTTCAGGATAGAATAGTACCACCCCTGTCATCAATGAATGAATTTTGACATAAAGATTTAAGTTCTTGCCAGTTACAGAAGCCTTTCCAATTCTATATAACAAACATGGTTTTATGGTTGCAATATTTATTTCTGACCTGGTGTTTAAAATAACTAGATACCATCATAATTGTTGCAACACACACACACGCACACACACAATTATATTACTACTACTACTACTACTACAGGGGAAAAACCAGATCATGAAATTAAACCTGGGCTCGGTCTTGCTTCCGCTAATAGTCACCTGCCAACTCTTCTAATGCCATACTGACTTATGCTCCGTGGAGACCAGCAGAGTAAAGATGTTTGCGTGCTAGAGATGACGTTTTAACGTACCCTGTCAAAGAGTGCGAAGAGTTGTCTCAGGACATCTGAAACAGGCAGCTTCAAATACTCCGCAAATTCTTCAATTCCGATTCTCCCTCCTTTTGAAGAGCTTGCAATTATTGCGTATTCATCCAACTGCTTACGAATACCATCCCAGTCTAACCTAAACAAAGAATCATAAATACGTGTTGTCAGCCCTTTACAATCCACATGGACATTTTGTGAATGGTGTTTTATTCATTTGTCTGAGGGAACAATATTTTAAGTGTTACATCTGAAAATAAGAATAAAATGGGTATTTTAGAGTACTTATGGAATGTGTACACAGGCTTCTGACTTTTTTGAAGGATATTAATAAGACTGTAATTTCCCCAAATACCTGAGGAAGAGAAAAGTAACTGAGAAGAGGAGCAATGTGATAGAATAAGAAATGACTCATGAAAAGAAAATAAGGGGCGCCTGGGTGGCTCAGTCGTTAAGCATCTACCTTCGGCTCAGGTCACGATCCCAGCGTCCTGGGATCGAGCCCCGCATCGGGCTCCCTGCTCGGTGGGGAGTCTGCTTCTCCCTCTCCTACCCGCCCTGCTTGTGTTCCCCCTCTAGCTCGCTCTCTCTCTGTCAAATAAATAAATAAAATCTTTAAAAAAAAAAAGAAAATAAGAAATCATATTTTAATCTAAATATTACTTAGTAAGTCAATAGTACTTACTGGGTTGTTAAAAAAAATAGGCAATTCTTGCTTTCAACAGAGTTTCCAGGCTGATGATGAACTCACATTGTACAAAATGTTGTGACAGGGAGATTCATTAGACAATACACACTTCCTCCAATATTAGTTATGAAACATTAAAACACCAACACACCAGAAAATGTACCATAGCCCACATCACGTCCTGTCTTTGTCTTGTCCAATTAAACAGGTGACCTAACACATACTGCTTTCTTCTGTATCCAATTTCAGTAACTATCTAAACTTTTCAAATTTATATGAATATTGTGAATATAATATTAAAACATGTTTGTTACTTAGAAGATATGAATCATATTTGCACTATAAGTTATCAAAATATTACCTTCAAATATTGACCTTTAATACGTAACTAGTTCTGCAGCTCTCTCCTTGGGAGGATGCCAAAGCCTAGTGAATCAATATATTCTGCAAATCCCCAGTGGGGCTGAAAACAGAATGAACGGTAATAAGAAGGGAATCGGGGGTGATACCTTTCACAGCAGATGGTTCTAAGGGGTTGTTCATAAAAGCACAAAAGGGGGGTTTTGCCTTAAAAAAATTATGTACCCTAAAGAGAAAGGAGATCTAGGGTAAGTATTTAAAATTCAGTGGTAGTCAGAATTGCTTCTCTACATGTCAATTCAGATTTCACACGAGAAGGTCTGACCCCCACATGGCAGTACCATCTAATTATGTCATCTTTCTAGCAAGAGGGCAGCAGGACAGACCGACTGCTCTGAGACACTTCTGAGAGAGGCAGATCTGTGCTGCTCCACATTGACTATTTCTCGGGCTCCTCCTGTGATCAATACGCATACTTCCAAGTTAACCATTCTTGAAAAAACACAACTAGGTGAACTAAATGGGAGATGCATTCACAGCCCTGGCCTCCTTAATAAACACCATGTGGGTTCTAGAGCTGGGCATTAATGAAACCAGAGAAAAGAAACATATAAGATGTCAGATCTCTGGGGGACACCCTTATGAAAGTGTAGCAATTTTTAAAAATTTTTTTATTGTTATGTTAATCACCATACATTACATCATTCGTTTTTGATGTAGTGTTCCATGATTCATTGTTTGCGTATAACACCCAGTGCTCCATGCAGAATGTGCCCTCTTTAATACCCATCACCAGGCTAACCCATCCTCCCACCCCCCTCCCCTCTAGAACCCTCAGTTTGTTTTTCAGAGTCCATCGTCTCTCATGATTCATGTCCCCCTCCAATGAGAAAGTGTAGCAATTTAAAAATATACTTACTTCAATTTCCGGCTAATTTTGGTAAATTCCACCAACCCAGCTTCCATAGGCAATGTTAGCTGTCCTGCTGAAATCATTAATCTGCAGTCTTCATAGGTATGATCTGTTACGGGAATTCGCAAAGCTCTAAAAGGCATTTAAAAGCAAACAAATTCAATTTTTTTTTTCTTTAAAGGTAATGATTTTTTCCATCAGCCCTGAATTGGTCAACAAACAACAGTAAATGGGAAAGTATTTACTACTTTTCAAACCAGTAGCTTTGGCTTATTATTGCCAAAGAGACATATTTCTCTTCTGCACAGGCTTCCTGTGGCCGAGTCTGCATGTTTCGGTCAGCTGGTCATTTTGTTTGGTGTTTTAACTGTGACCGTGATACTAGCAGACTTCAGTATCCGGGGAAAGCAAGAAGACTTGAGTTTCATTCCAGTGGAGTGTCTTACCACCTGTGGACCTTTTGGCTCTTAACCTAAGCCTCACTTTTGTCATCTGTACACAGGAATAATTACCTACTGCACAGCGTTCTTTATTGTGAAGATAAACTAAAAAGGCCCGTGAAGTGCCATTTACACAGATAAATCGCCTCTGTATATAGTATAAGGGGACAATCTAGCCAAATCGCTTGCCATCTGCGTTTTTCATCTCTCAAAACTAGAGATCACTTCTTGCTACCTAACAGTCTTCTGCAAATACGAAAGAGAATGGAGAATGAGCTCATTATTCCTTCCAAACCTAAACGTCCTCCATCCTCAAAGGAGCGCACGACCCCTACTAGATCCCACCTGCTCAGAGGTCTAATAACGGACTAGAGCTGAAAAAAATAGATATTAATAACAACTTCAAAAGACACTGAGTGCTGAGAAAAAAGCCTGTGCGGTACATAAAATAATTTCTTGAAGGTTCCTCTTCACAAAACTTTTATTCACAGTTATTCAGAGAGAATCATACAGTTCTGTCTTCAACTGTATTTGATTTTGTTGAATCACTGCTAAGAACATTACATTTTCAACAGATGCAATAAGAATAAAATATTTTTTCTATCTACAACTAGGCTGTTTTTGATTAATAAATACTTTGGTGTAAGAGTATTTTTATTTGGGAAAATAAAAATTTTTAAAATTTCAGGAATTTATAATTTATAATTCTAGACAGTAGAGATGCCTGTTAAGAGCTTGGGCTTGGGTCACAGGAAATGTGGATTTGAGTCCCAGCCCAGACCCTCACTATCTGCTATGATCTTGGGCAAACGATCTCTCTCTCTGAATCTCACTTTCCTGGCTTGGCTCCAAGAACTGCTGTGAAGATTATGTTAGATAACCCGAGTAAATGGGAAAATCAAGTACATGTAAGTACACATAGTAGAAACTTTTTTGAGCATTTGAACACTTACGCTGTTGTGAAAATAAAGTTATTCTGCTGTGAAATATGAATCTAAGTATATATAATCTTGCTTATAATACCAAAAGCAGCTATGAAGCTAGATTCAGATTTCTCATTTGAATTTTTACTAGGGATACATATTGCTGGCCTATCAGCGCCAAGCTTACTACGGGAATGACAGAGGGAGTGGTGCCTGGCGTGGGGTGCACACTGGGAAGGCTCTAGGGCTGCCTGGGTGGTAGGACAGTATCACAAACATTTGTTCATTATAGGACGCGAGAGGTGATTTATCTAATCAGAGTCATGGCCAGTTAAAACTCCTTTAAGAGCAGGAAAATATTTGCTTTATGTTTACAATTTACAAATCTTAAATTTCTAGCCATCCCTTAATGGGGGTGACTTCCCCCCTTTTCTGTGCATCTATTGCTTTCCCTTGCAAACTTTCGCCTTTGTGTGGCTATAATCATTAATGCCTTTGAATCAGCTGACATTGGCAGCTCCGTGGAGGCTGGGGCACGGAAGGTGAGCCCCGAACGGCCCAGACACAAGGCTCTGTGTCACAGTGACAGACCAGCTGAGGAGAACCCACCCTCTGGAAGTCACGGGCTGGTCTCTTCTGCTTACTGAAGCCTCCCTGCTCCGCTTCCGGCAAAACCCCATTTCCATTAGTTTGGGGCAGCATCTGGGGAAAATATTTATAGATTGTCTTACTGACCACCTTCCCAGGCACATTATTTTACTTACCAAAATGAGTTAGGGAATGAGGCCCTAAGGATGAAACCAAACAAAATAAAACAAAACACCCAAATCCTAAAACTATGCGACATGCTGTTGACCCATCATTTAAAAACTATTTACTGATTGGGATCACATACAGACACTTACTCTGCCATCAAATTCCGGACTCTACCAGCAAAAAGGACAGGGTCGCTTTTTTCTTCATCATTTGGTTTCTGAACAGGCATAAACTGAAAGACAGACATACCTTTCCATCACAACTGTTGGGCCTAAGACGTTACATGTTACATATATTAATTTATAACCTATCTATCATTATATTAAATCCCCCACCGCCTTTCCGGCACAAAGGTTATATGCTATCATGGGAAGAACACTGCTTGGACTCAGGGGATCTGCAGCCAAGCCCTAGGTCTTTCTGTGTGTTCATGAGGATGTCCCTAAAGTTTTCTTAACTGCCGCCTGGACTCTGACAAGAGAGCAATGATCATGCACTTCCCTGGTTGTGATGAGAATGAACTGAGCCAGGGCCTGGAATTCTGGAAGTTGTAAAGCTGGAGGTATGAAGATCTTCTCCTCCACACTGCATTTCCTACTGCTTCCAGCACTTTGTGTGAAAATGTTAGTATTGGTAGTAGCTTATCTCTTATGGTTTATCTTCTCTACCCACTCTTGTGTCAGCCGTATTTTATCATTTGTTCAAATGTCACATTTTGTTATTTCTTCTGCTTTCTTTTTTTTTATTTTAAAGATTTTATTTTATTTATTTGAGAGAGAGAGTGAGACAGAGAGCACAAGAAGGGGTAGGGTCAGAGGGAGAAGCAGACTCCCCACTGAGCAGGGAGCCCAATGCGGGACTCGATCCTGGGACTCCAGGATCATGACCTGAGCCGAAGGCAGTCACTTAACCAACTGAGCCACCCAGGCGCCCTCTTCTGCTTTCTTCTAACCCTTAGTATTGGCTGTCTAGCTTTTGCCGAACACTGTTGTTTTGCTTTATCATCTTAAATTTTATTTTATTTTTCTCTACTTGGTATTTGGTGGTGCCTTGTTTTATTTACAGTTTTCGAACATTAATGAGATTTTGGTGCTATATTTAAGTCATTACATCGTTTTTGAGCACCTACCATATCCCACGCAAGATTAACAGGACTCTTCCTGCCCCAAAAAAGATTCATATTTTAATAGGATAGACCAACACAGCATGTGCTAAGTGTCATTACCCTCAATGACAGGGCTTAAAAGCTTCATTAAGTTAGTTTAGAGTTATACAGGTCACATGACCAGGACATGTACAAGTTCTGTCAGATCCTAAAACCCTTGTTTTCCCCACTAAACCATCCTTCCTGGAGTATGAGAGCGAGGGATAAGAAATGATTAATTTGGCCAGGGAGGCAGGGAAAAGCAGCCAAAGAGGCTTTACAGAAGAGCTAATACTTGATCTTGGCTTTTTGAGGATAAACATGATCTCGCCAATAGCTATTATTCATTGAATTCTAACTACGAACCAGGCACCATGCTAGGTGCTTTATATGCATTATTTCATTTCGCCAATCCTTCTGATTTTTGTCATTAGGATTGGGGTTCACAAAGATTAAATGACTTGCTCAAGTTTTCATGGCCCACTTACATTCAACAAATATTGCTTAGGTACCTACTGGAGGCCAGGCACAGCACGAAACCCTGAAGACAAGACAAGGAAACCCCTGCCGTCAAGGGGCCCTCCATGCAGTGGGGTAAAAATTATGACAGATGAGTCAAGTCCACCAGTAAGAGCTGCCATCCATTAGGCACCGACTGTGTGCTGGGTACTTTATAAGGTGAACTCTCAACAATTCCTGGAGGCCAGCTCTACCATTTCCATTTGGTGGGTGCAGAAAGGAGCTTGAAGAGGCTAAACAATAGAGCCAAGGCCACACCCCAGTGGCAGGACCACAATTTGAAAGAAAAGGAAAGATTTGTACAAATAACACCACTTTTGGACTCATGTGGACCTCTTTTCAAATCTCGTTAATCCCATTAAATCGCCTTTGGGCAAGGGCAATTTGGAGATGAAGTTTGAGCGAGAGAGTGTGGTGACCAAGTCCAAGGTTCTGAGCAGAAACATCGGTGGTAGGGAATGGCTGAGCCAAAGAGGAAAAGGCTAAGAGCAGGGAGAAGCCCGGGAGGTTAGTGCAATCACTCTGTGAGAGAAGGTAGGACAGCGAAGAGAAGGAGTGAGGGCGCAGAGGACAGCATGGATGCAAATGGCATTTTAGGATAACATGGACAGGAATCATGGGAGAGCGCGCTGTGTGACATGCACCGTCATTAACCTTCTCTCCCAGGGGAGCAGGGGCAGGCTGCAGAAAGAGCACTCGGCCTGGTTGGGGCCTAGGCTCTGCCGTGAGATCCTGAAAAAGTTATTCAGCCCTGATGGGGTCAGGTCTGAATCAGGTCTGAATCACTGAGGTCACTCAGTGCCCTCTCTTGTCGAATGAAAAAGTTCAGCTCAATGATCTCAAACGCCTTCTCCAACTGGAATTTTACGTCTAGCTTTCCACGTAGTATCAAGTTATTCTTCAAGATGGAAAAATAAACTAAGCCACCAGAGGTCCCCACATCACTTATCTATCAAGAGCAACAACGGATCTTTGCAAATAAGTATTTCTCAAAATTCCCTCCAACCTGTTCTAGATTTTCATCCTTACATTTGCTTCGTATGAAATCCAAGGAAGAAAATTCCATGTTAAAATCAATGTTCGTAAAGTCTCTAACAAAATAAAATGATAAAGTTTTAAATTGCCATATGATTCTTCATTTTTTTAAAAAAGCCACATGATCGTTTGTAACAACACTTAATTTGTAGGTTATAAAAGCACATTCAGAAAACCCTGAAAAATAAATTGCTGCTACACTGTTAACCAAACATAATACAATGAACTGTGGGTTTAATTCCTTTTAGTGCAGGTAATATTTTCCATAAAATGATTTTTAATAACTCTCATATGGGCATGACATTTTATTCTCAATGAAGAAAATTCCACTGAGAGTACAAAATAATTAAAAGCCCAGATTTGACCCTCACGGGCCTTGGAGGCTCCCCATGTCTCCTGAGAAGCAATACAATGGAAATTCTCATAAAAACTCACTTCTCCTTGGGGCAGACCTTGCCCTCTTTATCACATTTCTATTTCATATGTGGTCATTTAAGGCTCACAGCAAAAGCACATCCTCTATTTGGGAAGGAAAATTGGCCGAAGACAGGGAAACACGATTGCCATTGTCTACGACTGTCCCCTAACACACAGCTAGTGACTTCAGGACCCCCAGTTCTCCTTTCCACCTTCCTCTTCTCTCATTATCCTGAGTATCCACACAGATGGCTCATCTGACATGTTGATCTCTTCATCTGGCCACAGAAGTTTTTACCTGTGCCTTGGCCTTGGTGACAGTAACAATGACAATGATGCTCATCTCCTCTGAGGAGTTCTTGTTTACTTCTCTAACCCGGTCCGTCACAGCTGTGAGAACCTGCTGGTCACTCTCAGGACATGCTCGTCTCTCTTCCTCCACTCCCTCCTGGCAACAGCTGGCTGCCTGTCTTCACTGGACTTCAGGAGTCAGACACATCCATGTGGACCTTCTGTCACCTAGAATCTCCCCCTTCTGCCACACCCATGGCGCCAACCCATAATCAGCTCTCCTGCTCCTGCCTTCCCATCCCTGTCCACTGAGGGATGCTAAAAGAAAGGTCCACAGTCTCATGGGTAGAATCTACTACAAATTCATGTTAAGTTCCACAGGGTCCTCACGGCTGCTTGAAAATTATGATATTTTCCCAAGGTGACCATTCTGCCTCCAGATACAAAAGTAGTTCTGTTTGTTTTGCTGAAGGTCTTCTTTTATCCTTTCAATCATGCAAGTGTGCCCCCAGACGGGATCTTAATCCTGAGTCTGTTTCCTTAATGTCTCTGTGACAGGTGAGGATCAAGTGACTTAACCTGAATCTCACTGCTGCTTGGGGTATGCCTTTTGGACCTGCCGCCATCATATTTTAATGTTTCAGACACAGTCCATGCTTATCAGGTTGCGATTCACCTTTCCCCTCAATGGCACTTCACATTCAACTTTAGAAAGAAAACAGTGGAGGAGTTCAGGACATGCTACCCCATAATGTACCACTTTGGTACATTGATTATTTTGAGCTAAAGGCACTTGAAAAATGGCAAATGCAGGGAGAGGCTTTCTCTGAACTTCCCTTATGTGCCTAAAGTCAACTCCTCCAAAAGGAACTCAGTTGTCGGGCGCCTGGGTGGCTCAGTCGGTTAAGCATCTGCCTTTGGCTCAGGTCATGATCCCAGGGTCCTGGGATCAAGTCCCACATTGGGCTCTCTGCTCAGTGGGGAGTCTGCTTCTCCCTCTGCCTCTGCCTCTCCCCCAGCTTGTGCTCTCTCTCTCTCTCTCAACTAATAAATAAAATCTTAAAAAAAAAAAAAAAAGGAACTCAGTTGTCATAAATTCCCTCCTGGGGAGTTTCATCAAACAGGGAAGATGGACTCTTATCACAGGAGATGTGACTGGAGGTTGACATCACACCCAGACAAACTTTATCACGTGCTGTCATAGCTTCCGATCTATTCTTCCCAGGGCCCATTTGTTGTTCCTAAAGATCACTGACTCTCCCCTGAGTGGCCTACACCCTCCCTCTCCTTTCTCACCACGTTTCGGGGTATTCACTTTTTATTCCCTGTGACGCCCTTGTGCACATATTAAAAATCAATAAATCTGTATACCTTTTCTCCTATGAATCTGCCCCTGCTGAGATTATTTCACAGATCCAGCTATGGAACCTAGGTGGGTAGAGGGAAGGCTCTCCTTCCCCACAAAAGCCTATGTGCATTTCTCTAATTCTTTTCCATTGCTCCTGAGACAGGCTCCCAGTACCCTTGCCCTCCTCCCTTGACTGTGCTCTGGTCCTCTGCCTGCAGGCTCCGCACCATCCTGCCCCATATAAGGGGGCGGCTAACGGATGTGTTTCCCACAGGAACACCCCCTTTGCCCTTCTGGTCCCACAGTGCCCCACCATCTCTTGGGCTGTAGGCTACGCACAAGATAAAGTCAGAATTCTTCAGCCTATTTTGAAGTCCATCTGCTATCCAGAGCCAATCCTTCACATGAACACTCGGGACCAGTAAAACTGCTTTATTCATTATTTCCTGACCACATCGAGCACATTCCTTTCTACTAAATAAATGCTTGTAAAAAAGGAGAAAGACTGATGAGTGATGATACTACCAACAGCCTTTTCTTTTTCCAAGGAACAGAAAAGGATTTTGATGAGTCAATCTCAACAGATGTGCAGTTCTGGTTCGTCCCAGATTCTTCTGTGAAGGCTTCAAAAAGAGCAAATGCGAACGAAGGAACTAACATTTATGAACTAACATTTGCTGCCTTCTTCCCAAAAGAATGGAACAATTTAGACGGTAAGGGAAATACAAGTGCATGCTTACTGAACACCTACCGTGTACTGCCACTTAAGTCACCTTATTAAATGCTAACCACCCTATAAAAGAGGTATTATTATCCCCATTTTCCCAGTAAGAACACAGGCTAGGGGAGGCTTAAGTCATTTACTCAAGCACATACAGATCGGGAGTAGCAGAATTGGAATAAAACCCCAGCTAATACTCTTTTTAATAACACTCCATTTCTCGGGGCACCTGGGTGGCTCAGTCGATTAAGCGTCCAACTCTTGATTTTGGCTCAGGTCATGATCTCAGGGTCGTGAGATCGAGCCCGGCATCTGGCTCCACGCTGAGCGTGGAGTCTGCTTGAGTCTCCCTCTGCCCATCTCCCCCCACCCCGATCATGCACTCTTTCTGTCTAAAAAAATAAAAATAGACATAACACTCCATTTCTCTGCTACTACTTAGAAATTTCAGAATTCTACCAAGTTCCAGAAGAAATTAGTTTTGTTAGAACAAGTACACATATGGGGTTTTTTTTGTGTGTGTGTTTATGTGTGTGTATTTATGTGATAGAGGTTTTCTAAAAGGCCCATTCATTTTAGATTCAAAACTATAAATCATTTGAGTGTGTCTGGATATTTAAGTAAACTATATAAATATATTTGAACCTTCCCTGAATAATGAACTCTTTAGAGATTTAAAAAGTTGTTATCTATCTACAGGTATTGATCATAACACTCATTATTACAATCCTTTCTTAAATCAGAATTTTTTTTTTTAATGAGAAACAGTCCCTTTTGGGGTGCCTAGGTGGCTCAGTCATTTAAGTGTCTGCCTTAGGCTCAGGTCATGATCCTGGGGTCCTGGGATCGAGCCCCGCATCGGGCTCCCTGCTCAGCGGGAAGTCTGCTTCTCCCTCTCCCACTCCCCCTGCTTGTGTTCCCTCTCTCTCTGTATCTCTCTCTGTCAAATAAATAAATAAAATCTTAAAACAAAAAACAAAAAACAATCCCTTTCTACTACTTATAGCAATGGATTGCCCCCCATAAAGTATTGTAGGTCTAATGCTCTCCACTAGAAGCTCCTTTTAAGCTTTACAAAGGAATTTTACTAAAACAAAATATGTCTGTATGCCTACAGACAATCATGTGTCTGTATTATAATGGGTGGCTCTGTGGACAAATGGAGATACAGCCTATGAAGGAGGAAACAGACTGATGGTCACTGTGAATGCCCTGCTTTCATTCATAAACCAGTTGCTGCCCACATAATTCCTGATAGTGTAGCTTTGTGTGGATTCTCTCTCATGAGATACAACTAGCAGGCTGTTGATTTATGTCACATTTTGGGATGTTTCCTACTAGCTATCTTCTTCCTTATGCCCCTAAGCCATCTGCTTATAAAGGCATACTTGTGAAGTAGCTGGCCAATAAAAGTAACCACTAAAAGACACTTTAAACACACCCACTAGGCCACTGTGATCCAGAGAATAAATTTCAGTAGACCTTCTGTGGACATACATGGCCTCATTGTTCACGGATGCTGGAAGACCAATTACAGAGGGCACGCGGTTTGGAACTGATTATATTTTTAAGATTCAAGAGTCAAGAAAATAATGACCTTTTAAAAAAAAAGTCTCTGTCGAGGAAGCAGAGAGGGAGTGGGGAGAGGAGACAAGAAAAACACCCTTCAATATTACACTCCCTAGATTTTAGCTATCCAATGATTCTGGTAACTATGGAGTTGGAAAATCATTATCAGTGAGGGATGACTTGTAAAAGATGAAAGAATAAGGCCTTCCACATCCTGGGATGTCCCATGACTCACCAGAGCAGAGTGCCTAAAAGGACACCAAATGATCCACTCAAAGTTCATTTTAAAAACCACAAAACTAAGACCATATTCTTGATATATCTTCAGTTACGCTTACCTAATTAATAGTTCTAAAACATATGTGAAAAAATAATAACTAGGATTTCCATCAGTTTTTTTTTTTTAAAGTAGGCTCCGCATCCAGTGTGGAGCCCAACGTGGAGCTTGAACTCATGACCCCGAGATCAAGACCTGAGCTGAGATCAAGAGTCAGAGGCTTAATCAAATGAGTCACCCAGGTGCCCCCGATTTCCAACAGTTTTAAAGAACACGGAGGTGGTAGTGGGCTGGGAGGGTGCTTCTGAGTAACTAAGTCACCTGACGTTGGTGCAACTAAGTGCACTGAGCCTTCCAGGTAAGCTACACGTGTGGCAGCTCAAGCCGGGCCTCCTTGGATGTGGTACAAAAGCCTGGATGCAATGCCCAGCTCTTGAGAGTCTTGAGCTGGGGTGTGGATATACCTAGCAGCTGACAAGCAGTGGGATACAGTTTTCAGTTGCACCCAACCTGGGGGGGATTAAAATATTCAAAAGTCATAAAGTAGTGAGGAGTGCCCTGAGTGGAAGGTAGCACCATAAATCTAAGAGAAATATAATTAAACTAAGAAGATGAAACTTGAAGGCCACACATCCCCATCCTCTTGCCATGGATGGCAATTCTAATACATTGAATCTCACCGATTCTGCTATTTTAGACAGGTTGGCAGCCATTTTGTTTGTGAAGTTATCAAAGGGTATATTCTTTGCCAGGAAATATTATCCAGACAGGTCTAAGAACTGGCTGGAGAAAACAAATATTGTAATCGGAAAGAGAGAAAGAAAGAAACAAAGAAAGAAAGAAAGAAAGAGAAAGAAAGAAAGAAAAGGAAGAAAGAAAGAAAGAAAAGAAAGAAAGAAAGAAAGAAAGAAAGAAAGAAAGAAAGAAAGAAAGAAAGAAAGAAAGAAAGAAAAAGAAGGAAGGAAAGAAAGAAAAAAGGAAAGAAAAATAGGAAGGTAGGCAGGCAGGCCGGCCATGACACAGAAAGGAAATAATGTAATAATGTTCAGGGCAAAAAAGAGGACTTTGCCTACCTCTGTTGTAACAGTTTGACCACTGACACATGTAGACACAAGAAGTACAGTTCTATGTGTATTTCCACATCTGTTGCTAGATCTTGTTTTAGCTGGGGAGGGTAAATGGGAAGGGGCAGCATATACACTATATACACAATATTTTCCAAATTTGCACAGAAGACAGTGTGGCTGTTTTAAATATGAGTTTTCCTGTTTTTTTGTTTTGTTTTTAGATAAAGAACACAGGGCTAGTTTATCTCAACAGCTATTAAAGAAGGAAAAGCCTGCTTGGAGTACTTAGAAATAATATAAAATTTCTTCCTGACAGGGTTCCCCAAAATGTATCCTACGGAACATCAGTTTCAGGAGGTATCCAGAGAAAAGGGGGTATTGTGGTCAAACCATCTCAAAGGCACTGACAGGTCTTGAGGAAAGAAATCGTGTTCATTTTGTTTACCTTGGTACTTCTTAAACTAATTATTAGGGCACAGATTAGTGTTTTTCTCTAGAAACATCTATGTATATTTCAAGAACTAGTGTTTTTTGGTCATACTGAGAGATGCCGAGCTAGTTTTAAATGCGGGGAAATGTGGCACATAAATAAACAGATCTTTTCCTGGCAGGCAGGCAACCTGCAAGTCTCAAAAATTTCAACCAAAGTTAAACTCATTTTGAAATATAATTTGCCCTCCTATGCCATTTGGTATTGCTGACACCCTCTGCATGGCTAAATGACTAAGCTATAAAACAAAGTAAAAGACAGTATTCTTGTGACTTAAATTCCATGTCCTGTCACTTGGAGCACGGGCCCCCACTCAGGACTCTGAATTACATATGCAAACTTCAAGTTCTCATTACATAATCTATGGATGCAACTGGAAAATGAAATCAAGGGCCTGCCTCACTATTCTGACCCTCTCTTCAGAGGCTACCTGAGAGTATGATTAAAACCAGCTCAATTCTGCATTTAGGGGTCCATTTCACGTCACTCCTAAAACCTAAGAACCGTTCTGGAACCAAACTTCAGAATCTTGAAAATCTGGTCAGAATTTTCAGAAAGATCGAATTACTCCCTCACTCCCTGCCTGCCACCGCAAGTCAAGCTGAAAGACTGCCCCATGAACGATGATATGAATGGCCTCCCAGCTAGGATTTCCTCAAGCCTTTCGTGAGGGCTTCTGACCCTCTGTGCCTCTCCACTTTACAGAACATACTCTTCCAGGAGCTCTAGGCCTCCATCAGCTACTGTAGCTCCTTTTGTGAGGATATGAAGCCTACCATCCCACTGCGCGGAGGTCAGCATTGAAAGTAGTTATGCAGTTACGCAAATCTAGTCAGCCAGGGACGGCTATAATATGGAAGTTCCCAGAAGTTAGCGGTACTTCCTGGTAAGATTCTAAGGGCTGGATCTGAGAGCCAGGTGGACAATTTGTAAAAGACCAGGGCTTAGTTTAAAGAGGGTGGATTTAACTTCCAAC
The DNA here is from genome assembly GCF_004348235.1 of Phoca vitulina. NCBI lineage: Eukaryota > Metazoa > Chordata > Mammalia > Carnivora > Phocidae > Phoca > Phoca vitulina. The sequence continues at coordinate 8,364,981 of NW_022589733.1, read as the reverse complement.
CTTTGTACAGATGGGCTCTCTAGATTAGAAGTTCGAAATAAAGGGAAGGCCAAATCTCCAGTTCCAAGGCTACATGTTGAATGACTTACCTCAACTTCCACCTTCGTGAAGGGCTGGCAGAAAGTAAGCATACAAAGCTGAATGCTGAAGAGAAAAAAGAGCAGGCCATCTTTATGTGGTAATACAAGTATCACCTAATATTATTACTCAATGATCCTTTCTTTATACACAAGCACTGCCACGTCACACTTCATATATATTCTGCATTTATAAATGTCACCCTGCTGCTACAACATTCCTTGGGCTTGAACAAGTATTCGTGATATTCAAAAGTTAAATCACCAAATGCAATATCAAATATGCACTTGTGAGTCAGAGCTGCAGCTCAGCATGCTAAACCCCAAATTTGAAGTCTCCTTGACAACTCGGACTTGTAGGCCTAAGTCCTTAGAGAAACTACCAAGGCCACAATTTAAGGCACATAGGGTGTTTATAGGACAACTCCTGAGTAGAACATTACATTTCTAAACTCTTTCCTGATATGAAAAAAAGAAAAAGAAAAAGAAAAGAAATCAGCGGGTCTTTCCCTAAGAGCAGAAACTTTATCATAACTGTCCCAATTAATAATAAATGTTTAAGTTATGGAGAAATTTTCTTTCATTGTAAAGCTGGACAAAGGACAAAGGCTTTAAAATGATTATAACCAACCTTTTCAAAGAAAATTTTTGAAAATAGTTGTTTCTATGTATGGCTTTCTAATACATATTTAGACTCTCTGGATAGGATGCCAATGGGATTTTTATTTCACCTCATTTAGACAGATGACCCAGAATTCTGGCTGAGTGGATTAATCTACATGTTTAAGAAAACAACCAACCTGTTTTTGCTATTGAGAAACTAAAATTGGGGCACCTGGGTGACTCAGTTGGTGAAGCATCTGACTCTTGATTTTGGTTCAGGTCATGATCTCAGGGTCGTGACATTGAGCCCCGTGTCAGGCTCTGTACTCAGTGGCGAGTCTGCTTGAGATTCTGTCTGTCCCTCTCCCTCTGCCCCTCCCCTCCTCTTGTGCTCTCTCTCTCTCTCTCTAAAAAAAAAAAGAAACTAAAATATGATTTATCTATAAAAAATTACTTAAAGGACTTACTTTACACAAGAAATTTGGAAATTTAAACAAGTTATTTAGTTAAAAGAAGGGGTTTAGGCAGATGTACCAATTCCATATATAATTATAAATTGTGAATGTTAAGTATCAGTTCTCAAATTTTCCATCTGAGAGGAAAATAATCTTTTACTTTCAACCCCAAGCAAATAAAATCAATCCATATTATTTACCACAAAATAAACTGTGCTTGATTTATTTAAATTGAGCTTTGGAATTTAGTGATTCAAATAGATAAATCTGTTCTGAAAATTCTGAATGCTGTAAGAAAGAAAGAAAGAGAGAAAGACAAAGATGGAAAGACAGGAAGCAAGGAAGGAAGAGAGGGAGGAAGGGAGGGAGGCAGGGTGGGAGGGATGGTGGGGAGGGATGGAGGAGGGAAGGAAGGAGCCAGGCATAAGATCTCATTAAAACTGTGTTGTCCACATACACCCAAACCAAACAACATTTCTCGGACCCACGCAAAACAGATTTTTCCATAGCTGCCCCTTCTATAAGTGTACTCCCTAAGTTTATTAACCTTCTCCCTTAGGCTATCTGCCTTAGTATAGACTCTCTTCCTTACAATCTCAGTCTAGACTCACCCTTAGAGCGAAGGCAATTGAGAAAACGGACTTAAAAGTAACAGCACAGTGCTAAATACACCATGAAGCCCATCGGAAGATAAAAGTGGAAATGAGAGTCACCATAGGCAAGTGCAATGTGGCATCTGGACAAAACATAATTGTGCCTTTTGAGGATTGTGTGTTTATCGGTCCTAAAAAATCTTTACCTCTGGAAAAATGTTTTCCCTCTCTTTTCTGAATTCCCTCTCCTATTTTCTTTTTCCCTTTATCACACATGTCCCAAGTTAGATGGCAAGATTAACCCAACCATTCCATTTTCTATCCTGATCCCCCTTCCAGGAAGGCCTTCCCGTACTTGACCTTCACGCCCACCTGCACGGCCACACAAGTTACACAAGGCACACTGACCACACACTGACCACACAGGGAACCTGCAGTCACTGTCGCTGTAAGGAACTTAAATTGTAAAGACCCTGCGGATGACACACCTCGAGACACACAATGATGTTCTGCACCCAGTTTTTAGGCACTCCCTTTTCTAAAATGCTCTCATACGATTTGTTTCTCCTCACTTGCCCTTGTATAAAAAGCCAAAAACCAGGAACTCAAGATCAACAGTGACATGAAACATGTATTCTAGACAAATGAATAAACCAATTTCCTGAAGAGTTAAAGATCACATAACGCCTAGATATCCCTTGCAATTGATGGTATTTTGAGCGTCGTTTACTTAACTTCAACTATGAGGGACCGAAGCATAATAGGAACATACGTGTCTCACATGTTAATAAACACTAACACATGTAACTGGCCCATCAGTTACCTACTCTGATTTAAATTTATTATTTCAATGCAATTCACACACACAAAATGGAAAAAATCGGTATGTAGTATAAAAAAATCAGACTTTCATATGTTGTTTGGATGATCTAAGGAACTCACAAGGTACCTGAAGGCAAATGATGATTCCCCTTTACATATGTCCAAGTGGTTGTCCATGCATTAACAATGTTATGTGAACTCTCTATGTTCAGTATCAAAAGGCATTGCTGGGTAAGCCCCCGGGCAAAGCCCTCAAATCCAGGCATTTTATACATGGCTCTCACTGCAGTATAAACCAGCTCAGACTTATCCAGGGGGAACTCGACAAAAAGTCTTGAGGGAAAGTAAGATTCTACATGTTCTGTTCTTTCTAAAGGCCTGTTTCACTTCAGCTTGTTTACTGGTGAGCTGTATTCTTCTCCTCTCTTAAATGTTTATAGAAACTGCTGATCCCTATGATTTTAAAGTCCAAGAACGGAACTGAAAGCTTAGCTATTTTCTCAGCTCAGATCAGACACATCACTGCTATTTTAGGCCATATGACGCAATGGCTCTGGACTGCTTAAACCGATATAGTAAAACAACAATGGAGACACCAGCTAATATGCTGTCTGCAGTGGAAATAGAACTACAAGATTAAAGCTAAGTAGGATGCAAACCAGGTCATTGGACTGGTTCTTAAGAATTGGTAGATACACTTGAGACCCATAAGAACATGGCAGACAGCTAGAATTCTGCACATGGGAGGGGCCAGGGACTAATGGACAAGATAGTGATGCTCTCTACAGAGACTTCTCAGTGACAAGATTTCAGGATCTGATTAGAAATCTTTACTCTTAGGGGCGCCTGGGTGGCTCAGTCAGTTGGGCATCCAGCTCTTGATTTCGGCTCAGGTCCTGATCTCAGGGTTGTGAGATCAAGCCCTGTGTTGGGCTCAGGCTCTGGCTCAGCAGGCAGAGTGTACTTGTCCCTCTTCCTCCCCCCTCTTGCACACACACACTCTTTCTCAAATAAATAAATAAAATCTTAAAAAAAAAAAGAAATCTTTACTTTAAAAAAAGAACAAGGCTTATTTTTTCTTAAAAAAAGAAGGAATACATGATCTCTTTTTTCTTCTCTTGAATAAAATTTAAATAAACCAATAATAGAGAGAAGCGACTTACAATGTATATCCTTGCCACGTCCAAGTCACGGTATCCTACAATAACAGAAGTATTCAGACTGTTAGTTCAGTGAAAAAATGCCAAATAAAACCCAAATCTTATTTTAATATTGGTAGTCGTATACTTTCCTTCTGAATTAAAAGCAGTATGTTGAAAAGTAAAATGAGCCTATTATCAGCAGTGAATTGCTCTATGAATTCTTGGATTATATATCTATGCAGCAAAAATCTGTTTTCCATATGTAACCACCTATCTTTTTATGGAATTAAGTTGCTCTTAATTTTTAATAAAGCTATGTGCATGCTTAGCTATTTTTCTCCTAATATGGACATATCTGGGTAATTAATTTGCTTACAAACCCCAGAACATATCTTTGCTCAAAAAGAGGGGGATGGGTATTTGGAAGAAAAGATTAAAATAGTACATAGTGAAAGAATTTGAGAAAATGCCAAATAGGCAGAAGTATAATAAGTAAATTTTGATGGATTTTAATTTTTTTTAACTCCAGATGTTGAAAGTTGAGAAGCCAGCTACCGAAAGAAAAGCTGAATTGAGCAAGAACTCTTTACCTTAAATAACATAGATAATTAATTATAGCCTGCTTTTTTATGTAAAGTCTCTAGTAGAGAAAGTTCCTCTCAGAACCCAAACAGATTCCAAAATACCTTTCTTTATAGGAAAATGGTGGCACCATCCATATCCAGAGGACAATGTTGTACCTGGCTGGAGCAGAGAGACTGTTTTCTAAGCCAACTGTGCACTTTCTATAGGATGACAGATTCTTTTCCTATCTATCTTCTTATTTAAGTTACTTGCTAAGAGTTACACAGCTAGTAAGTACTGAGCCAGGAATGAAACACCAAGGCAATCCCAAATTTATCCTGCTACACCAGTTATCCTTCCAGTAATAACCGTTGAATCAGGAAAAGTCTCCTTGTGGGCTTAGTGAAAATCACTTTACGCAAGTTTTCTGCTACCCAGTCTAAGACCCTGGTACCATTACCGTGACAATAGAGTAGAAGCTAAGGAAATGCCTTCTTGGAGCTTAATAACAGCAGAGACAAAATATAATATCGGTGTCCAAAGTACGTGCCTATCTTGCAAACTTCTAAACGCTCCATGTGGCAAAGTGTATGGGGTCTGCCCATGTTCTTCCACCATGTGTCTATTCAGAACTTCATTCAAAGTTTAAAAGGGGTGCTAGAGAATCTGTGCTGTTTGGAATGTCTGAGATTTTTCCCACAGTAAAACACTACGCTTACCAGCTTGTTTGGGTATCTGAGGAGGATTGGCTGCACCGGAACTCCAGGAATGAAGGCTCCTATAACCACAGTGAAATATTATAGCATCTTCCTTATATGACTATAAGGTTTACAGTGAAGAAAATTAATAATAAATGGTATACCTATCCTTACTGGTTTAAGAGTACACATAAACTATTTGCTAATTGTCTGTAAATCCCTAGTGCTCACCAAAATGAGAGAGTTCTAAAATTCAGAATTATGAAACCAAAATATTAAATGTTATGCCCAAGTCGCTGAAAATATTTATTTACATCTCCACATGTTTTCATTTTCCAAATACACATTATTCAAAAGGGTTTAAAAAAAAGTGATAACAAAGTCAAAACCAAGAGAAACTGAGGAGAACAAAATCTAAATAAAAGTGAGGGGCGCCTGGGTGGCTCAGTCGTTAAGCGTCTGCCTTCGGCTCAGTCATGGTCCCAGGGTCCTGGGATCGAGCCCCGCATCGGGCTCCCTGCTCAGCGGGAAGCCTGCTTCTCCCTCTCCCACTCCCCCTGCTTGTGTTCCCTCTCTCACTGTGTCTCTCTCTGTCAAATAAATAAATAAAATCTTTAAAAAAATAAAAATAAATAAATAAAAGCGAATACTTGGAGCAAGGACTACCCCCACTTGCTAGAAGAGAGTTCTAACTTTGGCTCTGAGCATTCTAGCAGCCAATACAAAAACATGTTAAAGCATTACCAGTTACTAGGAAATTATGTATGAAATTACACATTACTATGAAATTAGTGACTTTATAATATTAAAAAAAAGGAGTGAAGCACAGAAGGCATCTGAAGGCATTATAATGATCACTAAAATAGTTTTCTATTGGATAATGCAGGAACTAGGGTGTTTGTGAGGGTATCCTTGGAGGAAGAGACAAATCTGCTAGTGGTTTCTGTGTGTGTGTGTGTGCACACAACCGGATACAATATCAAATGGTTCACATGTACACACACACAAACATGCGTGTGCGCGCCCACACACACGAGCGCATATACACGATAATCCAAGGAAGAAGGGGTTATGATACCAAAACAGAAAGTAAAGGAGTGAGTTCTGTGGATTCACAATATTAAAAACTTTCTATCGGGAAAGAAATGCCCAGGACAAACTAACAAGTTGTTTTGTGTATTAGTAACAAATCATTTGAGAAATTGTCCATACTTTGTTATAGTACATAATTTAATTGATCTCACCTGGTTTAAAAGTAATCAAACAGGAACGATTAGTACAAGTACCTTCTGGGAAAACTAGTATCTTGGGAGAAAAGGAATACGTAGATTTAATATTTCAGTCTAATTAATAGATTGTCTCTTTACTCACTTTCTTATGACTTCACAAAGAGCCGCCAATTCTTATAAAACAAAAGTGAAATAAAAGGCTAATACTTGATTCTATCGAAAGCTAGAATCGGATTATCCAGTTTTCCTCTAAAAGAACTGCTATCTGACCATTGAAATAATTAGAAAATGGTTTAAAGCTTTGAATAGAAAATACACTTACTAAATGTTTCTTAATGACAATGCTAATGATCTGGATAAACTTAAAAGAAGATGCAGACCCTAAGTCCTGGTCAAAGAGCACATTAAATTCTTTCCTCTACTGCTTTACATCCTTAACCAAATCATTCCTACTTCCTTGTTTCTGTTTTCCCGTTAAAGGATATTCACTCCTACAACATACAGTTCAGGGATATATGGAGGAGGGAAAAAGGAGAAAATACTTACAACATGCTTTATGCTTACTTGGGTTAGTGGACATATGGAATACAATTTAGTATCTTTTTTGAGAAAGTATTTTTAGCTTTTAACGTAAGTCCTTTCTGTTCTTCACGTGACAGACATGCAGCGTAGTTTCCCCATTAACTGAACAAGCTGGATTTTCTGAAGCTTTTAGAATTTGGCAATGAGTGAATCGTTAAGTACATAAAATAAAAACAGAAAATTCCTGCACGCACAGCAGTTAGTATGTGTACTTAGTGGGTATTTGTATTTTATAATAATTAGAAAGGGAAAACATTATTAGGCGAAAGTGCCACCATGATGAGTTATTTATAAAATAAAAATGATAAGTGTATGCAATTTCATACCCCAATTAAAAAAAAAACCCAACAACAATCAGGTTTCCTATCACAACTGGTACAATATCAAATATGGTTCATTCAGTGGAAATGCTACAGCTACTCTATTAACAATGAGTGGATATAGAGTAAATCATAAAATCTCAGATCTGGAAGGGGCATTAAAAGCCATCCAGCATTGCCAATGCTTGAATTCTTTCTACAATATCCCCCCCAAGTGGTTGCTTAGTCAGTGCCTGAAAATTCTGGAGAAGGATTTCAGATCAGATCATTCTACCTCTGGACAGAAAGTTCCTTGAGATGAGTGAGATGGGCTAAAATCTTACCTATTTGTTAACTTTGGCCTACCAGTCCTAGATATAGTAGTTGGATCCAAAGAGAAAAACCGAACCCTTATTCCGGGTGCCGTTTCTTCCTGGTCACTTTTTAAGTCATTCCTCACGTGCCGTGGTTTCTAAACCTCCTGGTGCGTCATACTCCTCTTAATATTTTAACATCTACACATCATCATGGGTGGCCAGATCACTACCAGATCATGAGTCCTGCTAGAGGTCCCCTACTTACACCTGGGCCAAGGTAGAGTGATACTTACCAGAATTACCCAGGAGGCTCCCTTTATCCAGAAAATGTTGCCCCTCCCTCACCTTAAAAAGGCATTCTAGGGGATAGGGGTAGTAAGATGGTAAAGTCTGAAAAAGTTCTATAGGTGATTCGGATGTACCCCCTGAATTGAAAAGCCCTGTCTAAATATACTTCGGATAAGATTAAGATCATAATCGCTTTTTTAAAAAAAAAAATAAACCTACCATACTGTTGAGTATATTTGAGCTTTGCTATTTTGTCTTTAAGATAATAAATTCAGAGGAAGAGAATTACTTTTTATGACACAAAGTAAAAACTGTTTCAAAGAGTTTGGAGAATAAGAAAGAATGATACATTAATCCCATGGAGTATCTCATGGGGAAGAGGACTTTTTAATACTCACTCATTTGTTCTGTTTCTATTATGCTGAAAACACCCAGCATAGGTGTCCCCAAATGCTGCCATCTGTGGATCCAAATGATTTACATATATACAATAAGTAAACTTGCAATATATCTAAATGAACTTCCGTATTTTACCTGTGGCCACTGCCCTCCTGATGTTGCTCGCCTTACTATTTCATTTATTGTGTTTTTTCGAGAGTCCGGATCTATCCGGGACACCAGCACTGGCTGCAAAGCTCGTAATAGTCCTTTAAAACAAACAAAAGGTCAGAGCCAAGTCATTTTTTTTTTTGGCTAAAGCTACCACAGCAATGATACTGAAAAAATCATGAAACAATTTTTATGTAAAGTTAAAATATAGCAAATCAAAGAGAACTTTAAAAAAAAAAACTGCTCTAATTCACAGCTTATTAGAAGGTTTTTTTATATCTACAAAGATTTCATTGATATAACAGAAGTTAGCAGCAAGAATATGAAAGGAAACAAAGGCAATTTTCTCCCTGAAGGTCTTCTTCCTCAACTGACAGACATCCAAGCTTTGGAATATATATCTACAATATTATCTTGTTTTATTTTAGGAATATCCTGAAAACTGATTGTGTGAATTCAGAGTACACACGGATAGGGAGCAATTATTAATTTTACTAAAATTTTCAGCACGCCAGTCTAAGTAGGTAGCTTCCTCACACATGCAAAATAACCTCAATTTACCGAAAATCTATCGCTAAACAGCTTTTCAGGAAAATGCCATATTACACAAAGCAAGGTGGTTACACTGAAAAAAAAGAGAGAGAGAGAATGTGTGTAGTGCGTGTATGTGTGTGTTTTTCTTAGCTGAGTGAAAAGTGGCAGGAACTACTGCTATTTCTCCAGAGTGCCAAGGTAACATCGGGAAACTTCCATACCCACTCTCTCACCACTGGATGTTTGCAATAACCTCAGGACGACGGGGAGCGGTTACTTAGAGACCCACACCCTAGGGAGAGACCAAAGCACCTGGTGGGATACACATCTCACTTGCTTCATTATTTTTTATGGCAGGAGGCACTTTATCGTTCCACATCATAATTTTCAAAGAGTTTCACATTGGTCCCTCATGGAGACTCTGGGGCAATAATAAGAAAACAGAGTTAAGAGGAAAGACTTCACGTGTCTATCAGCCTAATACCCCAAAGAGGAATTCGTGAAATGGCGCGTAACCGGTGTTTTCACAGATTCTTCAGTTAAATTCTCTCTCGAAAAAAATCAAGGCATGTTTGGTACTTGAAAGCTGGTCTTTCTAGCTAGATAGAAGGACAGAAAGCAAAGATGGTACGGTGACAAAAATAAGAATCTGGAAGAAGTCTAAGGGCACAGAGAGGGAGGTCTCTAACCTTTATCATAAGTTCCTTCCTTCGATATAATTCCTCACTAGAAGTAAGGAAATAGCTTTGAGAGCTTTTAAAAAGCCCCCCGATAAACGATAGATGATTTTTTTTAAAAGGTGACCCACGAGCATGAAAAGATCTATGTTGTCTTACAAGTACTTACTGCCAATCAGAGGGACCTGTGCGTTCTCGTTTCGAGATAGTATTGAAGGCAACCCGGCAGCGACACAGGCAATTCCATCAAAGAATGTTGAATGGGGGGCAGCAACAAAAATCGGGGCCTCCATGGGGCACGCCACCTTCCCCTTCATAGTAACTATGAATCCCATTGAAAAGAACAGGGCATGACCCAGAAACTTCAAAACTGGTTGAGTGATTTCCCTTTGGAAAGAAATATTTAAAAAAAAAAAAAAGAAAGAAAGAGAGAGAGAAAAAGAAAAGACACAATTAGCCTTGCTAATCTCAGCTAATGGCAGGGCTTTACTCTAAAACACAACACAAAAACCCATATGTGTCAGAACATTTCATTTTAAAATATGAGCTAAGAAGAATAGCTAATAGTTATACGAAGGGTTCTTTCTGCCAGGCACTATTCTAAGGACTTTACATCTCTTTAATCCTCAGCCCAATTTTATGAAATGGGTATTATTTATCAGCATCCTCATTTTGCAGATGAGAAAACTGAGTCACAGAGAAGCAAAATTTCCCAAGGACATATGGCTGATAAGTGGCTCCATTATTCTGTGACTATAAAGGGATAAACATGAATTTTCAACACACATCCCCCACTGAGAAACCCAAATGAGTACTGTTCTTCAGAGGAGTCACCTTGGGAATGTACATGTGGGTAACAAAGATGCTGCTATCTCCCCCAAACACTTTTAGAACTCTCATGCTGAATCTGTCCTTACCTATACAATTATAGCTCTTAGACATCATCAAAAATCTTAAAAGGTAAATTCACCATCTCACTGCCCTGGAACATAGATGCACTTACACAATTTCAGATATCAAATTGCTTACTTTTTAAAAAGAATTTCTGTCATTACAGATTAATTAATTCATCGAACTGTGCCAGGTGACCTGTGCTGGACGCACAAGACAGATAAGATCCAGTCTCTGTCCTTGAGAAACTCAACTGAGTAGGGAGACAAAAACCCACTTCTAGAAATGCAAACACAGAATGGACGTCCAAGGATGTGAATAAGCACACAGCAGCTTTTCATGAAAAACAAAACATGTGTATTTCCCATAAGACATCTAATGAGAGCTTTAAAAAATAAGCTTCCTGTCTAATTCTCTCAAGTCTTGTCATAATGCAGAGAAGTGAGACACAGAAAACCAAGGCACTTTTCCAGAGGGCACAGGGAAATGACTGTGTCTCTCCTTCTTGCTCTTTCAAGTTCAGATGTCTATTTACCTAAGGATAAAAAGCTCACCCTGTTACTGAATTTCTACACCTCCTATTTTTGATTTGTAGTGATGTAGATTCTAAAATATCCCATACTCAGAGCTGTTAAACACTTCTATCTAAATGATTTCAAAAAGGCTAAAAGTTTGGTGCTGCATAATTAACTTCAACATTACCTGTTTGAGAGGAAGTAGAGAAACTTGCTTAATTGGCAAAAATAGAACTTTTTTCCCTAACATGTATTAAATCTGTTCTCTGGATTCTTGGACTATTCCCCTCCGTCATTATAGGGCTCCATAAGCCGTTAACGATAGAAACCAAAGAGATAATTGCAAGGGATTGGTGCATCATGAAAAAATCTCTCATAAAGTATTTTTTAGTGATACGCAACCTTGAGTTCTGAAAGAAAGGAGTGTGATTTGCAAGGATTGAGGTGGTATTAGTTCTCTGGGGACACTGCCAGCCTTGGATTCACTTCCACTTCAAACCAGCCTTGGGCTGAATGTTGACATTTATTCACTAGAACATGAACTGAATAGCAAATTGCATATTTCTTTAAAAGTTTCTAGAACAGTGATTTTCAAAATTTTTGGAGAATATTCTCCTTCGAGATTTGGATGAAAGGAATGGACCCTGTGTAGAAAGAAAAAAATGTGCACAATTTTGGAGAGTTCAACAGTGCCCTAAAACTCACCTATGGCTTCCTATTCCAAGGAATCCACATTTTAAAAGGCTTCACTCTCAGGATAAACATATGGCAACAAGTTGGCTCTGCCCAATGGGAATGAACTTTTACCAGTAACTTTGTTAATTTGTGATGAGTCTATTCTCTAATACCCTGCTAATTAGATAATGCTCAAGAAGCAATTCCATTCTCCCTCCATACTAATGTTTTAAAAAGCTAGACTATATTGATTAAGAATTAAACTGTTATTAATAATAATCACTAAAGTATTAAATACACTGTAACTTACCCACTTAATTATACCACTGTAGAAAGTATGTAGTTACTATATAGGGACAAAAGCAAATGTCAAGACTGAGGGAGAGCAGAAGAAAGCCAGGTATTTTCCAGCTATAATGGTTTCAGGTATACTAACTGGGTCTTCCAGAACTAAGGATCTATCACTTTTAAGCAATAACTCAGAAAACAATATTTTAATGTTAGGAAATTACAGCTTCAACAGAAGATTATCATAAGGTGCTTGGGCAGCAATTTCTCCATATGAGGAATTAAGAACCGTTTCATCTGAGAAACAGAAATAAATGGTGAATATTGAGTCGGCAGCAGTAGATAAAACTCTCGATCGATGATTAAACTATGGCAAACTCTTCTTTATCTTGATTTACCTAACATTTAGACATTATTCTTTCTTACCTCCTCCAACCAGTTATTGGATGGGTCAGCTTTTCGGGACAGCATGCTGTTGAAATGGCGGCAAATGGCCATGCCAGTAATATAATTAATGCGACCAACAAGGCACGGATTGGAAGCAGGATAATTCCAAGAAATAAAATCTGAAAGTCAAAGTTGATTAAAAAAAAATAGGCGAATGGACAGTATTTTAATGTTCTGGCTATCAACCAGAAACACAGAAGAGGAACGTTTTGTGTTATTTATGCGTTCACTAAAGGATGAATTGAACATTACCCTGCCCCAGACATGAAGCTAAGCACAAAGAAAAATAAGGTACTATATCCCACCACACAACACCTATGATGTAGAAAAGCAACAGTGAAGAAAACCAGGTCCTATAAGAACATGTGATCTGTTTATCAAGGAAAGTGACTAGAGGATGTTGGGGAAACAAAGTATCTGACTGAGCAGTCAGGGAAAGCTTCCTGGAGGAGTTGAAGGCTGAATGGTCTTGAAAGACCAGCAGAAGCTAGCAAGGTAAGAGGGGAAATTGCTTTTTGAGAGCTATCAGTAGAAGGAAGAGTGTTAATGAAGGTGTTAGAGTGTGAAAGAGTAAATGCGTTATTTTATATACCTGCCAGTCCTTTATAACTAACAACAATAAGGAGATGGAGAAGGAAAAAATAAAATAAAAAACAAGAATAAGAATGAAAATTAATAAGAATGGCCAATAATACACGAATGCTTATTATGTAGCAGGCACGAGAAGCACTTGGCATGTAGAAACCTATTTTATTCCTACAACCTTAGGCTGTTTTACATACAGGAAAGGAATGGCACAGAGGAAGTTAGGTGTAGCTGCTGAGATCAGTTACTAAGTGGCAGCGCCAGGGTTTGAACCCAGCTTGGTTACAAAGCCCTTGCTCTTAATCCTATACCATATTGACTTTTTTTTTTTTAAAGATTTAAAAAATTTATTTGTCAGCGAGAGAGAGAGCACAAGCAGGGGGAGCGGGAGGCAGAGGGAGAAGCAGGCTCCCTGCTGATCAAGGAGCCCAATGCGGGACTCAATTCCGGGACCCTGGGATCATGACCTGAGCCGAAGGCAGACGCTTAACCGACTGAGCCACCCAGGCACCCCTCTCCTCTATTTTTGAAGGATAGTTTTTCTGACTATATTAATCCTGGTTGACAATATTCTACTTTCAGCACTTTGAGTATATCATCCTATTGCCTTCTAGCCTCCATAGTTCCTGATGAACATTAATCTTATTCAGGATCCCTTTGTGTATGATGAGTTACTTCTCTCTGCTTTCGAGATTCTCTCTTTTTCTTTGCTTTCTAACAGTTGGGTTATGATGTATATAGGTATGGATATCTTTGAGTTTATTATACTTAGAAGTCATTAAACTTTTTGAATGCGTAAATTTTTCACCAAATTTGGCAAGTTTTCAGCCATTTTTTCTTCAAACATTCTTTGCCTCCTTTTGTGGCTCCCATTATGTTTATGTTGATACACCTGATAATGTTCTACAGGTCTCTTGAGATTCTGTTCACTTCTCTTCATCCTTTTTTCTTTCTGTTCCTCAGATTAATTAATCTCAATTGATCTACCTTTAAATTTGCTGATTCTTCTGTTTGCTCAAGTCTGCTGTTGAGTCCCTCTAGTGAATTTTTCATTTCAGCTATTGTATTTCTTTTTGGTTCTTCTTTAATAATTTCTATCTCTACTGATAATCTCTATTTGGTGATTCACTGTCTCATATTTTCCTTTAGTTCTTTTGACATGGTTTCCTTTAGTTATGTGAACATATTTAAAATACCTGATTTAAAGTTTTTGGATAGTAGGTCCAACATCTGGGCTTCCTTGGAGATAATTTGTATTGACTGCTATTTTTCCTATTTATGGGACATACTTTATTGTTTGTTATTATCATTTTGCAATTTTTTCTGTTGAAAAGCAAACATTTTAAATAATGTAACAACTCTGAAAATCAGATTCTCTTCCACCACCAGGGTGTATTGTTGTTGCTGTTTGTTGTTGTTATTTGTTTGTTCAGTGACTATTACGAACTAATTCTATAAAGGCTGTATTCTTTGTCATGTGTCATGTGTGGTTACTGAAGTCTCTGACCAATTAGTTTGGTAGTCACCTAATGATTAGATAAGACTTCCTTAAGTGCTTGGATTCAATAAGTTCCCCAGTGTTTGCAAAGAGTCTTTGTGTGCATGTTGGAACACACCTTCAACACACAGCCAAGTGGAAGTTCACAACTCTACTTTAGCTTTTACCTCCAGTTTGTACAGAGCCTGATGGTTAGCTAGAGGTGAGAGCTTAGGGTATTCTCATTTGTTGTTGTTGTTGTTTTTCAGGTCACATGCATAGCCCTGGGTATACACACAGGCCTATACATGTGGATACCCTTCTAGGTTCCCATGAATATGTCAAAGCTTTTCGAAGTCCCCTATGGGCATCTCATTCCCTAACTTCAAGGTGTTTGGTTAAGCCTATTGTTTGCTCCAATCAGTATTCACCACCTCCGGTAGCTGTCATGTTAAGCAATTGCCTCTGATTGTTTTGACAAACACCCCTGGAGAAAAGACTGTTTGCAGTGGGTAACCTCCAAGGTAGGTCAAATAAGCCTTGCAAACACCCTTGCAAATGACCTAGAAATAATCTTCACTGCAAGAAAGGACCATAGCATAGACCCCGAAGATAGAGTTAGAATGAGGTTATAGTATATTCATATAAGCTAACTCACATTCACAATGAGTAGCTAATATGGATTTTAATTAAGTTGTCAAATATTGGGCAACTTTTTTTTCTGTGCCATTTCTAGGTCTGCAACAAGTAATAGTATTTAACAGTAAATAAATGAACTTTGAGTAACCCTTTGACAAAATAAGAGGATTCCCCATCATATTTCCATTTGGTAATACATCATCTATGTAGGGAGGCCTTCTTTCAACACTCTCTCAGGGTTATTGTCTTCCCTGGATCTTCTTCATAGTACTACTAAAACACGGAAATGCATAATTTTGTACTGGTCTCTTTAACTTTTTTTCAGTGAAACATAAGCTTTAGATAGTCAGAGTTCTTATTTCTCTTGTTCACTGCTGCATCTCCAGAAATTAGCCTTGTGCCTGGTACATAATAGACATTCAACAAATACTTTTGGTATGATAAATGACCCACAATTACTACCAAACACTTATTTCAATTCCATATTCTATTGAGGAAATGAAAGCTAGGCTACTTGTTTCCATGCCACTAAGTAGGAGGACCTTAAATTGTCAAGAAGAGAAGGGGAAGGGCAAAGCTAAGTCCTACAATGAGATACAAAAGTGACAACGGTCCTTAAGCAAGATATTGATCACTTTCAAGGTTAAATTTAGTCTGAATTGATCATAGTAAGTCATACTTAAGTGAAAGTATATCCATCTTTTAAACTTGATAATACAGACAATACTGTTTTTCAATCATGTCTGTTAAATCTTCCCTTTGCCCAGATTGTTCAAGACATTGAGACCTCTTTGGTCTACATTTTTAGTTAAAAAAAAAAAAAAGAAAAAACCTAGACCTATTGAATTCCATTCAATACAAATAGTAAATTTTAAGTACAGTATAAGATTTCTAGGCAACAAATAGCATAACTATCAATATTAAGATCACCAAACAATCCAGTTTCTTTCACACATTATCTCACTTAGTTTTAACCCTTCTTGATGTAAGACTATTCCAATTTAATAAATGAGTAAAGTGAAATTCAGAGAGGTTAAGTGACTTGGCCAAAGTCATACAACTAACTAATAAAGGGCACGGCCTGAGCAGGCTTTCTGACTAGACTAATGATCTTTCCATTATACTACAGCTCTTGGAAAGCTATTTGAAAGTGCTCTCCAAGTAGTAATAGGCCATGTACAAAAAAAAAAAAAAAAGAAAAAAGAAAAAGAAAACCAACACCAACAATTAGTCTCTCTATAAATATGCCACTTTGGTCCTCTCTCCAAAATATGAAGCCAAATAGACATACTTACATTTAAGAATGACTGATTTCACCAAATCAGACTAAAATTAATCTTGAGTGATAGTCAATGTATTTAGAAGTATTTCAGAAGTTTTAAGATACAAAGGGAGCATCTATCCATTTAAAGACATGAAGATCAAATTTTTAAATATTTAGTTTCTTTACAAAGAGGTATTACTACATTATCTTCCTCTTCCTCTCTCACACCCTTCTTCAACCCATTTGCCCATTTACCATTACTCTAACCTGCCCCTCCACTGTGGAGGACAATGGTCTCAGGGCATATAAGTGCGCTATGCAAAAATAACACTATTTCAAATCTGAAGTAAAGAAATGTGTGAGATGGACAGGAAAACATCAAAACCTTTTTTTTTTTTTTCCATGCAGGACACACAGGACAAATGTAGTGTGCACACTCTATCTTGTTCTTTGATCGCTAGCTTCACCAAAGGGGAAGTCCTCAGAGCAAGTTGTAACTGCTAATGGTAAAAGAGCGTTTTACAAGAAAAAGGAAAGAAAAGGAAACTTCCTTTTTGTATTCAGCAGTTTTTAACAGTGGAAGAAAGTTTGGAGAAGTGTTGAATCTCAAAGGGTTTGAGTGAAGACTGATGCAGGACTGATTCAGGGTGAAGACTTCTGAATACCTTAAGCTGACCCATATTATCCCTTTTCTTAGATTCTGATTTCCGACCCTTGATGCCCCTTCTCAGCTAGATCATCTTGTTCTAATTCCAGACCTGGGTTCTCTGCCTTCTCCCTCACTCTTCACCTCCTAGACTGACTCCTCTCCTTCCCTAAGGCAAAAGAAAAAGAAATAAAGGAAAAAAAAAAAAAAAAAAGACTTCCCCAAGTCCACTCTCCTATAGACTGGCCACCCCTCCACTCTAACAAACTCAACTTGAAGCTCTTGTCACAGATTCACCTCCCTTCTCAGCATGGAATGTTTCCTCCGCTACTGGCCTGCTCAGCTTTGTCTTGTTTAGGACCTGCCCCTCAGATCCACATGTTCTTCGCATTTTCTCTTCTCACACACCCTCAGACCATCCTCCAAGTGCCCTCAATTCTCATACCCACATCTCTGCCCCTTCCAGACTCATGGAACCTTCAAAAGCCCTCACCTCGCAGATCGACATCTCTTCCTTCCTCAGAGCCTTTGCTTCTCAGACTGGCGCCCCCCACCTGGGATGCCTCCCCATCATACCCACACTCCCCTCAGACAACAGCCCCCGGCGGATCCTGGTCCCTGTCCTGGATCTGCCTCCTCTCTCAGACCCACATCTCTCACCTCTCTCACCTGGCTCCGCCTCCCCTGTCAGATCCACGCCCCTCTCCCGGTTCCGTCTCCTCTCTCGGGCCCGCGCCCTCACCTGGAGACGCCTCGCAGCGCCCATCCGCGTCTGCTGCACGAAGGGGTTGGGGACAGGCGGCGGGAAGAAGGACGCCTGGCGGGGCACCATGGGTGGCCGCAGCCCGGCTTTCCCCATGCCCGCGCCCGGCACGGTGGCCGCCACCGCCGCCGCCTCCGCACACTGGCTCATGGCCCAGCCGGGCGTCGGACCGGATCCAGCGACGGATGCGGAACGCGGGAGCGAGCACCCGCGGAGACCTGGGGGGAGCTTCTCCAGAGTCCCAGCCGGCGGCGCAGCCTTGGGGCTTTCGCGCAAGCGCGAGTCACCTACACACCGCCCGGTCTCGCCCCGCCCCTCTGGCTCCGAACGCCCCCCCCTCCCCGCTCTGGCTCCACCCTCTGAGCCTTAGCCACACCCCTTTAGGTATCGGCTCTTCCTCTTTGGTCCGCCCCCTGGAGATGACTTTCTCCCTCAGAGCAGGGCACCCCAGTGACAGTTTAGGCAGAGTTCTCTGCTTGCGGGTCACGCCCACCTGGAGTACCAACCTCTTTTACGGGCTTTGTGGCTGACCTTGGCTAAGTCGGTGTCTCCATGAGCCTCAGTTGGCCCCTTCTGTAAAATGGGGATATATAGAACTCAGATAAGCAGAACCCCAGTCCAGCCACTGCCAGGCTGTTCCACTGAAGTGAGTTAATATATCCAGGGTGGGTGTTGTTTTATGCGTTTGATATCTGGTATGTTTTGGTTTTGCTTAAACCTATATGAGGTGGTTGTTTGTCAGTTACAGCTGAAAGATTGCTGACAAGGGAGAGATTGGTACCTGGGGTGGAATCTTCCCCTCAAAACATGGACTGACCTTGGGAGATGGCTGTCCAAAGGAAAACTGAGCTTTCCCAATGCTGTTACTAGAAAAAGGCAGAAACAGCTATTGCCTTCCACACGTGATGAGGAACCTGGCCCCGAAAAGGGAAATGATTGGGGCTGTGGCTCCATTTCACCCTGAGGAAGTTCAGGGGCCTATCTGGACCTGTATGGGTGGTGGTGGGGCTGGGGAAGATAGGCACTGAAGTCATTTGGTCAAGCCCTGAGTGCTGAGAAGAGGCTGGAGATGGGGAATGACTTAAAATTACCGGTCAACTGCTCACATCCGGCTGGAGGGCACGGTGAGAATCAATCTGGGCCCTAGCACAGTGGCTGCCTCATACTCAGCTACTGCAGAATCTGAAAATCTTCCAATCGCACCAGACAGATGTGTGGCTTACAGCTCCTCACTTAACCTCTCTGAGCTTGTACTCTCATCTAAGAATGGGGAAGGATTAATTTCTACCCCATAGGGTTGTGGTAACAATTTAAAAAAATGTGCAGTGTTCATAAAAAAAGCAGTCAAGAAATGGCATCTTTCAGGTGTTATGTCGTGGAGCAGCTGAATGTTCTCAGTGTAATAGAGCAGGTTAATAATAGTGTATCACAGGCATGATCTAAGCCTCGGGGGTCTTCAAGTAGGGACTGGCAGTCCCGTGTGGCTCTTTAGCCAGAAACTTGCCCCGAAGTCTATTTCTTTAGGACCCTCAAGGACCTGAGCCATTGGGCAGGCCACAGGGTGGAGAAAAGATGACTCCCGGCTCACTAAGGTCACCTCCAGATAGTCCGGTCAACTCCTCGTCCCCTTCCCCACCAGCCCCACCATGAGAGGCCTGAAGAAATGTCTTATCAGAGCCAGAAGGGACCCCTGAAATAATCCCAGGCCTTAAATTTGTTATCCAGCAGCTCCAGGATTTCTGTATAGAAGGGGATCAAAGCTTCCCCCTCTTCAGGTGGTTGCAAAGGTTAAACCAAGTGATGGTTGTCAAGCGCCTAGCACCTACTAAGCGCTCTATTAAAGGAGGGGATGTGTTACTGTTGTACACTGTTTAGTAGTAGTATTAGAATTGGCGTTGTTGGGGCGCCTGGGTGGCTCAGTCGGTTAAGCATCTGCCTTCGGCTCAGGTCATGATCCCAGGGTCCTGGGATCGAGCCCCACATCAGGCTCCCTGCTCAGCAGGAAGCCTGCTTCTCCCTCTCCCACTCCCCCTGCTTGTGTTCCTGCTCTCACTATCTCTCTCTCTGTCAAATAAATAAAATCTTAAAAAAAAAAAAAAAAAGAATTGGCGTTGTTTTCAGTGAAGAAACAGAGACTCAAAAAGGAAGGGAGCCTTGAATGAGACCCTGCCCGCAAAGTGACAGAACTGCTATTTCAAGGCTCTTTCCACGGGACAGAGGGACTTCAGCTCCCCCACTTGGAGGGTCTCTTGCTATTTATTTTGGCAGCTCTGACCTTTGTGGCAAATGTCACCGGAGCCCCCGGAGGGAGCAGAGATTTAAACTTTTTAAGTTGTTTTCCTCCGCCTCTCTAGGCTCCGCAAAAACCAGCCCACAAGCACTGCCACTCAATTGGTGTCTTTATTCATACTGGTTGACATTTCCCATGGGGAACTGTTGAAGGGCAGGGGGGCGGGGCTGAGCGGGGAGCCATGGCTTGGTTCTCCTCCAGCCAGTGGAGGAAGTGATGGGGTAGGGGCGTACTAAATAGAGTGAACAAGAGAACCATCCCGATGTGGGCTGAGATGCATGGTGGAGTGACTTCAGATAACCTGAGTCCTTCTGTCAAGAAATTCGATGTCAAAGTGGAAAAATAAAAATCGAAAGAAAAGAACAAAGTGCACACAAAGCGAACCGCTAAGGTAGGAGACGTCCTAAGGCAGGAAGCAGTGAGAAGCCCGGTGTGTGGGGTGGCCAGGGGACCATGCCCCATCCCGCTGCCCCATGCCAGGCCGGGCTGTCGGGCCACCAGTGCCCTCTTGAGACAGTCTCTGTCTGTTGGCTCTGAGGGTACTGTAAGCCACAGAAAGCCGTGGCGGGGGGAGAGCCTGAAGTGTGGGAGCACCAGGGCAGCCCAAGGTGGGGCTGCATTGAGAATATCAAAGCATCTCTTTGGGGGTGGCTCTGGAGGGCTGGTGGGATACGGAGTGGGGAGCTGAGGGCAGCTGGGAGGGGTACAATCAGCACCGTTCCTTGGGCACAGGGCAGAGACACTCTCCAGAACCTTAAATTACCAGGGAGGGGTGAGCACGCCGATTAACTACAGAGCTGAAGGCTGCCAGGCCCATCCGGGTCCTTCCCTGGCACTCAGGGCTCGGTAGGCAGAAAACGATGGAGGGGCAGGGCCTGGGGGACCCAGAACCTGCTCAGCAGCCCAGCCAGTCGGATTTGATGCTTCCGAATTTCACACTCTTCAGACTTTGGTTCTCCAACTTCAGGTAATACGCACCCTTGAAGAAGTAGCTGTGACCTGGGATGAGAAAAGGGGGAGCCTGTCATCATCACCCCATCCACAGATATGGAAGGTTCCGGGAGCTTTGAGAGTCAACTGCCATACGGAACAAGCTTTTCAACCAGAGAAGACTCCTTGGAGACCAGAGGAAGGAGGATGGCTAGGGAAGTAAGCTCTCCAAGTCCCTATTTCTTCATCTTGGAGATGGGGATAAAGATACCGACCTCTCAGAGCTTGTGGCGAGGATTAAATCAGATAACATGTGCTATTATTAATATAAATAACAGCACTCCACTGAGCACGGGCACAAACGAAGCATTTCCCACAGACCAGAGGTGGCAAAACAGGTTTCTGGCCCTGTCAGACCTACAGATGGCTTTGATTTGGCTCACACAAGTGTTTTGTTTTGTTTTGTTCTGAATGCTGAGTAAGTTGCCAACATATAAACATCTGGAAATTTCACACAAAAATATACATTTCTCACTTCCTTTTAAAACAGCCAGAATATCTAACGGCTCGGGGCCCCATTCTTGCAGCAACCGTGAGAAGCAGATGATTATAAATAAGCCGTGTGCACTCTGGTTCACCACAGACCTCACCCCTCCCTCCTGTCTGCCTTGCCTGCCACACTCATCTGCGCTATTGGCCTGGCCCCTATGGGCCTTAAACTGTGTGACTCCTGACATACATGACCTCATTTACTTCCTTGAAAATCCCAGCACATAGCAGGTGCTCCCTAGATGCTTATTCTTGAAGATAATCCTTAACCTAGCCCCCCTAGATTATACACAGCTCTTTCTTGGACATGTGAGACCTTTCATGATGGGAGGTTAGGGCCATGTGATTTGCACAGGATAGGGGCTCAAAAGAAATCTTTCTGGAACTTAATTGCAACCTCTTCTAAAAAAAAAGCCTAACTGGACTCCTTTCCAGGTCCCTGCAGACCTCACAGAAACCTCAGGAACATGTTTTGCAAACTCCAAATGCTATCCCTTGCCGATACCGGTTGTATTTTATTCAGCGAGGGATCAGGGGCGAATGGAAGTGAGTGGGAGATCTTTGCCACATCAGCAACAGGGCATGACAAAGTCTGTCCTGTCTCATATGGAGCCATCCTTCTGCTAATGGGAGGCAGTCACAGGCCTCCTGTGGAACCTGAAAGGGCCTGGACCAAACCCCAGAATGAATCCAGGGCACAGAGCCCATGTTTCTTGTTCCAGCAGGCCTCCTGCCCTCCCCTTCCCTGGCCCCAGGCCCTGCAGCTGTGAGGGGCCTTTCTGGGTCTTACTGCCTGGAGCCGGCTAAGTGAGCGGAGGTCAGGGGTCTGGATGCCTTCCCAGCACTGGGTTGAAGGGGCTGGTTTGTTTTCCCCCCCGAGCGCCGCCTGCGTCCCTGCACAATGAAGGAGTGTGTGCTTCGGAGGAGCTGGGCCCTGGCTGGGGGCGGGGAGGCATGTCCTAGAAAGCGGACAAGGGCCTGGGCAGCTCACCACCACCCTGCAGGTCCACTACGGCGTCCAGGTTATCGGGGATGGCATTCCAGGCATCGGCGATGAGCTTGGGGAACCCAGGATCCATCTTCTTCTTGACTTCATTGTATCTGCAAGCAAACGGATATGAGGAACCAGTGGGACGTCCCTAAAGACCAGCCCTCTTCCAAACCTGGCTGGGAGGGCCCAGCTGCCGGTTCCTAGCTGAGCCTGGGAAACCAGACCTAGCTCTACGGGGAGTCAGCCGGCTGGAGTGGAAGGCCAGGGAGTCAGACTGGGGTCTGGATGCCAACCCCACTACTCATTAATTATGTGACCTTCACCAGTCCTGTAAAAGCAATCTTGTGATTATTGCTAACGTGTAAAGCAGTATGTTAACCGCTTTCCATATACTTTCTCAGTCAATCCTTGTGACAGTCCCAGGACATGGTTACTACCGTAATACCCATTTTACAGACCAGAGGCTTTGAAAGGGCACCCAGCTTCCAAGTGGTAATCCAACCCCAGCCTGTCTGGCTCCAGGGCTGCAAGCTGCTCTCTGAACCTCCATTTTACCAACTTTATTTTATTTTTTTATTTTTTTTAAAGATTTTATTTATTTATTCATGAGAGACAGAGAGAGAGAGAGACAGAGGCAGAGGGAGAAGCAGGCTCCCCGCGGAGCAGGGAGCCCGATGCGGGACTCGATCCCAGGACCCTGGGATCACGACCTGAGCCGAAGGCAGACGCTTAACCGACTGAGCCACCCAGGCGTCCCTACATTTTACCAACTTTAAAATGGGGCTGTATTTAATGTTTTTAATTGACATATAAAGGAAATGAAAGAACATATGCAAAGTGCCTGTCTCTGTATCTGGTACTTCGTAGGTATTTGGGAAACGTTAGTCCCTTTACAAACTCTGATCTCTGCTGCGGTATAAGGAGCACTGGACTAGGAGCCCAAGGACAGGATCCAGCCTCAGCGTTATTTCACTGAGAGGCTTGGACAAACTGCTGCTTCTTTATCCTTCAGGTGGAGGTGACAATCCACATCCCGGAAGATGATCTCATCTGGGACAGCCAGGTTACAATGCAAGGTGGTACGGGAACCCAAGCCCTGTTAGTCACGGGGCAGGCCTCCCGCCACCCCAGTCCCTGCTGCAGCTACCAGGGTGAGTAGTTATGCTGGGCTGGGCCTTTTATCCAGCTAAATACCTTGAGTATTAGCTGGCATCTTCTTCTTCTGGGCTAGCAATACCACCATCTTTTTCATTTCAGGGAGAAGTTTTGAAATGCTGGGGTCACTTTGATTCCTTTGCTTCTCCACTTACACTCAACCTATTTATTCCCTAAATATTTAATGAACTCCCCCTCGGTCTGCCTGTGGATATTGCATTAATCAAAATAAAGTCCTGCCCTTGTGGAGCTCATTTTCTAGACAGACCCTTGTTTGAATGCTGTTCTGGTGACGGCCAGGCTTTCCTCGGCTATGCCTCAGAGTGGATCCTCATCCCGATGGCCAGCCCGACCACCCCGACCCGAGACCACCCCCAACAGCTTCCCCTGTAAGTTCCCTTCTACAGGGGGCTTCACTTCCCCCTCTCCCCGTCACCCTGAAAACTGCCAGAAAAGCCTTCCTTGATCCCAGCTGCATCATAAGACTGCTTGCAAAACCTAACATGCTTCCTCGTGAGCTGGCGTCCCAAAGCCAAGTTTGCAGTTCCAAGTCCCAGCATTCCATCCACATTGCCTCCCCTGACGCCCCCGCTCAGAGCTATGCGTCCTCTGCTTGTGTCCAGTCTGCCCACAGAGGGCGGGCAGGGCAGGAAGCAATCCCATTTTATAGATGCGGACACCAAGGCTCAGAGAAGTGAACTGATTTGGTTCCAAGTTCTTTTCCTTGAGGAAGAACATGTCATCATGGCAACAGAAGGTGTTAGCTCTGCAGGGGCCTGAAGCTCTTCACTTAGTCCTCTGTCTCCAGGCTCCTACAGTGCTTCCTGCTGGCTTTTAAAAGGTTTCTTTTGGGACACCTGGGGGGCTCAGTCTGTTAAGGGTCTGCGTTCGGCTCAGGTCACGATCTCAGGGTCCTGGGATCGAGCCCCGCATCGGGCTCCCTGCTCAGTGGGAAGCCTGTTTCTCCCTCTCCCACTCCCCCTGCTTGTGTTCCCTGTCCCGCTGTGTCTCTCTGTCAAATAAATAAATAAAATCTAAAAAAAAAAAAAAAAACCAAAAACCACAGACACTTGCATCCCAGCTTTTCCACGGGTGTGTATCCTTGAGACACTTCAGCTTCAGTTTCTTCACCTAGAAAATGGGGCTAATAATACCATCTACCTTAAATAAGAAACAAAAGTGAAATGCACATATGTCTATTTCCCTCATTCTATCATTAGCTCCACAAGGAAAAGTGTGACTATTTCCTGACCACTGCCTTCCAGAAGCACCCAGGTAAGTGCCTAGCACTTAGGAGATATTGAATATACATTTATGGGCTTCGTGGAAGCTTCCAGAAGCAGGGGCTGAGTATTCCCTGGCATAAGCTAGGGGAAGCCAGGCTCGAGGCAGATGCTTGTCCTCTGTCATCAGCGGTTCTCTGTCCTTCTCCTCCAGGGGCCCCTGCAGACTCAGCTCCAGTAACAGTGTCTCGAGTTCATCAACCGCCTCTTTTGGGAGGCCCATCTGTCTTTCTTGAGCTTCAGTTAAGGCCTTCGGCTCCGCTGCTTTTATTTAAGTGTCACTGACCTACAGCAGGGCTTCCTGGATCCCAGCTTTGGAAGGTGGGCTTGTTGCAGAAAGGGACTGGGAAGCAGGTAACTCTGCCCGAAACCCAGCAAGGCACCACCACGGCCCAAGCCCCGCGTGCATACACACACTCACGCTCACACGTGGCTACATCTGTCCGATGTGTTCACATCCACAGGGGGCACTGGAGGGAGATTACAGAAGTCCTTCCAATACCATGAGTCGTAGACACTAGTCTTCATGATTTGATTCTGAGATTCACATTTCCGTGTGTCTGTGCTTCTCACTGTCCACATTCTAAGATTTGGCGATTCAGGGCGCCTACCACACTGAGATGCCATTTGTAGGACGTGCTGGTGCTAAGGAGTGTTCCGGAGCCTGTGGGCGGAGAGCCCGCTCCGAGGTCTCCTGGCTGTGTTCCTTCTTGAGGCTTGAGATATCCATCAGCTTGAGCTGCTAAGTGTCTTAACAATATGTCTGGAATTCCTCCGACACAGGCAAGCAGCTTCTGAATGCAGGGCAGCTGGGGGCAGGGTGATGGGGAGAAGGGAAGGGGCAGAAGAGAGAGGCCTGGGAGGGAAGCT
This sequence comes from Phoca vitulina, assembly GCF_004348235.1. Taxonomy (NCBI): domain Eukaryota; kingdom Metazoa; phylum Chordata; class Mammalia; order Carnivora; family Phocidae; genus Phoca; species Phoca vitulina. The sequence goes on along the minus strand of NW_022589733.1, from coordinate 8,339,294 downwards.
GGACTGTTCCAGGGATGGCAGACAAAGGGCCCAGATGCAGTAGCAGCCCCAGGAGGAAGGCAGGGATCAGCCCCTGCGCCCCCCATCCCTTCCCACTGACCGAATGACCCTGAGGGTACCGGGGAGGGGCGTGGGGTTAGGGGACAGGAGATGCGGTTATCATCCTGGCTCTGTGGTCAACACACTTGCATTTAAGTAACATACACCAAGTTATTTCATTTCTTTGGGCACAGTTTCCTTGTCTGGGAAATGCGAAGAATTATAATCAAACTCCAGAAGTCTGGGCAGTCTTCCCCTGACTGTTCTTGGATATTGGGTTCCCTGACCTGTAGCCCTGACTGTGGCCTCTTGGAATTGAACCCTTCCCTTTTGATGACCTAGAGCTAGAAGCTACCTGCTTCCGAACTGGCCCCCTGCGAGTCTGGGCCCACAGACACTGGGCCCGTGGCAGACACGCCCGAGGGTGCCTGCTGCTTCCCGAGAGGCCCGATTTGGATGCTCTGGCGGGCAGCTGGTACACCCATCTCTGTCTTCATCATATTTTGTCCTCTGCTCCCCTTGCCTTCACCACCCCATTTCTGAAGACCCCACTATCTCCCGTACAGTACAGAACAGCGAAGAATAAATAGCATGTTGTCTGGGAGCCAGAGTTCCAAGGTTCAAATCCCAACCTGCCATGACATGGCTGTGTGACTTTAAGCTAGACACTTAACCTCTCTGAACCCCAGTTCCCTCATCTGCAAAATGGGAACAATAGTAACAATACTGATCTCATAAAGCCCTTGAAATAGTGTCTGGCATATAGCATCAGTAGTAGAAGCTGTTAGTTTTATTTTTATTACCCCCTTTTGCAGCGAGTCACCCCCAGATGGGAGGCTTTGGAGAAGGAAAGGAGGTTCTGACCAGCCCCGTACCATCAACGTGCACAAGGATGTTCATCACTCAGGGACCTCTCGGAGGCCCTGCAGCCCTGGCAGGTTAGAGGTCAGAGAGGGGGCATCTCTCGCCCCACATCACCGACCCCGACCCAGGAAACAGGAAACCACAGAGCTTCTTCTCCATGTCCACACGGCTGGCTATGCTGTTCTCCTTTCTACTGCCCCCACCCCTCCGCCACCGCGCCCTCACCGCTAACCCCTTACCTCCAGAACTTGTCTCCAGCAAAGATGTAGGTCTTCTTGTTCTTGCTCCAATTAAAGGCAGCATCCACGCGCTGAACATCAGGGGGCAGCCCCAGGCTGGTCAGCGGCTTGGGGTACCCTCGCTCCAGGGTGCTGGCTGAATAGACCCAATATTCATTCCCTGGGGCGGAAGCAAAGGGTGTGTTGGCGGCTGGTGCTGAAATCCCTCAGCCTGGTCTGTTCCTCCCGTCATCTGTCTATCGGGGACCCCACTGTGGCCATTCTCAACAGGGACACGGGGTCCCGCTCACTTCCAGTTCGGTGCCCAGAATCAGGACTCGGGTATACGGTTTTACCAACTGCTTGCAGAAGCTGCCTGGCCGAGGAGAAGAGTGGGGGCGGTGGGGTGCCTCCAGCCCTTGCTCACTCACCAAGCCACGGATGCTAAGTGCAACGCCTGCCACGAAGACCTCTTAACTGGCGCCACAGCCCAGGACCGCTCTGGGATGGAGGATGTGGGGAGCAGGCTGGTAGAACATGGACCTGTTATGCGGCCAAGGCCTTGGCTGCCCCAGGAAACCGTCCCTGTGCCCACACCTCAGACCAGGGCAGGCTCCTGTCCGTCCTCCCTCTCCTGCCATAGCCCCCTAGCTTGTGAGCTCCGGGAGGGCAGGGCCTGGATCCCTGGCACACTGTAGGTTCAGATCAATGCTGGATGCACAGGGTTTCCCAAATGTGGGCCACGTGACCCTACCTTGATCATTTTTACCACTTACAGAGACTTTCTGTGCTATTACTTACTTCAGATTTTGCTTTCAAGGAATTCATCTTGAACTCCATAGAAATAAATTATTTCTTTTTTTGGAAATAAATTTATTTGAGATGTTAAAAATGTCATCCCCTTTTAAAAAGTTCTGGCTAAAATTGTTGCCTGCCAAAGGCTCTAGCATTAGAAAAGTGTTAAGAGACACTTTTTAGTGCCGGACATACCGGCACTAAACTGTGATTTTCCTTCTAGAAGAGGAATTAGAAGGATTGAAAATTAAAAGGTAATGGAACGTTCACTCTGTGGGCTACTGCTGTTTGATGTTGGGTGTCTGAGCCAATTTCCCAGATGAAGCCCACGCTTTTGGAACTGATGGTTGAAAGAAGAGATCCAGGAAGGAGAGGGAGCACCCCCAGGCACACAGGAACCACGGTGCAGAGCCCCGGGGAGCCGAGAGTAAGGCAGAACGCTTCCCACACACCTGCAAAGAACACAGCCTTCTCCTCCTGCGGGGCCTCGTACACAGCATCGATCTTTTCCGGGAGCTCAGGCCAGAATGTGGCTACCAGCAGGGGCCCCATGGGCTTGTCCCGTGGCGTCACTGTCCGCCAAATGAACCTGGGGTGGGGGGCAGGGGACACAGGAAACCACATCTTCGGTCACTCTGCAGCTGTTCTCACGTATGCCTCCCCACGCCCACTCAAAAACTTCCCAGCGATGATGCCCTCAGAGGGGGAGGCAAGGTCAAAGGCACGCTGGAGAAGGACTGGAGAATGGGCAGAGCCCCCTCTGCAAAATGCCAGGGCTGAGAAGCCACATTTTTGCTCCCTGTCTTACTCCCTCCTCCAGGAAGCCTTCCCTAATTACCTCTGTCCATACCATATTATTTCTCCTCTGAGTCTTTTAACACTGAGTGCCTTGGAATAGTAGTTTGATTGTTTTTTAAAACGTCTCTTACTAAATCAGAAGTCCACTGAGGCAGGGGCCGATAGTACTCAAAGTATTTCCTGAATTGAAATGGAATGGACGCGTGCACTTTGGCAAGGGTGAGAGCTATTATCATTTATGGAGTGCCTACTAAGTGCCAAGCACTTTGTGTTTCGTGTAAAATGCAACCTTCACAATACAACAAGATAATATGCACTCTTGGTGGTCTACCAGCATCTCTGATACATTTATTTCCCTATCATCCTTCCTCACACAACTCCTGTATTTATGATCCAGGCTTGCCCACCATTGGACCCCATCCCCATTCTGCTGAGCTTAAGCCACTGGTCTCCAAGTTTGATCCCCTGACCAGCAGCATGAGCATCGTCTGGGAACTGGTAAACACAACTTTGTTGGGTCCCACTCGAGACCTATGCACCAGACTCTCTGGGCTTGGGGCCCAGCAATCTGTTTTAACAAGGCTTCCAGATGATCCTAATGCATGCCAACGTTTGAGAACCACTGGTCTAAGCCTATCAAAGCTTAGCATTTCTTGGCAATTGGCATTGATTCAGCAGTTACTGTATGATTTATGTGGGCCCAAGGAGATTGAACAGACTTGTAATTCACAGTTGGGGAACCTCTCACTCTCTCCTGCTGGGTGTGGCCAAGGAAGCCTGCAGCCCCCATGGCCCCTGGCAGTCACTGTGTGACCATGAGGGACCCAGGCTTGAGGGGAAAACAATGCAGAGGATGGCAGTGGACAGAGACATCACTGAGTCACTGAGCCTCTTTCTGCCCCTGGAGACAACCCCACCTCTGGACTTTATACCACGTGAGAGCAGTTTCTCTCTGCTGTGTAAGTTGGTTTGAGCTGGGGATCCCCGTTACTTGCAGCCAAAACATCCAGCTGCAGGAAGGTATCACCATCCTTATTTGGCAAATGAAACTCAGAGAGATTAGTATTGCCAGGATTCAAACCCAGATCTGACTCCAAGGTTTGAGTTTAATTATCCTGTGGTATTACCCTTCTCATCCCCCCAGTGCCTACCACCCATTTTTGCACATGGTCAGTGCTTATTTACTGGTTAATTCAACGAACCCATCAAACACTCATCAACTTCCTTTTGAAATTACGCTGTGTCAGGCCAGGGAGGGCTGCAAACCCGGGCCTGGGCTCTGCACCCTTTCCTAGGTCCACATGTCTCAGCTCCGAATGTGGGTCAGGGCCTCCCGAGTGGGAAGTGCTCCAGGCTAAGGACAGTGCGGACAGTAGGGCCCGACGGTACCTGACTTCTCACTGCATTTTGAGTCTCCTCTCTCTCTCTGCATTCTGGCCATCTCCCTGTTGACCAGAAGACTCTGCAAAAAAGCAGGGCATCTGCCCCCCAGCACCTAGCCCAGTGCCTGGACCAGAGGAGGTGCTTCATGAAAGTTCACGAAACATCTTCCAGCCCTATCAGGCTCCCTCCAACCCTCCCCCAAGCCAGGAACTCTCATATCTCTGTGACTCCGCTCCTGCAGGACCCCCTGACCCAAACACCCTCACAACCTGTCAGCTCATCACTCCCCCTGGGTCTGCTTCTCCTTTAAAGGCCCTGGACACTTGCGGGTGTCCAGGCAAGCACTTTCCAAATGCTTCTGCAATTCCATTCCTCTCATTCGGCTATGGACTGCTTTTAGCTCTCCCTGCCTCTGTTTCCCAGACTTGACTGCTGCTGTTCACACTTCAGTGTGCGTAAGACTCACAGGGGAATTTGTGAAAATGTGGATGCCTAGAGCCCACTCCCAGAGATTTCTGTCAAGAGGGCCTGGGGGTGGGCGCAGAACCCACACTCCTAACATTCACACCCTAGGGGGCTCTGGTGTAGGAGGCCCACGGACCTCTCTTTGAGAATGCTACTCTAGGCATTAGGCGGCCCCTCTGCTCCCAGCACACCATCTCCCACCCCCAGCTCCTAAAGCAAAGGAGCTGGCACCGTAAATGCCGAATAACTGTTTGTTGACAATACTAGCTAGTGCGACTGAATACACTTACCCTGTGTCAGGCATTATTCTAAGCATCTAATCTTACAGCATCAAATCCCTACAACAGCCCCATGAAATAGGTGAGAATACTAGTTCCATTTTATAGATGAGGAAACTGAGGTTCAAAAGAGACACACAATTAATTTGCCTATAATCATACAACCAGTAAACAGCAGGTCCAGGATTCCAACCCAGGCAATCTGGCTCCAGAACCCATTCCGTCAACTCCCACACCTTATGGATGGATGGATGGATGGATGGATGGATGACGGATGGATGATGACAGACTAATGGATAATAGATAAATGATGACGGATGGATAGATGGACAAATAGATGAGTGATGGATAGGTGTATGTATGTATGTACGTATGTACGGATGGCTGATGGACAGATCCTTTACGGCAGTCCTAAATACTGTGTGCCATTCTCTGGGCGGGCTAGGGCAGCTGGGGGAGTCTCCGCTCTTGGTTGATTGAGTAGGGGCCTTTATCTCTAGCATGAAGGATACCACCTCTCTCCTGTGGTTACCTGCTCCTCCTACAAAGAATGATTTGGCTATCTGGGGTCAAGGCCATTCCAGGAGAAAGCCTGTGGGAGCCTGGATCATTGTTTCCAATTCTTCTCTCCACCCTTATTTTAGAATCATACATCCATGTGTGTTTGCCATGTGACCTCACAGCACCACCCTCTACAGTAGGCGTTGGGCCTGGCCATGTGATTTGCTTCAGTCAATGGAATATTCTCAGACATGATGTGAGTGGAGGCTTTAAATGTGCTCGTGTGGTTTGATTTGGCCTCTTGTGCTTGTCATCCGCCATGAGCAGCTGCTAACCCCAAGAGAAGGAGTGACATGCAGAACATACCCGAACCAAAACCACAGCTTGAAGCCCAGACACCTAGCAGACCCACAGACGAGGAGAGAGCAAAAGAGACGCACGTTGCAGTAAGACGCTGACATCTGGAGGCTGTCTGACACACAGGACAAACTGTCCCCACAGGCCATTCTGTGAAGCCCCCAGCGGGCTCTCTGACCAAGGACTGGGGGCACAAGAATCACAGGGAATGGGCAGAGGACAAGGACGAGAAGCGAGCTCCCGCACTCACCGGTCCTTGAAGAAGAAGATTTCCCCACGGATCTGAGAGATGCCGTCAAAGACAATGTCCTGCTTGCAGATCTCAGGAGTGACGGGTCCCAGAGTTGGGGTGGGGCCGGTGCCCGTGCCAGCGTCGGGGGAGGCCCCTGCAGGAGGAGGACGCGACCTCAGACTCTCCCCAGCTCCAGGGGCTCTCCCCACCAGGCTGAGCCCCGGGGCTGCCCACCCAGCCTGTGAAGGGTCCGAAGAAATAGTATTCTGGGCTTGGAGTGAGTGCGGGGACGACACAGAGATGACGCTTGGACGTTGGGGGGAGGACAATAAAGAGAAACCAGAATCCCAAGCACCTGGTACTTGACAAATGCTCTTTGCTGACGTCACCTGAACCGCTCCTCACCACATCCCTGGCAGGAGGCACTGTTATTACTTCCATTTTACAGATGAGGAAACTGGGGCCCACAGAGGTTGAGTGACTCGCCCAACCATTCAAACGCAAAGCTCAGGTTCTTAAGCCCACAGGAGAGTCACGGCCGGCAGCGGCCACCTGTGTCCAGCACCGGGGGTGTGACCCTTTCTCAAGGATTCATCCCTTTGCCCCTCATGGCAACCGGCCACAGTTTAGAGAGGAGGAAGCCGAGTCCAGGGAGGTAAAGACCTGCTTCATCTCTTGCTGCTGGTGAGTGGTAAACATACTCGAACCCGGCATCTCTCCCTTGATCTAGTGTTCTTTCCCAAATCCGTGTGTCCCCAGCCCTATCACCCACCACCATTTCCACTACTGTGACTTGGTCCAGGACCATTTCATAGTGACTTTTTTTTAAATGGGCCCACTCTAGCCTCATTGTAGGCGTTAATAAATAAAACACCAGTTTCAAGCTCCGGTTGAATTGTGCCCATTACACATTAAAATAAAAGAATCAGGGGCGCCTGGGTGGCTCAGTTGGTTAAGCATCTGCCTTCAGCTCAGGGCATGATCCCAGGGTCCTGGGATCGAGTCCCGCCATCAGACTCCCTGCTCAGTGGAGAACCTGCTTCCCCCTTTCCTTCAGGCTCATACTCTCTCTTGCTATCTCTGTCTCTCTCTCTCTCTCCAAGAAATAAATAAAATCCTAAAAAGAAAAGGAAAGAATCGGTATAAAACTACACACTTTCACTCCCCGTATCATCAGGGTCTTTCCATATGCTGGGCAATTCTGCCCTGTGTTTGGCTCATTGTCCTGGATTCTAAACCTAACTTGGTGGCTGAAACCTCGTGACCCTGGGCCAGAAGGGTCACCTTCCTTGGGCCTCAGTTGACTCACCTAGAAAATGGGGAGTCAGTTTCTCCCCTGCCGACCTCACGCAGTGGCTCTGGGGAGCCGAGAGGGGCATGAACGCTGGTGTTATTTGGAAAGGAAAAGGACCATCCAAAGCAAAGGGACTAATGCTTGCAGGGCTGCTCTGTTATCCCCAGACCAGATCAACGCTCCTGCCTCCTGCCTCCTGCCTCCTGCCTTTGTCTCCTACAGTCCTGGAGAAATGGGACCTTGCCAGTTCCCAAGCCCTGGGCCTCCATCCCAGACTGCATGACCTCCCCAGACCCCCATCCAGATGCCCCCCCATGCTGAAGGTTACCGTAGAGCTCTTGAATGCCCTTGACGTCATCGTGGGACAGGCGGAAGTTCTTGGTGTAGGTGTAAATGGGAGCCATCAAGGCTCCAGGGTCTTCAGAGTGCTCCAGCCCCATGGCGTGGCCAAACTCATGGGCTGCCACCAGGAACAAGCTGTACCCTGAGGGCCGCAGGAGGGGAGGGGGGCAGAGAGACAGGGAGAGAGGTGAGAGAGCAGCGAGGCTCTGGCCCCAGCGATGGGGACTTTGAGGATAGCACCACGGGGAGGCTAAGAGCCGCGCAGATGGCTCGTATTGATTCTCCCTTCTCCTGAGAAATCAGGGACCGAGAGACTATGCCCATTGCTTTCAAGTAGGGTCAGCCAAAGTCCCTCTGTCCCTTTCCAGGGTGGAATTCATGGGAGCTATAAAAGACAGCCAGGAGCAGCGACAAATCCTCTACTTCAAGTCCCATTTGTTAAAAATCCTGTTTTCTGGCTCTTTGTGTTTCTCTACAAAGAGTAGGGGCAAATCCTGCACTTCAGGGTCTCCAAAGAGGTAAGAGAGTGGGTCCACCATTTCTTCCCCAGGAAGCAGTAAAAACCACTCTCCCTCGGAGTGGTTGCCCAGGCTCAGCCCAGAGGGCAAACCCCACTGCATACCCTATCGTAGGATGAATTGTGTCTCCCCAAAAGATAAGTTGAGTTCCTAACCCCAAGCACCTGTGAATGTGACCTTATTTGGAAATAGCATTTCTGCAGATAAATTAAGTTAAAACGAGGTCATACTGGGGTAGGGTGGGCCCTTAATCCAATGTGACCTGTATCATTCTAAGAAGAGAAAATACATAGAAGGGCATGTAACGAGAGAGGCAGACACTGGAACAATGCAGACTTCCGAGGGAATGTGGTCCTGCCAAGGCCTTGACTTTTAGACTTGTAGCCTCTGAAATGCACGAGAATAAATTTCTGTTGTTTTAAGACACCCAGTTTGCGGCACTTGGTTATGACAGCCCTGGGAAACCAATAGACACCACCAGGAGGCCACACCAGCTCTGGAGTCTCAAGCCACTCCAGCAGAGGGAGAATCCCACTTTTAAGTAGACGCTGGGGCAGAGCAGGTAACATCAGGCTATATCCTAGCATGGTGTTTGGCGGGGGTTAAGAAAAACTCTTTTGGCCGGCCTCTGTAGGATAGATAGCATGATCCTAACTCCACCTCATTGTGAGTAAAAAAGAAGAAAGGTCACAGAAAAAGAGGCTGATCTAATTCTGGCCAGCCCTGGACCATCCTCTTACCTGGCCATCGGGGCCCTCAGGGAGCTTTGAGCCCAGTGCCACGGGGCCCTGCAGACTAGAGTGGGCATAGTGCCCCCCGGCAGCCTGCTCACTGCACTGACCGTGTGGTAAGGTCGTGGCCTATCTCCTGGTCACTCTCTTCCCCAGCCTGTGTGCCCTGGAGGGCAGAGAGCCGTCTCAGGTGGCCCGGTCCTCAGCACTCACACTGTCACAGACCCCCTCATTCACAACTTGGCAAAGGGTGTTGAAGGGGCAAGGAGGGCTCTGGGGGCTCTCTCGTGATGCGTGGAGGGTGGCGTTGGAGGATGAGGCTACTTCCGTTTTCCTCCTTTCTCCTGCCCACCCAGCTCCTTTAAGGCAGCTCTCCATTGGAACGGGAATGCCTTGTAGGGGAATCATTCTCTGACATAGGGTACCCTGTGCCCAGCACTGAATGTTTGGGGTAGTAAGAACCCCACCTGGAGGGGCGGTCAAGGTCAGGAGCTTTGGATGGGCAGGACCTCCGCCAACACAGGGTCTCTACCAACATGGGGATGTCTGGGGGGTGGTGTCTATACCAGAGGTGGGTGGGAGGGCCCAGGAATGTTTCCGGGGCAGGGGCAGGGCGGCGTCTGGTGTTTCTGCCCGACGGTCAGAGCTGTGTACCTTGGTCGGGGCAGAAGCCCCATTTGCGGTCATCGTCATAGTTGGCTGTGGTCGCGCACCACATCTTCCCATCGCTGCGGCCCACGCTGGTACAGCTCTCATGCTTGTTGCCCAAGAAGGTGAAGGGGAAGACACAGGGGGCCCCCTCCGAGTTCCCGCCAACAGTGGACATGGCTGTGGAGCGAGGGACATGGGTCAGGGGGCAGGAAGGCATCTGAGGCCACCGCCAGGGAACGACACGATGAGGACGTTAACGAACCATGCTCACTGAGCACTTGCTCAGCCCTGGGCCCTGGAGCAAGCACTTTATATACGTCTCTACAACCCTGTGCAGTAGGGACCATGAGATGGGCAACGGGAGCTCGGAGAAATTAAGAAACTAGCCTGAGCAGCTACTGCTAGAAGCGTCAGGGCTATGATTCAAACCCACGCAGATTCCAGAGCTTTACTCAGCCTCCCATGGATGGGGCCAGAGGGACCAGAGGTAGTTCTGACGCTTCTTAGACCTTAGAGGTCCTTAGACCTCAGCCCTGGGCCCTGGAGCAAGCACTTTATACACGTCTCTACAACCCTGTGCAGTAGGGACCATGCGATGGGCAACGGGAGCTCGGAGAAATTAAGGACCTTAGACCGTGAACTTCCTCATGCTGGGTCCTGTGGAGGACCCACCCGGGTCTCCTGCAGAAAGCAGGTGCTTGGTAAAGAGCTGCTGGAGGAAGTAGAAGGAAGCAAGGAAGGGAGGGAGGAAGAAAGGAAGCCGGGAATCCTTACTGCAAAACAGAAACCGCAGGCTAGAGATACCGAGGAGAGCAAAGAAAGGCAGGGAAGAGAGACTTCAACGTGAGACGGAGAGAGAGAGAGGGAAATGATTACCAGGGAAGCCGAGGGAACGTGGACCATTCAGACAGGGTCCTGAGCTGGCCGGACATTAGGCATCCCCAATTTGGCTCAACGGGTTATTGGTGCCCATGCACCATCTGTCCCGATGTGGGTGCCCATGCTGTCCCAGCAGCTCAGCACCCTGGCCAGCAGCCCAGTCCTGGGGAAAGGAGGTGGGGAGGGGTCTCTGGGAGGTTTTCTCTCACAGGGCAGGCTGCCGGCCCTGGGGAGGCAGGGGGAGGTGGTGACACCCACCGGTCTCGGGGCAGAAGCCATACTTCTTGTCGCGGTCATAGTCCTCGGTGGTGCCGCACCAGCGGTAGCCGTCCGTGCGGCCCTCGGTGGTGCAGCTGTCGTAGGAGGTGCCCTGGAATCGGAACGGGAACTTGCAGGGCTGTCCGTCAGCGTTGCCACCCATGGTGAACAGGGCTGGGGGGGCGGGGGAGAGAGGGGAGGGGTGCGAGTGTGAGAGGCCACCCGCCTGCCTGGCTGAGGATCGGCTGGGCACTTGCCGGGGGCACAGCGCTGGCGGCCAGGTCACACCAGTGAGGTTGTGATGTCATGAAAATATTCAAAACCCGTCTCTAATGGTTGGTGAATTGATGTTTCTCCGGGCTCCTGGAGAGCATTCCTGCCTCCCTGGCCAGCTCGATCCCTCCCCCTGGGACCTTAGGGATGCCTCCTTCAATCCACCCGAATGCCCTCCTCCCAACAATGAAATGGTTAACACCTGGCACACAGCACGGGGTTCTCCAGAGCCCGGCCCACACCCCAAGGTCACTGTCCACGCTGCCTGGCCATGCCCAAGCCATGCAGACTGGGGTTGGCAGGACCACAAGGGTCTTTCCATTGGAGAGATAGGAAAACAGTTCTCAGAAGGCTGGTTCTGGAACTGCTCCTGGTCATCTCTTTCTTGCTCACAGTCTTTGCCACACACGCTCACACACACACACACACACACACACACACACACACACACACGAAGCTTCACCTCCCTTTCAACCCCAGGGGCTTTCCTGGATGGCCCGCTGTGGTCCCTGCAGGAGACAGAGGAGGAGAAGAGGAGGAGAACGGAAGGGAGGCGGTGTCTTCAGAAACCTTTTAACACACACTCTGAGCTCCCTCTCTGACCTCCCCAAGACAGAGGCTATGACTGGAGAATTGGGAAAGAGTGGGGTTCAGAGTCAGGGCTTGCGTGTCTTGGGTTCTCCCCCCACTCCCCCATGCCTTCATCCACCCCAAAACTACAAAATGGTGTGTCTCTGGAATTGCCAACTAGCAAAACCACAAATGCGTAACAAGGACCATCTGTGCACAAAGGTGCCAGAGGTGACCTCATCAGCCCCCGTTAACTCCACCATGACCAAAATGAGGGCCAAGGATCACAGGATCAGGGCCCCATATCCTCCTACTCCCCTCTCCCCAACCAAGAGACCTTTCCCCCACAGTGCCAGGAACAATGAGCCAAAACTGAAGCCAGATGCCTTGGCGGCCTCAGAGAAGGAAAGGCAAAGCGGTAACCTCCACGGAGGCAAGCCTCTGCCTCTGGCCTCCCAACAGCTGCATGTCTACCACCCGGGAAGCCCCCATCTCCTTTCAGATCCTGCCCCCAACAAGGATAAAGAGAAGAGGATGCTGACTCAGCATCAGGAGGGGCTGAGTAACCAGGACATCTATCCCAAGACCCAAACACGTGCGTGTTGTACGTACTTGCATCTGGCTAAAGACCAAGTAAATGGCTAATGGCCAACGCAGGGAAAAACCAAACTTATGAATTACAGCTGTTTCCACTTCTATGATCAAGGCATTCTGTTCTAATCACAGGGACTGACACATGGCAGGGCTAACTCTGCTTGAATCCCTGCTGGGAAAAGCAAGATACATAAAATACTTTTGTTTAAAAGTTTCTGACTTATTAATGGTCAATGGCTTGAACTCTTACTTAATATGAAGTACTGTGTGAACTTTGGTATTAAAAGCGTAAACAGGAACACGATTAACTAGCTCTTTGTTTCTTTCCTTCTGTTAAGATGGCTGGTGCTCAGTGTCCGGTTGGGTCAGAGAGATTCACAAACGTGTAAAATTACAGCCGAAAGACAGAGGCATCTATAGATCAAAGAGTCTTTACGGAATGGAGAAGAAACAAGTATTTACAAAATTAATTTTTGGATTTTCTCCCATTTCCCCCTAGTTTTCTGGGCTTTTGACCTCTAGGAACATCCAATCTAACGATGTGACCAGTATGAAGATGTACACGTTATCTTTTTATGATTTCTGGTTATGAGGTGTGTCTCATTGTAAAGGATATGTTAAAAAAGGATCGAGTGTGTATGTCAGTACCCTTACCCCTTCAAAAAACTTCTTCCTCTATATGGTTTCAAAATATCTGAAAATGTTATGTCCTAAGCATTGGCAAAAACACATACAAAAATACTGAGTCAGGCCTAATGCCTTTGCCAAGACACAGAGATGCAGACAAAAGCAAAGACAAAGACCCAGAGAGGCAGATATGGATCAGCCCCCACACCCAGATGTGTGCTTGTGTCACTCACTCACACACACACACACACACTGGAAGAATCAGCATCAGAACTAGGAACAATGGCTGACATTCCCAGGGCCGTTGTCCCCAAGCCAGATTGGGTACCAGCCTCGGTGTCTGAGTCTTGCCTCCCAATCCTTCTGTGGGGCTTCTGATCCATCCCCCCACCTCTCCTCATGTCCTTGAGGCCCCCATCCTGGCCTGGGGGTAGAGAGTGGTTCTAGAGAGAACCAGCGGGCATTTTAGTAGTTCTAAGTTCATTCTAATGCACATTAGAAAAAAAATAATTCACACATCAAACCTGTGATTTCACAAATATTATTGCTAATGGCAAAACCAACCAACCAACAAACCGATTTAATGAAAGTATCATGTAAATAACTGCGGGTGAGAAGGATGCAGCCATGACCGTGGCTCACGCGAGGATGGCGGGAGGGATGCTGGCGGACGGCAGGGTCAGGCCTGCGGAGGAGTGGGGAGGGCGGGGGAGAGCGGGGGGCCGCCTGGGGAGGTGGAAGCTGAGGAGGAAAGCCTGGGGCCGGGCGGCTGCTCACCTTCGTGGGGGCAGAAGCCGTACTTGCCATCCTTTTCGAAGTTGTAGGTGGTGGAGCACCAGAGGAAGCCGTCGGAGCGGCCGGTATCCGTGCAGCTGGTATATTCCCGGCCGCTGAACAGAAAGGGGAATTTGCAGTACTCCCCGTCGGCGTTCCCGTACTTCACGCGGACCACTGAGGGCAACACAGGGTGGATAATCAGCCTCTCTGGGTGCTTCTTTGGAGACCAGGATTCTGACTCAGCCGGGTTATATGACCTCCCTCCTGCTGCCGGCTCTCTGGTCCCATCAGAGCAGAGGGAGGGGCCCGAGGTGGCCAGGAAAGCCATGGTTCTGTGGCCAAGGGACAGCGAGGCATGTGGAGGACCAGAGAGGAGACCCGGCCATGACCCGGATGTTCACTCTCTTACCTTGCCCTTCTCCCAGGGTCCATAGCTCATCGTCGTCAAAGTGCGAGTCTCCCCCAACGCCAGGGCCCGGGGCAAAGGCATGAGCCAGGAGCCCATCCTTGCCATCGAAAGGGTATCCGTCTCCATGCTCTGCAACACACAGAGTCTCGGCTTCCAGCTGTCCCAGCTGGACCCCGAAACCCAGCCACACCCCCATGCCTGGGCCCTTAGCTGCCCTGACATCCGTCCCCTTCCCTGTCCTGGTGCGGTTATCCAGCCCTGGGAACACAGCATCTCAGTAGAGTTTCTGACTTGATTGTTACCATCCTATGGTCTACACTCCCCCCTCAAGTCTATACGGCCCCCAGTATCTCTACCGCTGACCTTCACTGTCTACACGAGTGCCGGTGACATCATACCTACCCACAGACTAACGTGCCACCCCCATGTCCTCACCGCTCTCTCACTGTTCCTCGTCTATACCGTGGTCTGTATCACCTACCCCACATCCGCACTGCCAATTTAGCCCTATCGCTTACCCTCAAGTCATACCATCGCCAATATCCACAACATTAACCCTCATGTCTACTTTTCCACCCAGTGAATACCACCCACCGAGTGTCAACACCTTTGCCCATGCCATTTACCCACATCACAATACCACTCACAATGTCCACACCACCCACCTTCACGTCTACACTGCCGCCAGTGTTCACAAGACCAACCCACATGGCGTCCTTGATCCTGGTTCTACTCCACTTCCTCTGGAGTCTACATTGCTCCACTGTTTCTGACCCACTCTCACATCTGGAATTCCTCGGTGTCCGCCACCAAAAGAACTTTCTGTGATGATGGGGATAGTCTTTGTGCCGTTCAATTCAAGAGACACTAATCTCACATGGCCACTGAGCAGCTGAAGTGTCGCTAGTGTGATGGAGAAACTGAATTTTCAGTTTAATTTAATTTTAACTAATTTAAATGTGAATGGACCTATGTATCTAATGGCTACCGTGCTGGGTGGTGCAGACAGACCACCTGCTTTCGGGATTATACCGCCTCCAGGGTATACCCACTGTCACCTTACCTGGCCCCACATCAATGTGGCTGCCCAGGGTCTACATCTTCTACTGTCCTGTCTAAGCTCTGCTCAAGACCCCGGGCCCCTCTAATGGCCAGACCGCCCCCTTGTCTTTGCACTGGCTCCCTGCTGACCCCTCTTCTGCCTACCCCAGCGGCCAAAGTTGATCATGATGTCAGCCTCTCCATCGTGGATACGAGAAAACCGTAGCGGAGTTACATCACTCCAGACTTGGAAGGCACGAGCAAAGGCACCATCCACCGTCTCGGGGTCCAGATCAGGCGTGTAGCCAATGATCCTGCAGGGGGTAGAAATGCATGTGAGGGTGTCTGTGTGCACAAAGGAATGGGAGTATGCCTACGCACACAAGCATGCATGTGCATGCCCAGGTGTGTGTGCAACTGTGTGACCATGCGTGAATGTGTGTGAATGTGCGTGCACGTGTGCAGTTTGCGAGTGTGCGCCTGAGCACGTAAGGAGCACACAGGTTTCTGTGTGCATGTATGAGTGTGTATGCACGGGCAGGTGTATGTGTGTGTGTGTGTGTGGAGCAGAGCTTACTGGGAGAACAGCCCACCCAGAATGCCTTGAGCTTCCGTGGAGTCCTAGACCAGCCCACATCTCCATGCCCTGGCTCGAGTCTCCTTTCTCACCTCTGGCTGGTGGGCGGGGAGGCATGAATAGTGAGGGCATTAAGGGCTACGGGGCAAAGATCTCACCCTTGGAATCCAGCATGAGCCATGCAGAGGAGAGCTCTCAGCCCAGTTAACAACCAATAATAACAACCCTCTGATAGAATATAAAACTCAATTAGCAGCCAATCATCAAATCCCTCCACCCACCCCAGTGAGCCCATCTAAGAACAATAGTGACTCGCATTCCTTACGCTCTCACTGTGTGCTGGACTCTGACATATATCGTGACCCATTATATATGTGACCAAGCTTAGTTCCCAATGAACCTTCGAGGAAGGTCATGTTTTAGCCCCATTCTGTAGACTGGAAAGTCAAGGCTGAACGCACTGGAACCTAACTAGCCCACTGCCCCAAGGCTAGGAAATGTGAGATTCAAGCTCCGGTCTGACTCCAGTTCCTAAGAAAACTTTGTAGGCAAACTCCTTGAGATGCCAGGCCCTCACCAGATACTCCCCGGGTCCCGGAGAAGGGAGAAGGCAAGGCCCAAGGAGACCCAGTGTCCCAAAGCCCCGGGGCCCTGCCTCCGGCTGCCCTGGCTTGGCACCTGTATGTGATCTGGTTCTTGTCCCACTTGGGCTTGCGGGGGAAGAAGTTGTAGTTGGCCACGTCGGGGTTGCCGCAGCGTGGCTTCCGCATGGTCTCGATGGTGCTCTGGTCGAGTTCCCCCGTCTGGGGCAGCCCGAAGAACTTCTGCATCTTCTTCAGGGTGTCCTTCAGCACAAACAGGTTGCAACTCTCCTTGGGGCAGCCGTAGAAGGTGTTCAGATATTGCTGGAAGAAATGGAACACCCCGAGGCCAGCAGCCATGTGAGGATGGCATCCTGCTGACCCAAGGAGTCAGGGGCCCAACGGTCCTGGGTAGCATCCCGGGTTCCCAAACCAGCTCTGTCGCCCACTAGCTGAGTGACATAAAAGCTGTAACGCATGGCTTGGGGCACGCATTGGTTGCTTACTATATGCCCCATATAGCAATTCTAGAATGCAGTTACTCTTACTCTCTCCCTCAAACAGAGAAAGAAATTAAAGCCCAGAGAGGTTAAGAAACTTGCCTATGATCCCACAGCTCACAAATGGCTGAGGTGGATTTGGACCCAAGCCTTCTGGCTCCAGAGCCCATTCTCGGAACTACTAATTCTCTGCCACTCTTCTTTACCTCCGCCAACTCTTTTAATTCACCCGACTGCTGATGACAGCGGGATTGGTTTTCTCACTTTCCTTATAAAGAGATTCAAGGCTTATGTGCCTGGACTCCAGCGGCAGACAGACCTGGGTTCAAATCCCGGAGCTGTCATTTCTAAAAAGAAAATCGACCTGTCCTCTGTGCTCACTGAGGCCTAAACCAAACAGGCCTCTATGGAGTTTCAGGGACCAACCGGCTCATTTATCTGTTCAACAAATATTTTTTTGACTCCTACCGTGTGCCAAGCCCTGTGACAGTAATGGGGAGAAACTGGTGAACACGGCAAATGTTTCTAGTCTCCAGGGTTCAAATCCCAGTGCAGGGAGGTGGATGGACCACGGTCCGTGGAAAATTGGATGTGTGATTTGTGCTTTGTCGGAATGGTGAAAAGAACCCGGAGACCTTATTATAGGGGCCCTAACCCTGTTTGGGGGGTAGTTAGAGAAGGGGAATAGAGAATATAATAATAGTGACAATGAGAGTAATAACAAAGGTTATCTCTTGTTGAGTGTTTACCATGCCCCAAGTACCCTTCAAGGTGTCCAGGATTACCTCCCCCTTAACCCCGAGCCCCCACTATCATGCTGTTTGCAGAAGCAGCTGAGATTGAGAAGTGAAGCCATTTCGCCAAGGAGGCCAGTTGCTCGTGACTCCCTGATGTGAAGCCAGGCAATCTAAGTCCAGAGGCATCTCCTCAAGCCTCCTCCCGCATGGCCTCTGGGCAACACCGACACTGTAGGAGGCGTGGGGACCCACGAAGCTTTGTCAGGGCTCCAAAGCTCACCCCCAACCAACAGCCACCTCATCAGGCAGGCCAGCTCCAGACCCGTGGAATGAATAGCCCCCTAAAAATGTAAGGTCTCCCCACCCGTTTACCCAGCAGGGACAGAGGTCTATATGCAGGGAAAAGGAGTGGTGGCATCACATCCTGAGAAGGGGTTCCTAGGGTGACCACAGGGTACAAAAGTCCTGTCCTGGGCCGGTTGGGGACCAGGATGAAGGAGAATAGGAGATTTCTGGGGTGGTTGAAGGAGTAAGGAAGCAGATGTCTTGCAGGCTGGAAGGCACATCTGGAGGGGTCCCCGCCCCCGAGGCGCTCGCAGGGTGAGAGGAAGTGCCCCTCTGATGCCCCCCAGCCCCCTTATGTAACACTGCGGTCGGTCAGGGGGGAGCTCCTCCAGCCAGCGGCGCGCGCTGGCAAAACAACCTCCGAACCACAGTCCCGCCAGGAGTGAGGGCTGGCTGGCGGCGCTCCGACCCGCGCCCCCGCGCCCGGGGCTCCGTCCGCCCCCGCCCCACGCGCCACGGCCCCCGTGCGCCTGCCCCTCCCTGCGCCTGGCCAGCCAGTTCTCTCCTCCCGTTCTCCAACCCCTCTGGAGAAGTTCGAGGAAACTTTCCGAGGTGCAACCCCTGACCCTCCTGGCCAACTGGTCCACTGAGCCAGCCGAAAAAGATGCGCTCTCTGCTTCCCTCCTGCCCTCCACAACTTGCCAAAAGATCCCTCCAGGGCCTCTCTCCAGATGTATGCCGAAGGTTCCTTGACTTTGGCCAAGCTCTGCTTTGCCCTGAGTTCCTAGCCACACGTGTGCCAAAGGACCCTCTTCCCAAAGTCTCACAGGGGTTCAAAAGATCCTCCATTTCCAAAAGAGACCCCTTTCAGGCCTTTGGCCAAAGGCCTACGAAGACGCTTGCCAAGGGCCGGTTAGCCAATCCCCCAGATGTGTCCAAAAGTTGTTTACAAAGCGGCCCCCTTGCCAGATCCCCCGGATACTAGACAATGCGGCCGTTATTTACAAAAGAGGTCCCTTCCAGCTGTTTGCCAAAGCATCCCCTGCCCTACCACCACCGGCTTCTCGCCCACCCTGCGGGTCCGAAAGTTGCCAGGTTGTTTATCAAAAGCCTTCTCCCATTACTAAGGCTGCCCTACGGTTTGCAAAAGAGATCCCTCCCTCAGCTAACTAAAGACCCCCCCCCCACCACCACCACCAAGCCGTTTCCTGAAGCTCCTCCCCAGGCCGCGTGCCCACTTCGGGGGTGGCTGTTCGGGAGCTAACCAAAGACCCCCCCCCCCCCCCCCCCCCCCAGCCATCCTCCGAAGTTTCTCCGAACTTGACTCCCAGAGGCGGGCGCTGCAACTCACCACAGCCAGCTCTTTGTCCGTTTTGGGGGCGACATCTCCAGGGAACTTGATGATGGGCGACGGCGCGGCGGCGGCGCGGCCCAACAGGCAGCCCAGGACGCAGAGCGCCCGCAGCGGGCCGGAGAGCGCGCCCCGGGCCCCTCGCGCCTCGGTCATTGCGCTCCCGGGCCCCGCGCGTCGCCCGGGGGATCGCTGGCTCGGTGCGTGTGGCCGCGTCGCCGTCTGGCTGGCGCCTGCTCCGCCGCGCGGCGCTGCGCTCCGAGGGGGCCGCTCGACTCGGTGGCCTGCGCTTGGCCAGGCTCAGCGGCGCATGGTCCGGCCCCCGCGCCCCAGCCCGCGCCGCCGCCGCGCGTTCCCGCCCGTCCTGGCAGCCCCTTTGTATGTTTCAGGCCCCAGATGCGCAGCCTCCAGCCACCGCCGGAGGAAGTCTGGGTGCAGCGGAAACAAGGGAGGGGGCAGCCGCCAGATGTGGCCTGCTGGGCTGGGAGGGCGCGGGCTGCGCAGGGAGGGGGGCGCGCTCAGGCCCGCCCCGCGCCGCCCCACCCCCACCCGCCCTGCGCCCTCCCTCTCTTCTCTCCTCTCCGCGCCTGTGAGCCCCGCCGCCCGCCGCTCCTGGCCTCCGCGTGCCCCGGCCCGTGCGCGACCTCGCCACCCCTGCCTCCCGGCCGGGCGCCCAGCCTCAGGGCCCCCTGCGGGGAAGCAGCCCGCGCGACGCCTCTAGACTCTCCACGTCCTGAGGTTGGCGAGCCGCGGTTCTCGGAGGGACGCCTGCGGTGGGGGCGAGGGCAGGACGGCCTGCAGGTCCAAGATGGGGAGGCCGACTCAGAAACAGATGATCCGCGGCGCTGATTGTCAGAGGAGGAGATTTTAGAACTTTGGCGATGAGGACAGAGAGCAGGGAGAGAGATGGACAGAAAAGGAAAGAGACAGAGAGATGGAAACAGGGAAAGTGGAGGGTAGCTCCCTTCCCATCCCTCCTCTCCTTCCTTCCCTATTTCATTCCTTCCTTTCTTCCTCCTGCAAAAAGCATTTGCTTGGCCTCAGGCATGATGCTGGGTACACTTGGAAACACAGCAGTTATGGTCCCTGTTCTTGACGCATGTCCCCTCCCTCTCTCAGGAAAAAGAATTAAGTGCTAAGGGGAAACTCCAGCAGCCCGTGGGAACATCTGTCCTCAGCCCCTAAACTAGTATAGATGGTCAGGGAAGGCTTCCTGGAAGAAGAGACGTGTGACTTCTGAGCTACTACCTACAGAGAGACATGGGAGTGTTGGGTGGGGGTCGGGGTGGGGGGGACGTTTCAAAAACAGTCGGGGAACCCCACGTGCAAAGGTCCAGAGAGGGAAGACACAGCAAGATGCCCTGGAGAAGGAAGTTCCCTCTATCTAAAAAGGGTAGGGGGAGGGCAGGGTAAAGAGATGGCACTGGGGTCAGCAGGGACCAGTTTGAGGAACAAAGTCACAGGCTGCAAGGGTCAGGAACCATCTGCCAGTGAGAGCCTTCTGGGGTCATGGTGACGAGCCTGGACTTTCTCTTGAGAACCGGAAAAGCCTCCGAAGCTTGGGTCTCAGTGGGCTTCAGACATGCCCAGGCTTGCCTGGCGGCCGTGTGCTGCGGGTCTGCTAGCTCTCAGGCTGAAAGGAGACCCTCGGGAGGGACTTAGCCCCCCAGGAGGGAGCCGGACCCATCAGCCTGACCCCCGGGAGAAGCCCTGGCTATTTGAGGGAGGGTGAGTCTGAGGTCAGTGGGGGAGGGGGATTGTTCCTGGCTCTGCCCCCATTTGACACATGTCCATGTCCTGTGGATAGCCAGAGAGGCAAGCTGCAGAGTGGAGAGCTGGGGAGATGGAAAAAGTTGTCTCACTAAAGCAAACTCGTGGCCTGTGGGCTGAATCCAGCCTGAACAGCATTTTGAAACTTGGGCAACTTCATGTAGAAATCTGACTTTCTGGCTTTCTTTTAAAAAATGCCCCAAGATCTGGCAATCCTGGGTGCCAATTTTCACATGGTAGCCAGTAGCCTGAGCTAAATGGCAGCTGCCCCGTTTAGATGAGGTGTGGGCTCTGGTTTGCCCCAGTCCCCACTGTTCTCTGTTGCCTCACGTGTGACTCCTCTGGCTCATTTACATCGCTGGCCCCATTCAGGGTTTCACCGTTTCCCATGAGGCTTTGTAAGACACGGGGGCCTAAACAACATAGCTTTGGGGCTCCTCTGCAGAGAGCAGCTTTGATTGTGCCTCTTTAAAAAAAAAACCAAAACGATTTTATTTATTTATTTATTTGAGCAAGAGAAGGAGCACAAGCGGGGGGAGTGGGAGAGGAAGAAGCAGGCTTCCCGCTGAGCAGGGAGCCCGATGCGGGGCTCGATCCCAGGACCCTGGGATCGTGACCTGAGCCGAGGCAGACGCTTAACAGACTGAGCCCCCCAGGCGCCCTAACTGTGCCCCTTGACCACCTGTGTGGCTTTGGCATTCCAAGGGCATTGGGGTCCAGTGTAGGTGACTGGTGCCCACTTAGAGAAGACATCAGCTGCAGAAATGAGGGAGGAGTGGCAGTGACCCGCAGCGACTGGGGCCCAAGGCGAGCACAGGCTGCGTCTGGTGGTAATGGACTTGTTGGTGACCCCATGAGCTCCCTGTGGACCCCTTTCGCCGTGCTAATCCTGGTAGCCCCATGTTGGTGTGGTGGAACCACGAAACGAAAGCAACCAGACAAACTTTTGCATAATAGCTGCCAAGGTTTGGAGCTACGTTTGGGACTGCAGCATCTTTTAGCCAATCCTAATACAGGTAGTGTAAAGGGGCTGTATGGTGGGGAGAACTGTGCCCTCCCCCCAAAGGATATGTTCAAATCCTAACCTCCAGGACCTCCAGGCCCTCCGTTGGAAATCCAGTTGACCCATGAACAGCATGACCCTGCTTGAACCGTGTGGGTCCACTTATGTGCAGATTTTTTTCCCTCATAAATACAGTGCAGGACTATAAATGTATTTTCTCTTCTTTATGGTTTTCTTAGTAACATTTTCTTTTCTCTAGCTTCTTTTATTGTAAGACTATAGCACATAGTATATACATATAACATCAAAAGAGCGTTCATTTGCTGGTCATATTATCAATAAGCCTTCGGGTCAACAATAGGCGATTAGTGGTTGAGTTTGGCGGGGCGGGGGGGGAGTCCAAAGGGATACTTGGGGTTTTGACTGCACGCGAGGTCAGTGCCCCTGCCCGACCCCTGTTCAAGGGTCAGCTGTGGTCTTTGCAGATATAATCAAGTTAAGAGATTAGAATGACTCAGTCGCATGACTAGGAATGCCAAGAATCGTCAGGAGCCGCCAGAAACTGCAAGAGGCAAGGCAGGATTCTTTCTGGAGCCTACAGAGGAAACATGGCCCTTGTCAACACCTTGATTTTGGACTTCTAGCCTCTAGAACTGTGCAAGAATAAATTTTGGATGCCTTAAAACAGGAGCCCTAGAAAATTAAGACAGGCTGTAATTAGGAGGCACCAGGGTATGGGATAAATGTCTATCAGTCATTCATTCATTTGGGAAAACCTTCCAGAGCGCGGTTCCAGGTGCTGGGATATAGCGGCGTCAAGATGCACAGCCCTAGAGGAACAGACGCAAGACCTTCTCTGGGCCCAGGAAATCCAGGTCCCTTTGAGTGTTCTGCCAGGACCCCAACCCCAGACCCAGACCTGTGGATTCCAGGCCCGGAGGCTCAGAC
The DNA here is from genome assembly GCF_004348235.1 of Phoca vitulina. Lineage (NCBI taxonomy): Eukaryota > Metazoa > Chordata > Mammalia > Carnivora > Phocidae > Phoca > Phoca vitulina. The sequence goes on along the minus strand of NW_022589733.1, from coordinate 8,316,648 downwards.
GTCTTGGCTACTCTCTGCTTAAAACCCTTTGCCGACTAAAACCCACTCAGGAAAAACCCCACTCCCTTGCCACGGCAGAATTCTCCCTGACGTGCCATGGCCTCTCCACTGCAGCCAGGGACCCAGGAGGGGACAGATGGCACTCCTGGAGGAGGGTAATTCTAGCAAAGCTTATTGACAAAGGGATTAAATCCAAAGCCTGTGGGCAGGGTGCTGGGGAAGCAAGTCTGTGGTACAGGAACCTGGGCCAGAAGCTCCAGGGCTGTGACCACTGCAGGCCCAGAGGAGTGACAGCACAGGGGTCATAGGGACCCAACTGGGGAGAGAATTGCACAGAGTGGGTGCCTTGAACAAAGCAGCCAGCCCAAGAGCCCCTCTTGATGCTGGTAGGAGGAGGGACCCAGGAACGAATTCCCTGATCTTGTTCTCTTCCCTCCAATCCTTAGCTGGGGTCCCCCAGCCCAAAGCCAAGGGCACAGAGCTGAGCCATGCATTCCTGGAGGGGTGGGGCTTGCGGGGGGAGGTTGGCGCACCATCTGCAGGAGCAAACAGAACCCCCAACTCCATCTTAGAATGTGCTTCCTGGACCATCCAACTGACACACCCGTCCCCCTTGGCCTGCACGCTTCTTTTCTGTTAGGTCTCAGCTCAAATGCAGCCTCCTCTGTGAAGCCTTCCCGGACTGACCATCCCCCAGAAGGATACCAGCCCCGACCCGTGTTATTTCCTTCCTGTAAGTTAAATAGTCTTGAAACAATGTTGTTACTTTAATTTCTTATTTGTTTCTTAACTTTTGCACTAGGATAGGTTTTTTTTTAATAAAGGAGGTACTCTATTTGTCAAATAAATGGTTGAATTAATTAATGATTCTCCCCTAGATGTGGGGACATGGAAAGAAAGGCTCAGTAACCAGGGGAGGCAGTGGTGGGGTGGTCCCCAGAATAAAAGGAAAGGCCAGAGTGAGCACCTGGGGGCTCTGAATTGGGTTGTCTAGAAGTCATTTTGGATGACTCAAACCTCTGTGGCTTCTCTTGTCTTATAAAGGCCAGGACTCTGTCCTGGGTTTTCCCTTCCTGCCACGCGGAGTGAAGTGAGGACAGACCACTTTAGACTTTGGGGAGTCTGAGGGCAGAGTTGTTCATTTGTGACCAACAGCAGGAGAAACTTAGGGTAGACTTCAGGTAGGACTTCCCAACAGTGGGGGGAAAAAATGGAATGAGGCCTTAAAGTGTCCATGAGGTAGGCTGAGACAGTTGTCTCCCTAAGAGGCAGAGACAGAGGACAGGCAAGACCATGTTTGACCTTTCGTGGACTAGTTGGGTGGACACAAAGACTTTCAGGCAGCTTAGAGATCCTGTCTGGGCAGGGACAGACAAGTGGGCTGTTGGCTTCCTTCCTTGCTGCCCCCACCTTGCCCGTTGGCCGTTCATTCTCCCCACCACGCCAATGTTGAGGTCTCTGAGTCCCTGAGTCACTGCCTCTTCCAGGGCTCCCTCCCTGCCCACCCCCATCTCTCCCCCTGTGCCTTTAGCAGATGTGTGGTCTGGCTGGGATGGTCAGGACGGAACCGTGCTGCTCTTTGTGCCTGCTCAGCATTCTTCTCCATTCTTCTGTTCACAGCCCCTGAGCTTGGCTTGGGATAGGGCCCCTCCCTGCCCCGGGGCCCAGGCACCCCCCCTTCAGGCCCGGGAGTCACTTGGCGGTTTCTATCTGAGGGGGTAATGCCTGCCTCGGAGTGGAGGGGAAACAGGAGACACAGACTTGGGGACACTTGTTGAGACCCCCAGATCTAGCATTACCTGAAACCAATCTTGCCTTGGATTTTCCTATTTGATGCATCCTTTTAGACTTAATCCAATCTGAGTAGCATTTCTGTTACTTGTACCTAAAATCGTCCTGGGTAATGCATGTGATATCTGGGAAGGGTCCGCCACTGGGCTGCTTCTGCAGGGGGGATGCAGCCCCGGGGGGGGCAGTTACGTGTCCTCAGTGGATGAGGCTGTGCCGATCATGGACTTGGATGCTGTCAGTCTGCCTGCCTCTCTGTCCTCATGTCACCAGGCCGGGTAGAGAACCACCCCTTCCTCGGCTCCTGGGGGTCGGCTCCTCCTCTTTAGGCATCATGAGGTATCAGAGCAGAGATCCAGCCTCCGCGGGCTCCCGGGCATCATCGAGGAAGGGACCACATTCCTGCCGTTGCTTGAGCAGGCGAAGAGAAGCACAGAATACCAGGAGGTAGTGAGCTCCCCGTACTTGGATGTGTTCAAAAAGGGTGGGGCTCCCGGCGTCAGGGAGCCTACAGAGAGGACTCTGTAATCTGGCCTCTGCAGTGAGTGGGCTGATGTGCTGCTCGCATCCCCCTTGGATCAGAGGACCTGTGCCCCCAGCCGCTGACATACTGCAGGCCAGCTGTCAACCCTTTGGGAACTGCCTTAGCAGAAGTGCCTTGTCCCCCTCCCCCCCCTCCCGAGGCCATGTCTTCTTCCTGGAACGGCATTCATGACTGGGTGGTGCTGGAGCATCCAGCCTCCGTCCCCACACCCCGAGTGGGTGCCTCTGATGGACCCCTGCTCAAGGTCATACACCCAACATCAGCACTAGGAGACCCCCGGGCTCTCTGACACCAGAACCCTTGCACCAACCATGACACTACCTGGCCACCCTGGAGAGATGGGGGAAATTGAGGCACAGAGAAGGATTTGCTCAGACCACATGATAAGGGAAAGAAAATCGGCAGCCCCAAGGGGCTCACTTTGAACTGGGAACTGTGGCAGGTACCTTCACAGGGTCACTGTACTCAGTCCTCCCAATGAACCCGTGACTGGGCTATGAATATGAGGGAAAGTGAGCCCAGAGAAGTTAAGAAACTTGACCAAGGACACAGAGCATGTAAGTATAGCACTGGAACCTCAGTCTATTGACTCTTTCCCCTGCAGCCGCTGCTACCTCCCCAGTGACCGGGTCCTCTGTCAGCCAGCTCCCCACCCCCACTGGCTTCCACCCCCTTCCAGCACCCCTGCAGCCAAACATCTCCCGCCTCTCCACCACTCTCAGCTCACTGGTTTCCCCTTTGCTCAGGAGTGTTCTCCCAGTGCCCTCCCTTTGCTAGTCCATGACTCTCCCCTACTTTGGAGCCTGCTCAGAACTCACCCCCAGGCGAAGGACGGCTCTGCAACCACGCTTGAGTGCTTGCCTAGGGCTTCCTGACCATGTGAATAACCCCATGGAGCCTCATTCCACTTATGAGTCTAATAATCATAATAACCATCTCTCAGGGCTATGGGGAGGATCTGTTAGTGTGTATTAAACACTTAACACAGTGCTTGGCATGCATGCAGTAGGCACTCAATAATGAGACAATCGCTATCTTTTTTTTTTTTTTTTTTTTAGAGATTCCATTTATTTATTTGACAGAGAGATAGCAAGAACAGGAACACAAGCAGGGGGAGTGGGAGAGGGAGAAGCAGGCTTCCCGCAGAGCAGGGAGCCCGACGTGGGGCTCGATCCCAGGACTCTGGGATCATGACCTGAGCCGAAGGCAGACGCTTAACGACTGAGCCACCCAGGCGCCCGACAATCGCTATCTTTATACTGATGGTTTTGCACAGGGCTCACCAAGCAGGCCTGTGTGTATGTGTGTGTGTGTGCATCTGTTTAAGTGATCAAGTTTTTGTTGAGCACCTACTGAGTGCAAAACCTTTACCCTGAGAGCAAGTGCTGAGATCACTCTCAGATGGGACTCTGATTGGGACAGAGGGTTGGAAATCCACCACCCTGAAATAAACTAGGTCTCCCCCGGCCTCAGGGCTCTTCCTTGAGTCTAAAACCCACCTTAGCAGGGAAAGATGTGTGTGTACCCCACACACCTCTGATTCTGTAAGGCGGGGCTATCCCTTTCCCTGCCGCACCGCAGAGGTGCGGCTCCTTCTGAAGACAGGCTACGCCATCTGGTGGCCACTCTTGGAGACGCAGCCTCAGGACTCCGATTGGCCCGGGTCGGACCATTTCTCTGGGCTCGTGGCTCCATCTAGTGTCATTAAGGCGCAATTACAGCGTATCAACTTCAACCGGAAAACCCTGGGAGGCTGTTCTTGGAACGTTCCAGGATTCCACTTTAGAGCTACTGGATCAGTATTTGGGGGTAAGGGGAATGCTTCCTTAGGACCTTTTAGACGACATTCCCAGGTTATTATAACTCTGGGAAAGGTGAAGTTTGAGAAGCATGCCTTTAAAGGGACTTCTGCCGATATATTTGTAGCCGCTCCCCACCTATTCAGTAATAAAATAGTCACCCACTTCATGTCTGGGATTCTCATTTCCAAGATGAGGAAACTGAGGCACAATTAGTGAGCGCTGACCCAGGCAATCTGCTGTGGAGCCCATGCTCCTAGCCAGCTGACACCCAGTGCACCTGAGCAGGTGAAGTTTGGATTTTGCACCCTGAATGCCATCATGGTCTCCTCTCTGGGCGTCCTTGGCCAGGCCGCCCGCCCGCCCCTTGTCTGGGTCTCCTTGTTCCTATTTGCTTATTTACCTGGTAAAGGCTTATTAAGCCCTGCGCCAGGCACTGGATCTAGAGCAATGACTAACTGCTTTCATGGTGCTTACATTCTAGTGGAAGGAGACAGGCAACACAAAACAGGCACGGTCATAGATGAAGTGATTTTGGATGTTGGGAAGACCAGCAAAGGATGGTCTCAAGATGATCTGATGGGGAAAATTTGAGAAGGGGAGGTGGGGTGGGAGGCTTTCAGGGGAACTGACTTTAGATCTGAGTTCTAAAGAAAGAAAGGGAACCAGACATGTGCAGAACCGACGGAAGAGTGTGCTAGGTAGAGAGAACGGCAAGTGCAAAGGCCCTGTGGTAGGAGCAAGCTTCTTGTATTTGAGGAACAAAAGCAGGACAGTATGGCTGTTGCAAAGTGAGTGAAGGGCACAATGGACATTTGTGGGTTTGATCACCAAGCAAGTGTCCCCTCTTCTTCTGGGGGAGTTCTGTCCTTCCCACTGAGGACAGTGCTGCTGGGAAGGTAAACTGGGACATTTGCCTTCGCTCTTCCGGCAGCCAAGTGGGTCCTTGAAGCCTTCTTGGGCCAGGGCCTTCCTCCGGCTGCCCTACAGGTGGGCTTGTGATCTAGGCTCAGCCAATGGGATGCCCATGAAATCTTGAGTGACGTAAACATAAAGAGTGCTGGCAGCCCAAGCATGCTGGCTGGGGGGCCCCATGGACTGGTATCCCCATCTTGACCCTTGCCCCAGTTGAGAGGCTCTTGTCCTCCCCTCTGTCGTCACCCTGATAACCCCCATTGCCCTTAAGTTAGTCAGGGAGCCTACAGGGTTTATTTCTGTTGCTTGCACCCAAATAACCCTAAGGGTTCAGTGTGGCAATAAAGGGAGATGAAGTTGAGGGGGGGTCAGCTGTTTGGCTGAGCTAAGGAGTTGGATTGTGCTCTGAGGACAGTGGGAACCCCGGGATGTCTCTGACGCTACCCTTTCTGAGACCCTAGGACTGTGTGTTCGTGGCTCCTCACCTGCAGGGATGGCCTTATTCCACCAGCCCCCGTCCAGAATGTCCCCCTTCCCCACCCAAACCCAGGCCTGTACCCCACTCTACGACTAGCAAGCAATTGCCTTCAGCAGGTGCTCAGGCAAAGGGACGAGAAGCCAAGGGCTTTGAGATGATCTGTCTGTTTCCTGTGCCTGTGAGGTCTCTCCATGGCTCTATGACTTCATCCCCACCACACCCCCCCAGGGAAAGAAGAGCAAAGTGAGAAGGAAGGGGAAATGGACAATCAGAACATCCTGCATATTGTGGAACCTGGGTGGGGGCTGGGGAGAAGGCTAGGGAGCCCGAGGGTTAACCAGTGTCCCCAAGTGCCTCTTGCCCTTGAATTCCGAAGCATCAGGAACCAATCAGAGTACCAAACAGCCAGCTGGTGACCCCAATCCTTCTGCCCCAGCAACAAGCCTTGGCTATTGTTTTTCTAAGAATCCAGAAAATCCCTTTGCTGTAAGTACCACCCCGACCTCCCCCTCCCCCAGTTTGGCCACAGATGCCACTTGGATCCTCTCTGCTTCCCAGGGCATCAGCTCCCTCCTTCCCCTTAGCTTGGCTTCAGTCCACTGCCCTCCCCGCCACAGCCCAGAGACCCACAGACCCATCCAGGCTCCTGGCGCCCCGACTGGGATGCCCAAGTCAGTCTCCAAATCTGGAACTTTCTCCAGGTCCTGTTCCCACTCGTCAAACTCGCCTAGTCCTTGCCTCCCCCCCTTGGTGACCGGCACTAAGGGGTTGACAAGCCACTGCCCCTTCCTTCACCCGGTGGAGGCTCACTGGAGTAAGTGCATCTGGGGCAGAATCCGAGAGGGATTTACGGTGGGATTGCAGAGGAACAGCTAGGAGGGAGGCCTAGGAAAGGGATGGGGAGGTGTCCACAGAGCACCTTGTGGGCAATGCCCCGGCTCCTGGGGAATTTTCACCCCAGGCATATCACCCCCAGTGCAGAGTGGGAGAGGGGGAGGCCAGCCTCCTTCTATGCCTTTAGGTTCCCCTTGATTCAGATTCCCAGAGGACCCCTCCTTCCTTCAGAGGCGCCACTTCCCCACCCCTTGACTCCTGCCTCATGGCCCAAGGGCACCCACGTGGGTGGCAGGTGAGCACCCCTCCTTGCTCACGTGGTGGGGGGGGTGACTGGCAGGTGCCAAGGGAACCCCAGGACAAGGCAGAAGCTGAAGAAGGGGGCTCCCAGGGCTTCAAGAGTTTCAGAAGGAACAATCTCAGTCAGGGGAGGGGATCAGGGAGGACTTCCCAGAGGAGGCATCACTGGAGTTGGGTCTTGAAGGCTGAGGAGGGGAAAAAACCTTCCAAACTTGGAGGACCTGGGCTGATTCAAGTTCTGATATATGTCACGCTTAGCCTTAAACCAAGGGCCCTGGCTGGGGTATTGAGTGGGACTTACACCCAGCTAAGACCAGCCCTGACCAGCTGTGTCTGTCCGCGGCTGCTGGAGGGGCCTCTGCCCAGAGAGAGCATTTCTAATTCACACAACAGCAAGGCCTTGGGGACGGAGGAGGATCTAGCTGTAGGATCAGCTTGAGAGCCTGCCCTGACCCCCCGAGCCTCACTGTCCTCTGAGCCAGGGATGCAGGCCCCGCGGTAAGAACTTTGTAGCCCCCTGGGAGGCTGGAGGACGGGGTGCAGCCTGCCTGAGGGCTCTGTCCGGTCCACAGAGTGTTCAAACCATGTGGTCTCCAAAAAGGGAGAGATTTCAGCTTCAAATGCTTGGGGCTCAGAGCCCTTGGGTGTTGCAGCCCCAGACATGGCGTGGGGGGGTTGGGGCTGAGGGACACATGGCTGGATTGGGACCTGCACAGAGCGCAGGTGGACCCTGTGGCTGTGCGGGGGGGGGGGGGGGGGACTGAGGACTGAGGCCACCGCGGCCCCTTTGGTCAGCAGCGCCTCCTGCAGGAAGGACAGAGCAGGTGGCAGGGTGTGACCTGCTCTCAGGCTTCCTGCCCTCTCCCTGACCCCAGCAATTTAGAACGGAACCCTTTTGGATGTTTGGTGAGCCAGAAATGTTTACTGAGTCTCTGGTCCCTCTATTTGTGTGTGTGTGTGTGTGTGTGTGTAGGGGGGTGGGGGGGGTAGTAGGGAGGGGAAGGATATCAGCATAGTTGTTTCTTCAAATACGAATTAATCATTGTATCAGTTAACTCTCACCATGTAAGAAAAGACTCCAAAACTCAGTGGCGTGAAACAGCAAACGTTTGTTATTTGTCATTAGTCTATAGGCTGGCTGGCTGGCGGGGTCTGGGCTCGCTCTTGTTTCTGCAAAGCTGGCAGGTCAGCCGGGGTAGGCTGGTCTAGGCAGGCCAGGCTGGGACGGCCACATGGTCCACTCCACGTGGTCTCCGATCTCCCAGCAGGCAGGCCTGGGCTGGTGCTCAGGGTGGAGACAGACTCCCGAGGGAGACAGTGGAAGTGTGCAAGGCCACCTGAAGGCCAGGCTCTGTTACAGCCGATGAGATTTCGATGAGCAGATCCAGTGGTGGGGAAGAAGACTCCAACACGTTCTGGGACGAGCTACCAAGTCACATTGCAAAGGGCATGAATACAGAAAAAGGTGGGACTATTTCTGCAATCCATCTGCCACATTTCTGCATCTTGTAACAAGCTGGGAGATCCAGGTTCTCTGTCCATGGTGGACTAGAGCCAAGGAGTGGCTGCCTCTTTTGATAAGGTGTGCTTTCTCTGGCTTCTACAACCTGCCCCGGCCTACGTTACCCACCTGTAGGCAAAAGAGTTGCCTACGTCTTTCCCCAAGACCACCAACTCATGTTCATGAACCATCTATGGTTCCCACTTGTCTACAGGAGAAGGTCTAAGCCCCTTAGCTTGGTGCTGGAGGCCCTTCTCCATGACTAGTCCAGGCTTACCTCCTGTCTCTGTCTCACCCCCCTCCTCCCCAGCTTTGCCTTGTACCATAAGACCTCCTCCCATGTTTGCAAACACAAGACACTTTCTTTGTCCACTTCAGAATTTGTCTACTTCACGGGCTGTTCCTTCTGCTAGGAATGCTTCTCTTCTGCCCAGAGAAGCTTACTCATCCTTCCGGGCTTGGCTCAATGTCACGGTCTACAGAGTCCTGCTTGATCCTCTTGGGTCTCCCCCGACGCCACCCTCCCCATCCTGACCTAGCACCACGAATCCTTCCTTCTCTTCCCCTGTCTCCTAGAGCGCTATACACACAGACCTCTCACCTTAGGCCACTGCCCACAACTCTCCTTCCCTCCAGTGAGCCTGTGAGTCCCACCTGGGCCAGGAATGGGGAGCTGTGCTGACAATGTAGGCTTTGGGCCATTCAAGGACCGGCTCCATAAAACTCAGTTACCTTGGGCTAGTTGCTCGATGATCTCTCTGAACCTCAGTTTTTCCCCATCTGTAAAATAAATTCATAAGTTATCTCCCTTGGGGGGGTGTTGTCCCGAGAGGCTTAATTGAGATAACCCCTCGAATATGCCTGGTACGATGCCTGGGACGTAGTAGCTGCTCAGTAAATATTTGTTGTTGTGAATAAGCGCAGCCTGATCCCAGGTCTTCTGCAGCTTCTGCCAACTCCCCCCCCACCCCCCCCACCAATACCCACAAAACCCTCTTCATTTCCTCCATGACAACAGCATTTCTGTTTTCTGATCCATGTCAACTTTTTAATCGCTTTGCGAGGATGGGAGGAGGGACACAAAAAACATGCCCATAAACTACTTGAAATTATTGCCATTCAGGGATCAGAAGACAAAGATTAGTTGCCTGTTTCTGTCTCACAAACAAATTAATGGGGTGGCAGCTTTTGGTGCAAAAGACGATTCTTGTCGAAAGGATTAGGCATACTAAATCCAGCTAGAATATGCTGTGATCGTGTGTGTGTGTGTGTGTGTATCTGTGGTGTGTGTGTGTGTTCAAGCAAAGCTGCAATAATCATAAATTTACAACTAATAAATTGGGTCCTTTAATTCCTCCGCAATAAGTCTTTGAAATATAATCTGTCATTTCAGACTTACAGAACATGACTTCTCATAATTATAATTCTCCAGCACACGTTATTACTTATAATTAAATTCACTTTTTTAAGAAATCCAGAACGGTTTTCTTTCTTTCTTTCTTTCTTTCTTTCTTTCTTTCTTTCTTTCTTTCTTTCTTTCTTTCTTTCTTTCTTTCTTTCTCTTTTTTTTGGTAGATTATCTGTTCATACGATGTCCTGATGGTGAAATTAATGTGTAATCTGTTGAATAAATGTGGTTAGTTCTTACAGAAGAAACACACACTCTGCTATCGATCGAAAGCTGGAGAGGCAGATAAGATGAACAAAACAGACACTATTTCTTAGCAACAGGGGCACACGAAAGCAGAGCAAACCCAAGCCTCTCTCCACATTCCCACCTCTCAGAAAGGGCGGCTAGCCCCATGAAAGGAGAGCGTTTGACACAGTTGAAAGAACACAAATGTTAAATCACGGCCAAGTTATCCGCTGAAAAAGAGGCCGATCCACACATTTGGAAAAACAGTTGAAGAAAGACCTCAGGCTGGATGATCAGAAAACACAGCCCGAAAGGCTCGGACCCCGTGAATACGTGCAGGAGAATATGCAGGTCCCCAATCTATGACAAACGGGAAAAGATAAGCAGATAAGGAGAGCAGGAACTTCAGACTCAGCAAAACAGGCACAGAGAAAGCAGGCGTCTGTGATCTAGGAGCAGCATCCTGAACTCTTCATACAGAAGAGCCCAGAAGCTATGTTGCAGTTTTGCAACCCCAGACATATTTGAGCAGATGCGTTATTAGTCAGCCCAAGGTCAAGGCTGGTTGCGCCCACCAAGAGGTGTGCCCCCTCCTTGTGCCTCAAGGGAAGTAAATGCTTCCTCAAAGGTGGGACTTCAGGAATGGCAGGAATTACGCCCCCCCCCCACTCCCCCGGGTCAATGCAAATGTCTTTCCAGGTAGAGATCCTTGCTAAATGGGGACACTTTTTCCCAATGGGCAGCTTGAGGGACAGTCAAGTATTTAGCACGAACTGGGTTCCTTTGACAGAGGTGTGAGAGAAATGACATCATCCTGCACCCGGGGACAGTGAATTTGAGTGGGAGGCCTCTGGGAGCTGGGAGCTGAAGGTAGGGGTGTATGGGAGTGCGTGTGTGTGTGTGTGTGTGTGTGTGTGTGTGTGTGAAGATAGTAAGAGGGAGAAGGGAGGAACAGGCTTCAGGCAAGTCCCTTCTCTTCTCTGATCCTTAATTCCCCTTCAACAAAATGGTTTCTCCCCCAGTGGGCCAGTTACCCGGCAAAGGTCACACCCGCTATGGGCAGTCTCTGTGCCGGGTCCTGGGGTTGTAGAAGTGACAAGTCAAGGTCCCTGCTCTCACAAGGTATCAGTGGCATCAGGTGGGGTATAGTTAGGACTGGCCTCTTCCCAAGGCCCTCACCTCCAAGGAAGGCCACCACCTACAGAGCAGGGCCTGCCTTGCTCGTGCTATTAAGAGAACCTCCCCCACCCGCCATGCCCAAGGACACCTGGGGACACAGAAGGAAGTTCCCCTCCTAGCAAAAGCTCTTCTGACTGCAGTCCAGGCTGTCACTTATCTCTGAGGAGATGGTGGATGCCTCTTTCTCCTTAGGCTAAAAGCATAAAATGTAGCAAGTCCACAATGATGGAGGCCTTTCCTGCGGTTACGGTCCTGGCAAGACACAGGGAGGAAGTCACGATTCAGGCAGGCGACCCTCTGAAGGCCAGCTCACCAGAGGGGATGTCAACACAAAATTGACCATTGGCCTGGGGCCTGAAGTGAGGTCACGAACCAGACCAGAAATGGTCACTGTGACAATTGAAAAGTGTCATAAAAGATTCTTCGGCTTGTGCTATGAGAAAGAAGGGAAGGCATGAATCCAAGGTCATGTGCAACTTAGAAGCCAAGGTAGATCTATCAAAAAGCTTGCCTTTTAATTCCTGGTCTGTGCTTAAAACACACACAGTATTATTTAAATACTATATCTGGCTACTTCCCTCTCTCAAGCAAAGATACAATCAGAATGAGACTGGAGATAAGACTGAACTTGTAGTTAGACTCATTTCTGTTTCTATCATATTCAATTGCACCTGGAGGCATTGGTGAATATTCAATGGAAGATGGATGGATGGATGGATGGATGGATGGATGGATAGATGGATGCATGGATGGATGGATGGATGCATGGTTGGATGAATGGATGGATGGATGGATGCATGGATGGATGGATGCATGGATGAATGGATGGATGAATGGATGGATGGATGGATGGATGGATAGATGGATGGATATAGAGATTAAGGAAGGGACATGCCTGGGACCTAATAGTCCCCTCCCAGGACCGAAATTCATCCACACGTATTTTATATTGGTCATATGTTGACCCATGCAAAGATTTTAAATATTTGAATAATAATAAATATTAATATTAAAATAATATTAACAAATATAAATATTATTTAAATATTTAATAAGTAGTCAATACAAAATCATGAGATTCCACATTTGAAAAATGCAGATTTTTGGATTTTCCTTAAAAAAACTCAGAAGGCATAGTGATACCGGGTTTGCACTCCCACATGTAAACAGTCTTGAAGCTGAGAAACAAGTGCCCCTTTTGAGGGGACGATGATTTCTAGCTCATGGCAATCCCCACCACTCCCTCCTCCCCTGCACCTTACCTACATCCTCAATCATGTCACTTGTCTAGCCCCATAGGTATCTGCATTTTCAATTCCTTAGTTAAAAAAAAATTTCCATGTCCCTCTTGTTTCCCTCAGTTCTCTGATGCTGCACCCAACTGGTTGGAAACTGATGTTTTCTTTTATTTCCCCCCCACCTATCCAGCCCACCCCTTATTCTGCAGTTCTGGGCTCTGCACCCAAGTAGTGTTAATCCATGCTTTCAACTCGGGCAGTTCAAGATCCAGAGACGCCTCAAGCAGGAATCTGCAGCCCACCTCCCTCCGGCCTCCCATGGGGATGGTAAGGGTCTGGGCAAGGGCTCCCCCATGGCAGAGTAGAAGGGTGTGTTGAGTACCTGTACTGAGTGGCCAAGCTAGCAGGCTTGGGAAGGAGCAGCCATCCAGCCGAAGTTAAAAGGGAATGATTTCTGAGAATGTCCCCTATGCACTTTTGTATTTCATTGACATTTTAATTAAGACTAGAGCACTCTTCGGGGAGCTCTGCTCTGAAGTTGAAATCACTTTAATATGCTGCCCTCTCATAAAGCTAGAGATGAATGGAAGCCTGGGGTTCTCATATGTTTTGTGGTACTTAGCGATTCGTTTTCACAATGCATTATGATGTTAAGACGGTTTATGAGTTTCTATTGGCTGAGTGCAGCCATATCAAATTATAATTTTACCCAGTGGATTTTGCTCTAAGAAGATTAAAGGGCGCCCAGGCTTTCCCCTGTGGGAAGGAGGTCCCAGGATCACCTCGAGCTCAAGGAAAGTCCCAGAAGTTAACATTGCTGCTGGTGGGAAGGCAATTGTCTGGTTATGTCTACAGAGTCACAACTTTAACAGCATATTCCAGAAGCTGTCCTAGCTGGGGGTGAATCCACGTGTCCTGGGAATTTAAGCTTACATGAGAACCTCCTCCATCCTTCCGTGTTACAAGTTTTTGTCTAGTTTTGATATTCAAATTTTTCCACTTCATGGCTAAAACCTGCACACAATCAGAGGTCCACGATGGGAAGTATTCCTACCATGCTTTTATTGATAGCATGTGTTGGTGTAGCTCTCCGTTGGGTGCATGCTTACAGCCCTTGTTCCTTATCAGAATTGTTTTATCTGTCTCACCTCCATCATGTGCAAGATGGCTCCCATGAGCATTGTGCGTGATACTGGCATTGTGGAATAATTATATAGCCTCCAAACAATGAAATAAATGCAGAATGCTGTAATGTTCCAAGGTTTTGGAATTTCAAAGAAGTGGGGGAAACATGGCTTATTGAATAAATGTCTTTGAAATAACTGAGCCGTCATCCAGAAAATATATAAAATTGAACCCCTACCTCACAACTCATATCCAAATAAATTCCAGATGAATCCATGTTTGTATACATTCAATAATGCATAAATGAATTGGAAGGAAATATGGGGGAACTTTAAAATAATCTCAGAATGGGTAAGAGTTTTCAAAATATGACTGAAACACCAGAAGCTATAAAAAATTGATCCATTAGCCTAAGAAGAAATATTTTTAGGCCGCATAACAACAACAACAACAAAAAAACCAGAGTAAAGGGTATCTAGATATGGAAGAAATATTTGCATTTCATATCATGCAGAGATGAGTTTACTGAATATATAAAGAGTTCCTATAAATCAATAAGAAAAACTCATATGACTGAACAGAAAATCTTTTAAGATTATGAACAGGCAATTCAAGAAAAATACTGTTTTTCATTGATCAGAGTGGCAAATATCACAAAGTTTGATAATACATTGTTTTGGGGGAGGTTTTGGAGAAATAAGTAGTCTCTCGGCTCATGCTTCACCTTTTTTTGGATAGACTAATGAGAAACTAAGGCCAGTGTCTCTGAGGAGAGAAATTGGGTAGCGGGCTGATGTCTGTGGGAGACACTTTTCATGACTTAGAAGTTTTTTTTTTTTTAACTTTATGTATGTATTACCTACTGAAATAGAATTGACATCTACATCTAGACTTCCTCTACATCTATATCCAGTATGGTTGGCTTGAGGCTTGAACTTATTTTTCCAATAATGGCGGACAATATAGGCTCTAGCTCAAGGAAAAACATTTTGGATCCAGTTAAACATTAATTAACAAAGATTATTCTCCCTTTTCTTTTCTTCTCTGCACTCCAAACCCCTCACAGCCTCAGGCTGAAGAGAACTAACACCACTTTTCTTCCCACTTTTTATAAGGGTAGGACCTGAACATCCAGCCTTCCCAGTTTCAAAAAGAGACAGATTGAGTAGAATCAAATATCAGGACCAGAGATCGACAGGCAGAAATGGTGAAATCTAGCTCTACAATTTAGGGCAAGTTACTTAAACTCTTTTTTGAGATATAATGGTCATATAAGATTGTATTACTTTTAGGTGTTGCAACGTGATTGTTTGATATATGTACATACTGGGACGTGACGACCACAAAAATTTTAGTTAATATCCATCACCCATCACCACACATAGTTACCGATTTTTTTTCTTGTGATGAGAACTTTTTTTTTTAGAGAACTTTTAAGATCTACTCTCTTAACAACTTTCAAATACACAATGCAGTATTGTGAACCATGCTGTCCATGACATCTCCAGGACTTATCTACCTTATACCTGGAAGTTTGAATCTTTTGACCCCCTTCAATCCATTTGCCAACTCCTACCCCCCACCACTGGCAACCACCGTTCTGTTAGCTCTTTCTGTATGTTTGGGGTTCTTTAGGTTCCACATGTAAGTGAGATCATAGAATATTTGTCTTTCTCTATTTGAGTTATTTCACTTAGCATCATGCCCTCAAGTTTCATCTATGTTGCTGCAAATGGCAAGATTTCCTTATTTTTTATGGCTGAATGATATTCCAGTGTGTGTGTGTGTGTGTGTGTGTGTGTGTGTGTGTGTGTGCTGTATTTGCTTTATCCATTTATCTGTCAATGAACACAGGTATAGTTTCCATGTTTTGGCTGTTGCAAATAATGCTGCAATAAACATGGGGGTGTTGTATCTTTTTGAGATCGTGATTTTTTTCCTTCAGATAAACACCCAAAAGTGGGATTGTTGGATCATAGGGTGGTTCTATGTTTAATTTTTCGAGGAACCTCCATACTCTTTGCCTTAAACACTGCACTCACTCCTTGAGTGCCTGTTTCCTGGTCAGTAAAATGGGGAAAGTGAGAACTGTCTCTTGTCTCATGATCAGGAAATGCTGATTGAATTGAATAAAGTTCTAATCAGCAAGATGAAGAGAAACCTCTTGGTCACCGTGGAGATTATGAGGGAGGGAGGCAGGAAGGGGGTCAGAGTGGTGGTCTAGGGTGGGTAAGGGTAAGGAAGGGTAAGGAAGGACATGTTGGGGTGGGTAAGGAAGGGGGTTTATTTCATACGGGGCTTACACACCTTCAGCCCAGGGAGATTTTGCTACTTTTATGCCAGGTTGAATCAAGACATCAGTCATGTAAGACCCTACAAGCTGTTTGTTCTCTTGTAGGCTTTTAGATCCTTCTGTTTATTTGGATCTCTGTAGTCTGTATTCCCAACAGTTTGCACGTGTGTGGACGTGCTGTGCGTTGCCTGCATGCACATGCGCATTTAGCAACAAAGCACCTGAACCAGGACTCAGGTCTTCTTCTGGTTCCACTAGTGAGTGCCTGGAAAATCTTTGAAGCTCCGGGCTCAGTTTCCTCATCTGTAAACGGAGATCATTTTCCCTCCTGACCTCACTTACAGGGTTGGTTTTGTCTTTGTGTTTTAAGAATCCAATGAGGTGATGGATGAGGAAGTCGTCTGCACGTTGGAAAGAGCTCCCCAATAAGAATTCTTAGGGCTTTCCCGCCCTTTGCTGAATTTCAGGCTTCGGCTCCTGTTAAAAATGTCAACTCTGGGGGTGCCTGGGTGGCTCAGTCGGTTGGGCGTCTGCTCTCGGCTCAGGTCATGATCCTGGAGTCCCGGGATCGAGCCCCACGTCGGTCTTCCTGCTCGGCGGGGAGCCTGCTTCTCCCTCTCCTTCCCACTCGTGCTCTCTCTTGATATCTCTGTCTCTCGCTCTCAAATAAATAAATAAAATCTTTAAAAAAATAAAAGTCAACTCTGCGGTCCTTCTTCCCTCCCCCTCATGCCCCCCCTGCCCTTACTCATCTGTGCCTTGTGGGTAAATGAATAGGTGTGGCCAAGGAGAGTGTAGGTGAGAGTAAATAATAGTGCTGGAAATAATCGTAATAATGACAGCATTAACGGTCATAGTAACAGTGACATGGTTTGAGCGCTAACTCTACATCAGTCTCAGTAGAGGCCTGTCCCCGGTGTGGGAGGTACAAGAGAGGAAGAAAAGGGAAATTATAGACACTTCAAAGCAAACTTGCTGCAAGAGGGTGCTGACCCTCATTCATGCTCTGTGTGTGTGTCTGTGTGTGTGTGCGTGTTTGCTTGTTAGAGTGTTGGCTCTCCATGTCTTCCCCCTTCCCCACAGCCAGAGGGTTGAGGAGACATAGAAATTGGGAAGAAGGCTTTGGAGCAGGCTGGAGCCCTGGGGGTTTGGTCCCACCCCCTCTACTTTGGCAGCCCTGGTGGTGTAGCAAAGGGATTCCCGAACTGAGACAACTAGCTCAGAGTCTTGGCTTTGCCAGCGTCTTGCTGGGTGATTGGCCAAGTCTCTCCTCCCTTAGTTTTGTTACCCCCTCATGAAATGAAAGGGCTGTCATCCCTTCAGCATGAAAAAAGAGGTCACCATAGTAACAGGCATCTGTAGTTTTGTCCCCAGCCCCGGCCTCCATTCAGAATCTCCCACTCTCAAGTCCAGGCAGGTTGGGCCAAGAGGAATCCATCCCCAGGTCCAGGTGGACGTGTAACCTTGGGCACTGTGATGGGTTCCATGATGGACAAGTGACTCCATCAGAGCGATGAAGATGCCCGATAGCTGCTGTTTAGATTTCTGGGCAGAAGTACCTGCTGTTTTTTATGGGACCCAACCTCAGAAACATGTGTAGCTGGGGCTATTGGCAGCCATTTTGTCACCATGAGGGAAGCATCTGCTTGAGTTTGGGGCCAACACAATCGAAAGTGAAGGAGAGAGATAAGAGAAACTGAGTCCTAGGGACCTTGTCAGAGCACCTGAATCCACCTCTGTACTCTTCTGTTGCATGAGCTAGTAAACGGGATTGTTACCACCCTTATTTGCCGAACCCTATTCGACTTGGGTTTCCATCACTTAGAGCCCAGTGACTTAGTCTTGACTTAAGCCACGATCATCAGGCACCTTTCAGCTCAGGAATCCCAAAGCTTCACAGCTCCTGTGAGCCTCTCTAAAGTGAGCGGGGCTGGCTGTAGGAAACTGGGTCACAAGACTTCCACCGCAGGTGCCCCCCTCTGCCAGAAGACAGTGCCGACCTGCCAGCATGGTGAGGGCCTGCCGTGCCCGGTGCCCCATGGGGAGAAGGAAGTGGTGACCCGTCCTGTGATGCAGAGATATTAATGAGTTTGACTGTGTCACGTTGCTCCAGAGCCCCACTCAGGGATGTCGGGTAATAGATGGCAGGTTTGTTGTATAATCTTTTCAAACCTGAAAATTTCTGAAAGGCTCATCACCCCTCCAGGAGCTGTATAATACTAACAGTAGCTCAATTTGTGGAGAGCGTCCTTGGTTGCCAAGCACTCTCCACACATCGGCTCATAGCATCCTCAAACAGCCCCGGATGGGGGTGATTCTGTCCCCTTTCAGCTGAGGAGACAGAGGCTCCAACCTACTCGGTGTCTTGCCCAGGGCCACACACCCTTAGGAACTACTGGGACCGGTCACATCCCCGTCGAGCTTCTCCGGACCATTGTCCGTGGGTCAGTCAGCAGAGATGACTAGACCATGGGATCCCCAATTCAGTGTAGGTGTGGAAGAAGGGAGGGAAAGAAGAGAAATAAGAGAACAAAGGTCAGGAAAGGAAACAATTAGAGTAGACGGCATGTGTTAAAGTGAGGGGCTTTCAGATTATTTGGCTCAATGTCCTTGTTTTCTCGTGGGGCAAGAGAACTTGTATGTGTGTGTGTCTGTGGTGTGTGTGTTTGTGAGTGTGCATGTGTATAAAAGGTGTGTTTGTATGAGTGTGTGAATACGTGCGTAGACACACACACACATAGATAGGGGAAGGTTCCAAGTCCAGCCCCCATGGTTGGTTTGGAATAGAGAACCATCACAGTGGTTATAGGGAACGGATTCTGGAAGCTAATAGTTAACTCTGGGCTTTGCCATTTGACACCTCCCACCCTCTGCGACCCTCATTAACTTGCTTTGCCAGAGGGAGGGGAACTGCCTGGTGCCTGGAGGCGGGGGGTCTCAGCTCTCTCACTCCCACCTCCAGAACAACCTGCCCCATTGGGGGGAGCTTTCTCTCACACTTGCCCTCTTTGGACTTTGGGAAGTAAAAACCCAGCCCCCACTGGTCTGCAGCTACATTTGAGCCCGGAGAGTGTTAACATTCAGCTGGAGAGGCACCTAGTGCTACAGAAGCCTAGATGAAGGGAAAGGATTTCAGGCAAGAGGAAAAAATAAAATAAAGAGGCAAGACTTAAAATGTCCTATGAAATGGAGAGCATTTGGCCCTCGGCACACAAGTCTGCGGGAGATGACTCAACTCCTTTATAAAGTGGTGAGTTTTGTGTGAGCACAGATGCATTTTGTTTTCCTAGGAGGAATCAATGATTAAATTATCAGAAACCAAGCTAAAAACCAGGCTGCTTGCCTATTCCCCACACCTCCCCAGTATCTCCTGCTTATGAGGTGCTGGCTTTATCTTGGAAGCTTTAGTTTAAATGTCCAACACATCTCATTAATGAAAGTAATAAGCTGTTGTTTATTATATGTCATAATGGGGAATATGACTATTTAATATAAATCTGACATTTAAATTCCACTTAGTTCTGCTATGTGGACGATATCAAGGCATAACTCTTTACCCCGGAGTAAAAACTCCCTGGGTCTGCATTTTAAAGCATTGAAGTTTTCAAAGTAATCAGGTTCCTTTTTTTTTTTTTTTTCCAGAGGAACCAAATTGTGAAGACATCTGTTCTGTTATTAATTTCACATAAATCTTAAGCTCCTCAAGGCCAGAAATGAGGCTTCATTCACGTCGAATTAATGAAACATGATTGTAAGTCCCTTGCATGGAAATGCAGTCATACAATTCTGAGCTGCTTATAAGCACTGAGTAAGCTCAGAAACTGCCAGGGGACAGACATGTGAAATCCGCCCTCCCCTCCCCCTGCCACCCGAAAACAATATCTGAAAATATCACAACACTAACTATATCCTGAAAGATTAATAGCAGATGAACATTTCTGGGAAATGAATCAGACTTTCTCGGTAAAGGATACAAATATCCCGGGTAAAAGCAGATTGCACAATGTCAGGGCTCTTTGGATACAGTTTAATAACTGTGTAGCCCGCCCTGCACTTCAAAGGGGGGGGGTCTTGGCATATCTAGCAGAGGTGTCCTTTGGGAGGTCGTTGAAGACAGAGGTTTGAAACAGGAAAGCTGGACCGGCCAAAGCATGATACGTGTGTCACGCGTGTGGGAGAATGTGTGCGTGCGTGCACGTGCACGTGTGTGGATTTGAGGGTGAATGAGTGCATGTGTATGAGTGCATGATGCGCGTGTGTGTGTATGGATAGGAGTGCGAGTTTGTGTGCATGTGAGTGTGATAATGTATTGTGGATGTGTATGAGAAAGTGTGTGCGTTTGTGTGAGCGTCTGTGTGTATGATTTTGCGTGTGTGTGATTTTGCGCATGTGTCTGAACGTGCATGAAAGTGTGTGCGTGTGCACGTGTGCATTTGGTGTATGTATGTGTGAGTGTGTATGTAAAATGTGTCTGTGTGTCCGTATGAACTTGTGTGCGCGTGTCTGTGGTGTGTGTGTTTGTGGGTGTGGATGTGTATAAAAGATGTGTGTTTGTATGAGTGTGTGAATACGTGCAAAGACACACACACACATAGATAGGAACCTCTCAGGATAGACCCGAATCAGTCGGTTGGAGATGGATCTTCAGTAGCTCAGCACAATCTTATGCCTGTTTGAGCTCTTCTTGAAAGGAACTTGCTTCTGGGGTTTTGAGTGTGTGGGGCATGATTTTTTGTCAAGTAACCGAATTTGCCAGCAGGATTGTCTGGAGGGAGGCCTGGAAAGGGGAGCCTGAGATTTCTTAATCAAACTTCCAAGTGTTATTTTTGGTCTTCCGCTGAGCTGGGACCCAAAAAGGAATCTGCATATGATATTTACATCTCAAATCTTCAGAGCCTCATTAGCTTTGATATTTATTTATTTATTTATCTGCAGAAAGGAATTTAAATCAAACGGAGAAGCACAAAAGCAAAACCTTTGAATGCCGTGCAAAATTAATTAAAACAGGCAGCCGATGGGTAGAGTGGAATACAATAGAACTCAGAGAGAAGACAATGAAACTAATTAGACTCTGATGGGAAAATCTGTGTTTAGTGATCACCCATTGGTAATTAATAAGTCACAAATATTGGTATTAGAAGAAATCGCCAGAATTTTATCCCCTGGTTTTCTAGAAGTTTCCTTCCTTTCCTTAGATGCAGATCTTCCAAACCAATCAAATTATCAGAGGGGGTTGTGTTTATTTGGTTTTGGAGAAAACAGTCTAGTTGATCCCAGCAACCGGTTAGCTCTCACCAACTGTCCCCAAAATAACACATAGGTGGGCTGAATTTCACTGACAGCAGATAAGGGCACATCCAAATGCAAGGGATGTTGAACTCCAACAGTTACAGCTCTCACCCAAGTGGCGGAACCAATTTGTGTATATGAACAGATACAGTCCCGGCTACATTTTTGCCCCTGGACATTTCGAGGCTTTGTTTTACCATCCGTGCTTTGTAGATCTGTGAAAAACATTTCCATCCACCCAGTCGAAAAACCCTTGGCCAACAATTTAAGAGAGGCTTTTAGCTTTGTTTAGCATAAGGCAGCACCAAGGGGTCTGGCTTTCTCGTCGGAGTTCTTTTGAATGAAATGATCAGTTAGTATTTATGCTTTTTGTCCTTCTATATTATGCAACAGCACAAATGTACAACTGTCTCAGTGGGACAATTTCATGCATAGCCAGCCTGTCACAAAGTTTTAAAGTTGGCCACACGTGTCTTTCAGCTTCTTTTAGAATTTCCTTTCTACCACCCCTTTTCCCCATCTGCCCAGCACTCAAGTCTCTCAGGATGACCCTGGGTCATAGCAAGCTTAAAGAGAGGGAGCTTTGAGAAATACCTGATTTTGATTTTAAAAGATGGATAAAATGCTAATGGTGGAATTTCAGGTTTATGGCGGGTGGATAAAAGGGATATTTTTGAGCAAAATACCTTTCCGACAATTCCTCAAAACTATTCTCCTCCAATGCATAGTTGGCCGTGTTTAGATTAAGTCAGTAAATTAAGCCAGATCTCAGTTTTCCTATGTGTTAAAGGGAAGGAACTGAACTAGAACTAGAATAATCTTTATGATTTCTTAAAACTGATGTAATTTGTGATTCTAGTACACACATCATATATGTGTGTCTATATATATATGTGTGTGTGTGTGTGTGTGTGTGTATAGAGAGAGAGAGAGAGAAAGAGAGAGAGAGAACTTTATGCACAAAGAAAACAAAAAAAACAAGGCTTCTTCCTTATAAGTAGAATATGGATTCATTCATTCACCGTGTGTGTATGCGTGTGATCTATGGGCCAGGTCCTAAAACACGCAGTTCTTCTACATCATTTCATTTAACCCTTAAACAACCTTTCAAGATGGGTATTCCTAACAGGAGTGATAGTCAATCTATGTAATGATCCATAAACCATGACACCTGCCAATTAGAAAAGGCACCTGGCAGAGCCCTGGGTACCCTTGTCTGTGCCAGGTATTTATTGAAGATGAGAGAGGTGGAGTTTGGGGGAGGTAGGGGAAAAGCCAGGGTGGTTGGCAAGGTGGATGGGGGTGTGGGAGGCTGTTTAGCAACTGGCCTGGGAAGCGCTCTGATTTTTAAATAACCAGTACAAACCTGTCCCATCGGTTATTGGCTGAATATCAGCCGTCCCCATTTTCAGTCTGATTTTCAGTCTCCCCATTCTGCAGAGAACAAACGTGAGGATCTGGGGGGCCAAGGAACCTTCTCAAGGTCAACCCTCTACGCAGCGCATGCTCCGGATTGGAAGCCACTTTAAGTCTTTAAGACTCCCAACTTCACATTCTTAACCACTGTGCTGACTGTAAAGATCTCTCTAAGCTGACCTCAATGTGTCCCAGGCTGGCCCAGCATTTCTTTGTAAAGAGAGGTTCCAGAATCCTGTTTGAGTGGTGGTAGAGTTGCCAGATTTAGCAAACAAATACAGGACACTCCATTACATTTGAATTTCAGAAAAAAATGATAATGGTTTTTGTATATTTTTAGCATATTGCACGGGACACACCAAAAAAAACCCCAAAAAAACACAAAAAACGATTCATTATTCATCTGAAATTCAAATGTGACTGGACGTCTTGGATTTTATCTGGCAACTCTAAGTGGTGGGGGCGAGGGGTGGTCACAGGGATATGAGATATGTCAGTCTGCAGAAACATTTTCTTTTCTAGAAACATCCTCCTTCAAAGCCCATGGGTCTCTCCTGCAGTCACCTCATGCCCTGTACCTTCTTGATTTTAAAGTCAAAATGCCAGGGTGGGGGTCATTTAAGCCAACGCCCTACCTCTCTGTGCCCGCCTTTCTCTTGAGAAGGAAGAACCCCCGGCCCAGTGGCTTGGCTTTGAAGCCGGGGATCATGGTCCACGAGGCGTGTCCTCCTCTCCAAAGCACATGGAAACTATTCCCTTCCAGAAGGCCTTCATGGTTTTTCAGCTACAGTTATAATTTCTGTGGCACCCCCGCCCCAGCTCAGATGGTATTTATTAGAACACATTGCTTTTGACAAGAAAACTGCATCTTAATTAAAGGTTGGCGATCCAAAGCTTGTTTGCAGATGAGAAAAATGAAACAACGCTATGAAGCAGGCAGTATG
The DNA here is from genome assembly GCF_004348235.1 of Phoca vitulina. Lineage (NCBI taxonomy): Eukaryota > Metazoa > Chordata > Mammalia > Carnivora > Phocidae > Phoca > Phoca vitulina. The sequence continues at coordinate 8,293,369 of NW_022589733.1, read as the reverse complement.
TCTCCTCTGTCGGGGGGGGAACACGGCCACCTATACTCGGGGAGGGTCTCCTACGTTTCAGCCACCCCGGCTTCATCGGAGTGCGGAGTGCGTCGTGGCAGGACAGATGGAAATGAGCCAGAGGCTTAAGAATCAGAGCAAGGATGACAGGCTTGTCCTGGATCTGAATCACTCCCCTCCGCAGGCGGCTGCACAAACACCACGCCCCGGGGGGGGGGGGGGTGCTGGGGGGTTAAGGAAGGTTGTTTGGTGTTCAGAGACCAGTCCACTGTCCATGCCCAGTGGGTCAGTTTCTGCGGTCAGGTGGAAGTGGGGAGAATCTGGCTCTGCCCCACCTCGGAGCCAAGACAGAAATAAGCTGGCGGCGAGGGGCGTCTGGGCGGCTCAGTGGTTGAGCATCGGACTGTTGATTTCTGCTCAGGTCATGATCTCAGGGTCCTGGGATCGAGCCCTGCATGGGGCTTCCTGCTCAGCGGGGAGTCTGCTTCTCCCTCTCCCTCTGCCCTTCCCCCTGCTCCCACATGCTCACTCTAAAATGAGCAAATAAATCTTTAAAAAATAAATAGCCTGCAGAGAATAAAAACGCCCATTTTCGGGTGGAGCTCATTAACTTGGGTTTCATGGAGCAGAAGAACCCTGGAAGATCCACGGGAAGAATTCAGGGAGCGCATGAGCTTGCTTGGGAAAAATTTACACACACACACACCTACACACAGCAATGGCACATACACATTTTTTGGGGTGCGAATTTCTAACTGAAAATTAGCATTTCCTTCCGTTTTGAAGGAAAGTTCCTTCAGGCAACAAACCACAACTCTATCAGCATTGCTACTTGTGACTTGTGTGTCCTTGTCATCCATAGATATCATAGATATTTAATGCCATGTGATAGTTCTTATAGGATATCTTGAAATAGACTCATTCCTATCCTGAAATTATAACTACTGAGACCCACTTCTATATCGTGTTATTTAAAGGTTCGTAAAAGCACATAAATTATCGTATCTTTTAAAATTATTTGGATAATGGTCATTCGACAGAATTTGTTTTCTTTGTAGTCCTATTTTTTTTTTTTTTTTGTATCTTTCTGAAAATGTTACTCTGTAATGAAATGCAATGCAAGGACATGAGGCTGAGTGAAATGAGCCAGGCACAAAAGGACAAATACTGGGTGCCTGGGTGGCTCAGTCGGTTAAGAGTCTGCCTTCAGGTCAGGTCACGATCCCAGGATCCTGGGATCGAGCCCCACATGGGGCTCTCTGATGGGGCTCTCTGCTCAGCGTGGAGCCTGCTTCTCCCTCTCCCTGCCTCTCTCCCTGCTTGTTCTCTCTCTCTCTCTCTCTGTGTCAAATAAATAAATAAATAAATACATCTTTAAGAAAAACATTAAAAAAAGGACAAATACTGTGTGATTCCACTCAGATGAGGTACTCAGAGGAGTCAAATTCATGGAAGCAGGAAGTGGGATGGCGCTGGGGCTGGGGGTGGAGGGAAGAGGGAGGTAGTGACTGGTGGGAACAGAGTTTCAGTTTGGGAAGATGGAAAAAGTCCTGAATATGGATGGTAGTTATGGTTTACAACAGTACTTAATGCCACTAACCCTATGCTTAAAAATGGCTAGAAGGGTAAATTTTATATTATATATATTTTATCACAATTTTTAAAAATCCATGGGAACAATACAGATCTTTTCACATCACATTTTGAAAAGATATACCCTGTGAAGGGATTCATAGGCCTCACTGGAGAGCTCCATGTCACAATGTAGGCTAAGACCCCCTGATTCCGGGGGATTGCCCTTCCTCGTGCCTGTATGCTGTTCCAAGCCTGCTTTGCCCGAGGAATATTCCTCAATCTTCAGGGTCCATCTCAAATGGCGCTGTCCCCGTGGCTTCTGTTCTGTTCCCAGGGCTCACCTGAGGACATATTCTTTACATCCCTCTAAGCATGCTGCTAGGATCCCAGCTGGACCTCGCTGCTTGGCAAGAGCCCAAGACCTTGCTCTCTGCCTCAATGAAGGGTTATTTGGCAAGTGTCAGAGGAGTGTTCAAGCCATGTTATTACCAAACTGAGACTTCCCCTTGGTGCGACACAGAAACTCGAGTGAATATTAATTACTTAATGCTTTGTCCATGCACCATTGACATGAATCTCAGGGTAATGTTCCCACGCTTTGTGAGAATCTATATAATCTTAGTGAATCTATAATCCCTATGAGGTTGGTATTATCAGGAACAACATTTTGCAGATGAGGAACCAAGGCTCAGAAAGGTGAACCTGCCTGACCCTGGAGATCTACTGCATCGAACATCTTTCTGTAGTGATGTTCCTCAGCAGAAGCCCAGGGCTACATTACATAAAGATCATGTCTCATTGGAGAATCTGGCTTTGAACCCACCAGCGAAAAATGAGGGACTAAACAAGCAAGGATTGTCCCATCCCCAGAGTTGGAAAGGCCATCCAGCTTGTCCTACCTGTTTCGCAGGGTGGCTGAGGCCATCGGGATAAGTCTTCGTGTCCTGGCGCCAGCCTGAGTATCTCTCGGTTTCTCCTTCAGCCTGAGTCGTCATAATGGAGGGGATGGGAGAGGGGGTCTGGGTCTGGAACCTGTCCTGCTTCTCAGGATTTGTGGCACCTCTTGAACTGACACCAAAAAACAGCAATCATAATCACTCTGCTAACCCCCTGATATGGATTATCTCAATGATTCCAGAACTTTCTTCCCTTGTGGCTCCCTTTATAAATTTGGTCATATCTGAGAGTCATTGAAACTTATCTACTTAGTGATTTTTTTCTCCTTTCAATGGACCTGCTTTTAAGAATTAGATCTATTGATTTACAAAGCAAATTCCATGTCACTATGTAAATAGACATGTAGTTAGGAACCATGCAAATCATTTCAATCAAAAGAAACTATTTCTTAAATTCTACCTTTGTATTGCTGCCTGGAATAGACTAAAGTATACTCTCTTTTTGTTAAAACATGAAGGAAACAGCAAAAATACTCAGCCTGTGTTAGGTTTAAAGACACACTACCATCAAACAGAGATGTTCGTGATGTAATTAGGAGGGTCCAAAGGGAGTTAAAAAAGACATAACGGGGGCACCTGGGAGGCTCAGTCAGGTTAAGCATCTGATTCTTGGTTTCCATTCAGGTCATGATCTCAGGGTTGTGAGTTGAGGCCCTGCATCGGGCTCCTCGCTCCGTGTGGAGCCTACTTAAAAAAAAAAAAAAAAAAAAAAGACATTAGGTACTTACGGTGTGAGTCAATGCTATTTAATGCCCTGTCTGAGTATCATCTAAAATCATTTCAGGGGGCGCCTCGGTGGCTCAGTTGGTTAAGCGACTACCCTTAGGCTCAGGTCATGATCTCCGGGTCCTGGGATCGAGGCCCGGGTCAGGTTTCCTGCTAATCAGGGAGTCTGCTTCTCTCTCTCTCCCTCTGCCCCTCCCCACTGCTCATCCTCTCTCTCTCTCTCTCTCTCAAATAAATAAATAAAATCTTAAAAAAATAAATAAAATCATTTCAGGCATCATGTGTGGTCTCTGTAAGCTTCCAAACACTCCATTATCGGACTTCACCCTCCAACAACCCTACGCTGGTGTCCTAATATCAGATAGTACTACTCCGTCTGATGGGTGCAGAGAGGCTGCTCCCTTAGCCTGAGGTGGTATGCCAGCACGGACCCCCCCACTCTCTGCCTCCAGAGCTGGGGCTCTCCCCGCCCCCCAGGCTGCTGAACTCCTGGGCGGTGTTCCATTCTGGGGCTACATCCGCCCCTGGGATTTTGTGGCGTTCAGTGAATCCCCAGGAGTTGCCGAGGCTGGATGTGTCTATCCAGCACAAAGTCTGCTGTTGGGGGCCCCTTGGTGACACGGGTTCCAGGTCTGCGTTCTCCCGCTCGTGTGACAGCCCGGGCATGCAGTAGCCGGAGACCTGCTCAGCCGTAGCAAATGAAGATGACGTTGATGCAGGAAAGGAGGGACAAGAGGGGAAGGACACAGGGGGCAAAGGGATGGAGAGAAGGAGAGCAGCCTCAGGGTCTCCATCTGGAAAGTGGGGATACTATAAGTTACTTCGTGGGGTAGGTGACCTTGGGAGGACTTAAGCACGTAGTAGGGGCTTCATTCCCCCTCTCCTCCCCTCTCTCTTATCTCATATAGCCCCTGCTCACCCGTAAGTGCATAGTATTTAAAGCGAAGATGGGGAGTGTGTAGCCAAGGTCCGCGCTGACACGGGGATACATGGGACAGTGGGACAAGCCAGGCGCAGTCAGCCAGAGTCCCCTCAAACGTCAAGGCAACATTACCAGAACCTGGAGCAAGGGGTCCCTGAAGAGGCAACCTCCGATATGAACCAAGAAGTCCCTCTCAGCCGAACAGCCTGCGATCGCCCCATTAGAACTTAAGTTCGGCTTCCCCCGGCTTCTGCAGGCTCCCTAGGGAGATGTAGGAGTAGATCATAAAGCAGAAATTCGGGTTTCAGGTGCTTTGGTTCAACAGATCCCCCAGGAACCCTGGGACCCCGAGAAAGAGAAGGAAGGGGGAAAAGACAGGACCCAGCAAAGGTAGAGATGCCTCTCCCTACACATGGGCTGAGGGGTCCCAGGGCTTCGCTGAGAGGGGGAGGGCAGGCCTGCCACAGCCCCCAGATGAAAGAACGCAGAGGGGGCCCTTCCCGAGGTGCGTGACTGTGTGCGTCAGTCCCCTCCACACCGGCCTCTTATCTGCTGTGGGCGGAAAGTCGGCCTGATGAGAAGACCAGATTACACCCCAAGCCCGGGCCTGCTTCTCATCGCGGGCAGACCACTTCCGCGGGCTCCCTGGAGCCCGGGACATCTGGCAACCTGGTGGGCTTCTCCTTCGGGACAGGAGAAAACACCAACACAGTGGTGCGGTGCGCAGCCGAAGGTTGAAAAGCCATGGTAGATGGAGAAGGAGCCCGGGAGCGGGGCATCTAACCTGCTCTGTGGGCCCCAGAAGCCTGTCTCTTCTCAGGGCCTCTGTTTCCCGAACTGTAAAATTGTGGCTCAATGTCCAACCTATCTGAGGTTTCAGAGCGCTTCTTGTTCTTAAAACAAAAACAATGCTATAGATACTGCTCTCAGATAAAAATACAGATGCAGAAGGAACGGCCAGAAAAATGCTCATGATGATATATTGATAATATATTATTGATTGTCAATTGATTACTGATTGCCTATATACTCTTGATTGCCTAATGGATAATATACTACTGATAGGTATATTATAATATATTGCGTACTGATGCCCCATCTCCCCTGGAGCCAAATACCCCGATCTTAGAAAAATCCAATTTAACGAAAGAATCTTAATACTCAGCCAAAGAGAGGGAGTAATGCAGACTTAAGGGTCATATTTATTTGGTCTGAATTAACTGAGCTTAATCTGAGCCTGTGCATCAGGGCTCAGACCTGGTGGCCTTCTTTATTTTATACTGCACAATATTTTCGAAAAACTGAGCAAACATCTTAATAACAAAAGATTTCCCATGAAAATGCCAATACCTAATGTCTCTGGGAAAATCCGGATCTGGCCACAGCCAGCTGGAGCTGAGCAGGAGAGGGCCAGCCTGCGGTGGGCACAGTGTGCTCATCCTGTCCCTGCTGGGTGACATTTTGGGGTTTGAGTTTGAGACTGTGCTTAACAGGGAGAAGGTCTGGATGTTCAAGGCAGAAAAGGGGGGATGCCCCTGGTGGGGGTGTTAGCCTCCTCCCTGGTGACCGATGGAGACATAGCCAGGAGCCTGCTCCGTCTTGAAATGATCAGCCTGCCCGCCTCAGCCCAGGGCCAGCCTTGCGCGCACCCCCTCCCCGCCTGTTGGCCAAGAAGGAGGCCCCTGTGTGTGGCTGTCTGAGCCCCTGAGAAAAGAATGTCAGCCTGCTGAGGGCTGGGGCCCATATGCAGCCCAGAAACGTCCCAGCCTCCCATTCGATCTGGGTTTTCTGCTCAACCTCTAGCGCACCTACTGCCAACTGGTGGCTTTTCATTTCTTCTGCCCTGGGCCTTTTTCCAACATGTGAAATTGCTTTCTCTTTCTTTCTGCGGGTGGATTCCATGCTTGGCAACAGAGTTCTCTGGATTGAGGCTTTTGCAAAAGTGACCTTTCAGAAAGACTTTTCTCTGACTTTCAAGACCCCACCTACCTCACGGTCTTAAGTCTCTAGCTCTGCCTCCCCAGTTTGCTGCGCCCCAGGGGGTGTGACAGCAGGAAAACCCTTCCCCAGGGGGGAATGCTTGAGCCTGGCCATGGGTCCACAGCTAAACACAGCAGGAAGATCATACAAGGAAGCTAGAACCTGTGGCAGTTCCCCCGGGGTGGGACAGTGCCAGGCATGTTCTGGGCGGGAGGCAGACAGCAGGAGCAGAAGGGTGAGGAAGGAAGGGTAGGCAGGGTCCAAGTGCCAAGAGCCTAGGACGCCCTGCTCCACTTTGGCCTGAGGTCCATGGGAGCCATTGTAGGTTTAAAGCTGCAGACGATGCTGACAAATCTGGGTTTTGGAAACAGCAATGTATTGACTACAATTAATATAGAAATGGTCACTAAAAGTAGAAGAAAGAATAAATGATGCTTTTTATGTTCTTACAGCTTTAGATTCAAGGCCCAGAGAAACCCAAGCACTTGTCCTAGATCACACAAAGATCTTAGACCAGACCCTGAGGGACTTTTTTCTCCAGCTTTGCCTTTCACATTTTACAAAGCATGTATCTGCCCCACACAGGTATTTATAAGTGGGAGCCCACATAGAAATTGAAAGCCTTCATGCTAAGTTTGAATTTCTTGTTTCTTTTGCTAAAGCAGATCTGGAGACATTAGATAGTCTCTTCTTCTCAGTTTACCGCACTCCCCACCATTCCCCAAGATGACCCCAGCACCAGGGTGGGAGGACCGTTGTTATGGGTTATTGGGCCTGCATTGTTGTTTTTTCCCTCCTAGAGGAACATTATTATATAGTCATGGCTTTAACATGTGGCTTTAAGCAAAATGAAGCCGGAGTGGGCCTCATGTTTGGAGGAAAAGAGAGAACACATATTTTGGTAGAAGTAAAGACTACTTCTCTGTGCTAGCTTTAAGGTGCAAATGAACCCCTCCTTCACTCACTTTCACTGTGACCCCCATGCCCAAGGACTCAGGCACAGAGGCCGAAGGGCATAGTGGTTAGGAGCGTGACTCTTCTGGTGACCTTGGGCAAATTCCTTAGACTCTCTCCACCTCTGTTTCATCATCTGCAAAATGGGGTCACGATGGTAATCACACCTGTCCTGTAGGTGGTTGCGAGCCTCTATAAGGGAGCAAGGGTAACGAGCTCAGAGCAGCTCCTGACACCCGATGAACACATGCAGGAGGGGGCTATTTTTGTCATTATGGTGAGTGGCAACTCACTGACTTATGCAATTATTAGTTAAATCGCTTGACAAACATCGATTGACTTTGGAAGGTAGATGCCTTTGAAAAATGCCAAACTATAAAAATGAGCTATAACTCAGTGGTTCTCAATCGTGATGGACATGGAACGATCTGGAAAACTGTGGTAAAATACTGATTCTGGGGCCCACCCAAGATCAAACACCAGAACCTCCCGGGGCAGAGTCTGTGGCCCCCATAATGATGACCAAGTCATGGTCAGAATGTGGCACCGTGCTCAAGCTAAGTCCGGGTGTGCATGACCTTGACAGTGGCTACCTTCTTAGATTTTGCACCCTGGTGTGCCTCATTTGCTTGACCTGGTCCCTGTCCCATCTCAAAGCACTAGAATAGACATTCCACAAAGGCAAGGATTTTTTGGTTTATTTTTTCCCCCTGCAGTGAACACATAGAATGACCTTGATAAATATTTATTGAATGAATGGACCTATCCTCCTAAAGTTCTGGCTACACCTGCCTCTGCTGAAGACAGCGGGTTCTGCTCTCCACAAACCAGAGGTCTGTAGTCTTAGATGTCACACGGTCAGTGTTGCCAGAAGGGACCTTGGAGGTCACCTGGGACAGTTTTTCCCAAGCCTAAGGCATTCGAGTCTCCCCATCAAGATATTTGCCATGTCTGCATCCCTCTTGAACTATTTATTATTTCTATTGTTGAACTATACTCTTGTTTGACAAAGACACCTTAAAGAAAATCAGTCCTGTAAAGGATAAACTATTACCGCTTGCTATAAGTAAGTAACTATAAAAATAAATACAAAGGAAAGAAATCATGTTATTAATTTTAGTTGGATGCCATGCCTGAGGAGAGATGGAGTCTGAGGACTCCCCTCTTACAATGATGAAAAGAGGTTTAGAAACAGAAGAGCGGTGTTAAAGTCATGGTACCTTTGGACTGAGACTTTCTCTTACAGGGACTCAGAAAGCTCGAAGGGTAGTTCAATAGTGATCCCTTTCTCTCTCTGTGCGTCAATATGATTTAATGCCATATTCATGTTTATCACCCAATCCCATCCAGATGGTACCCAACCATCATGGTACCCATCCCACTGGGAAAATCTGCAGCTAGTGAAACCCTCTCTCGTTTGCAAGACTTATGCCCCAAAGGAGAAGGGTTTACCCAAGGTCACATTCACTTAATCGTTCATACATTCATTTGATGTCTATCCATGGGACACCTCCTATATGCCTGGCACTGTGAACCAGGCAGGCCAAGTCCCATCATCATGGAGCTACCATCCTAGAGGCTATATCCCAGGTCCCCTGACTCCCAGTCTGGTGCTCCTTCCTTGCCCCTTCCCATCTGGTAGAAGGTGTTTTCATACTTCCTGTTCACTGCCTGCCTGCATATGACAGGCCCTCAGTGTTACATTAACATCTTTTCATCTTAATCAAGCAACTACGTTTTCACCCCCTCTTGGGCTTCCCCAGCCCTCCGGCACGCACTTCGAGAATGCTGCTAATTTCAACGTCTGGCTTCCAGACCCAGACGTTAAAACGACTACCTTTCATCTCAGGTTCGTAACACAGAAAACCTCCAATATTGGGAACAGATAGCCTCGAAGGTGGGTTCATATCTCTCAGCAAGACTGCTGTAACTTTACTCTCCTGCGCCCGATCAAGGCTTTTCTCTCTGCTTCGTAGGTATTTTAATACAAATGTTCCTTTCATTTGACTGATTGAAGGTCTCCAACCTGCAATAAATGAAACATCTGATCCCCTTGAATCCAAATCACTTTTTCTTTGATTTTCTTTTACTTCTATTTCTTCATCCTTTGTTCTGCAGCTCGAGTCAAATTTCCCTTTAGAAATTGAAAGAACGTGTGTGGGTTTTTTCCTGCTCTTTTTTTTTTTTTTTTTAAACCGGGCTCTAGTGTAAGTACCGGCTCATGGACTAGAATATTAAGGTCGAGTTCAATGGCTGACTGTCTCCAGCAATGTGTTTTGCGTGCCATTGTCCTCCCCACCCCGCCCTGTCCCCCAGTTTTGGGCAATGGCTGTACAGATTAGCCTCTATGGAAAAGTCACGGAAGCTGGCTTCCTGAGTAACCCCTGGGCTTGAGAGAAAATAAGACTAAAGATTTTTTTTCCCCTGCTGAAAGAGTTTAAGATAGCCATGCACAAAGGCCTACATGTTGGCATTTGGCTACGGAGGTGAGCATTTCATTGCCTCTATAATGACTTATACCTTCTACATGGCATTGGGTCCCTAGTTTCAGGTAAAGAGCCAATGGAGACTGTCAGTCTCTGGAATGACTGGCTTGTCCATATTAGTGAGTTCAGATGGTGAGCAGCGGTCTTTCAGGAGCTGACTAAGCCCTCTGTGAGTTCACTTCTCTGGTGGTGCCCTGCGTCCATACTTCGCTAGGCTGTTTAGCCATGCAGTGGTCTTGCCTTTGCATCTGGGGAGGCTTGAGGGGCACGTATTGTGGGTACCAGGGTTGCTCATTCCGTGCTAGTAAAAAAAACTGTCTTTCTCCCTGAACTGGTAAAAAGGTTTATTCCTTAGGGGTGATCAGGTAGGTACGGGGGGGGGGGGGGGGGCAATCTCAAGGAATATTCTATTGAACGCCTTACCCTTTGACCTGCTGCTGTCCAGGGCCAGTGAGCCTTCTTCAACCTGTGCAGTCTTCCAGGCTTCAAGACACTCTCTCTCTGCGAATGATCTGTGTCTAATCCCTGCCTCTTGCTTACCTACCCACGGATGGTAGTCAGGCATCAAGATGGCCCACAGAGATCCCAACTCCTGATATTCACATTCTTGCTTAGTCCTCTCCTGCTTTGCACCAGGGTATGGCTGTGTGACCAAAAGAAACTGGTGGAAGTAATGGTGTATGTCATCTGAGAATGGGTCATAAAAGACTGGCTTCCATGTTGGGTGTGCGCTCTCTCTCTCTCTCTTCCTGCTCTGCCTCCCTCCCTTGGATCTCTGGCTCTGGAGAAAGCAAGCTGCTATGTTGCAAAAAGCCCTCTGGAGAGACCCAGCCTGCAAAGAACCGAAGCCTTCAACTGACAGCCAGTGAGAAGCTGAGGCCTGCCAACAACCATGTGAGTGAGTCTAGAAGTGGGTACCCCATCCCCTGCTGAGCCTTCAGATGACAGCAGCCCCAGCTGCTTGAGAGAGCCTCCTGAGAGACGCAGAGCACAGCTTAGCTGCTTATAGATACTGAGCCTCAGAAACTGCATGATATAAAGCATGCATTGTTTAAAGCTGCTAAGTTTGGGAATAAGTTGTTATGCAGAAACAGATAACTGATATACCAGTGAAGTAGTCCCAAGGCTCTCTGGGGTGTTCCAGATCAGCTTACTCAATCTGTGGGGCAGAGTTTCCTTACTGTCCCTAATAGGTTTTCTGTTCTCCCTCCACAAGAGAGACCCCTGGCTTTTAAAGGGCTCTTTGGCTGCCTGGAAGATGCACTGTCCAGCTTCCCTTGCAGCTAGGTGTGATTACATGACCACGTTCTGGCTAGTGGTCATATGTGGAGGTGGGATGTGCAACTTCTGGAGGGTGCCCTCACTAGAGACACTGTCTTACATCTTCCTTTCTTTGTAGCTTTCTCCTTCCTGCAGGCTGGAACTGTTCATTAAGGCTGGAGCTCCTGCAGCCACCTTGAATGATGCAGAGCAACAAGATAGAAGGCATAAGGGTCCCCATCAGGGAGGAGAACCAAATCAAACCCCAGCCACCAACCCTGGAAGTTTTAGATGGGAGAGAAATAAACCTTCCCCCTCCCTGTGTTATTGTGAGGACTAAATGAGTTAATAGATGGACAGTGGTCAGAACATGTAGGCAGTGCCAAGCACAGAGAAAGTGCCATGAAAGTTTAGACTCTAGAGCTCTCACCAAGGCCTTGCTTGACTGAGAGATCCAAATGGCTCCTTGGAAGCTTTCTTCCCTCCTAGAAGTTTAAAGCCTTCTACTGAGGCATTCTTTCTTAGAGTCCCACATTCTGCTCTCTTGTGCAGTCACTTCTCTGTATGATTGGTCTCAGGAGGTCTATCCCACCCACCCGTTCTTTCCAGTTGCTCACTCTGCACCCATAGGTTCATATCAGTTGGTCCCTTGGGGCAGGATCTGGGCTCAAATTCCTGGACTCATCAAATAGATACCTCCAAAATATTTGGCTAGATTGACCAGATGAGTGGTGGTGCCATTGTTGGGATAAGAAAGACCTGGGGGATGGCCAGGGAGAAGGCTTGGAGGGGAAATGTCAAGATTGTAGATCTGGCCATGTTGAGTTTGAGATTCAAGCCAAACTCAAACTAATCAGGTGGAAATATAAGTCCAGGGAGTTAAGGGTTGAGGTCAAGGACGGGGAAATAAATCTGAGTACAGAGCATGCTCGTACTTATGTATGTCAACAGCAGAAGACCTTGACCTTCCAACTTTGCTGACATTGTGGATAATGCTGACATGTCCAAGTCCAAGTTATTCTGGTATCATTTTTGAGGAACATCAACTGGATCCTTGCAATGCACAGGCTGTCAGTGAGGGGGCCACGTGGACATTTTAAAAAAAGATTTTATTTATTTACTGGGGTGGGGGCGAGTGGCAGAGGAGGAGGGAGAGAGAAAATCCCAAGCAGATTCCCTGCTGAGTGCAGAGTCCTACGCGGGGCTCAATCTCACGACCCTGAGATCATGACCTGAGCCAAAATCAAGAATCGGACGCTTAACCCACTGAGCCAACCATGCACCCCCACATGGCCATTTTAAGATGAATATGAATGGATATTTCTGAAGGAGCTCAGGTTTTAAAATCAGAGAGCCCTAGGCTGGATGTCTGGCTCCATCACTTAAAAATCTATGATCTCTGGGCAACTTGATTACTTTTGCTGAGCCTTAGTTCTGCCACCTGTACAATAATGACAATAGAGTTGTTGGCATATTAAGATTAAAAAAAATCATGCCACAAATAATTCAACTAAGAGAAGAGACTAATGCATCTTACTCAATCCCCCCACCTCCTGGAAGGAAAATCTTATTGCTATTTCTTGCCTGTATATATTTCTTTTATAATTCCTAAATAATGTTTTTGTTCCATGTGGTGAATGAAGGCAGGAAGGTGTTGTAATGGTACAAGAGCTTTGATCTCCAGTTGGCACCTTGGAATGTTCCAGAACTTCTAATGCTACAGAATAAGCCCAAGATGATTTGGGAGCCACACATTAGCCTCCCACCTCACTGCAATAAAAATCTGGGGAGAATGAGAGAGAGATCAATCGACTAGTGCTTCCCCTTAGCACCTAAAGGTGGCCATGATCTGTGGCCCATGTCATGCATTGAACCACAAATACCAGAGTTGGGCATGAGGGTCTCCGGATATTTATATTTACAGACCAGGTGACCTGGCTGGTAAAAGTGAGTATGGGAGCTGGTGGGTGGCAGCGTCCTGGGCCAGGCTCTCAGAAATCTCAGCTTACATGTGTAGAGGAGGGCCTGGTGTCCCCACCTGGAATGGCCTCAGCTCAGGCCCATGCGCCTGCGGATGCCCCCTCAGGAGCTCAGCCCAGCGCTGTGTTGGGGGTGTTTGTAAGCCATTTAACGTGTCCTGTACTCAGTTTTAAAGGGTCTCGTCATCCTGAAAGCTCTCTAAACAACAATCCTCTCCTCCTTCTTGGCGTCCTTCCTTCCTTCCTTTCTTTTTTTTTTTTTTCATCTCTGGATTTGTTGCAAGCATGATTAGAAACCTGCTGTTGTGAGTTTGCATGGAGGAGGTGGAGGCTTCCCATGTCCTCCTGCTTGTTACTTGCAGAAAGGCAGACATCAAAAGGCCCCGCGCCTGCGCCCCACGTGGCCCAGATCTTCCTGTATAATGTGCAGAGGAAACTGGGGCCTTTGTGCTTCCCTCACTCAGATCATATCAATTCAGTTTTCCCCTTCGCTTAATTTGTAGTTGGAGTAGTCCTGGCAGGCATGCAGCGGTGGGTGAGGAGGAAGGTCAGGATGGGAGAGGAAGTGGGCTGGATGTGGGCTGGGGAAGACACCCCAGGAGTTGGAAACGCGGGGAGAGGGAAGGGCCAATGTCACTGGGGTAAACCTATGGTCGAGAGATTGCAATAGGGTTGCAGCATTAACCCGGCTGCCCCGGGCCTCCCTGGGCCTCCCCGGGCCTCCCCGGGACTTGGGGCCACTTTCTGTTTTGAATCCATAAAACAAGTTGCTGGTAATGGATGAATGTTAGAGGCCTCTCCAGCCATTAGTTTGTGATTGCACATCCGGTTCTGTCTCTTAACATCTGGCCTGGTCCCTGTCACTTCATCTCCAGGACTCTGTTCCCTCCTATCTACAGTGGAGCTTTGAGGGGACATGCTAGAAGAATAACCATGAAGGGGTTCAGCTGGTGCCTGGAGCATAAGAGGGACCCAGTAAATGCCACTTGCATATGCACCCCTTCTCTACACCTCCTCAGGTACCGGCTGGGTCTCCCTATGCCTCGTGGACTGGATAGGGATCCTCCTTTCTCTTGCGAGCAAGGAAGCCTCTCAAGGGGGCAAAGCAGAGAACGACATGATCAAATATGCAACTGACAAGATCACTTTGGCTGGCCCCATGGTGTGGGGGGGAATCAGACTGGATTTGGGGTCACCTGTTAAGAGGTCATGACAATTATCAAGCTGAAAACTTAAAGTTTGATGAGAGTGGAGGCAGGGAGGCCCGAGGGAGGTGAAAGGACCCTGGAAATGTTTGCAGGTAGCATTGGGAGGATTTAGAAGATTAGCCTTGAGGTGTAGACAGAAGAAGTCATCAAAACGCCTCTGAGGATTGGGATTTGTGCCCCCAGATGAAGGGTGGGCCGGGTGCTGACTAGAGGGAGGAAGCCTTGAAGGTGAGGACCATGGTTAGTGCCCTCCCCAGCACCTGGTTCCTTTCCCTCAGCCTCTCTCCTCTGTCATCTTCTCCTTCCCTCCAGAACCTATTTCCAGAGGCCACTCTGGAGGGGACCCGCCAAGCCCCTTCCTACCTCGAGGCCTCTGCACACACAGGCTTTATTGGGAGTGCCTCTTCTGTCCACCCCATACCAGCTCCACAAGTCCTTCTTGTCCTTACGTGCCACCTGTCACCTGCTCAGGTCACCTTCCCAGATCTCCTTCTCTAAGTTCTTCATTCCTGGAGCATCCTGTACTATCCCCGGGTGGCCCTGCTCATAGCTGTTATCCCTCTGGGTCGTTGGTGATCCCTGGTGCCTGGGGCTGTGCCGACTAGTTGCTGAATGAATGAATGTACGAATGAACGAATGAATGAATGGATGGGTGGATGGCAAAGCTTATGCAGTCTCAGGTGCGGATGAACCAACAACCAACTCATATTATCCAACAGTATTTTAGAAGGAAGACATTTAGCTTGCCATCTCCTAGGCATATCTGCATTTTATGAGACGAAATAAGCCTTAGGCTAAAGGAATGCACCTCTTGTGATGGAGAAAATATTTTTAAAATATTAAGTGCCTGTGGTTTTCATCCAAGTCCTCTATAAATCACGGTGTCCACAGCCATTCCACCATGTTTGCTCCAATGAAGGGTGAATGCCACCTTGGGAAGGAGGATGATATAAGTCAGGAGACGTCCCTGCGGACAAGAAGAGGAAATGGAAAGCCCCTGCCTGGCAGGGGAGCCGTGAGAGGAAAATGCTAGGCATGGCCAGGTAGGGAAGCTCTGACCGCCACCCTCAGTGGGAAATGCTGGGGCCACATTCTCCACATGAGCAACACCTCGACTGTCCAGATGGGATAGATCGCTGGGGTGGGGGGGGCTCTGGTCCTGGGGGCAGAGCTGACGCCAGCAGGTGCCAGCAAGTACTCAGAAGGCACGGTACGGATAAGGGGTCCCTTCCCTCCAGTGTCACACACATGAGGACCAGAAGAAATGATCTGAACTCAGAGGAGATGGTTCCAACTGAGGAAACGGAGTCATCTTTATGAGCAAGCTTACGATATCCATTCCCAAACTTACTGCCTAACACACACAACCAGAGGCAAGAGGTTTGGGGAGACGATAAGACCAATTATGTAAAAGAAAACAGTGACATTTTCTTTGTACATCTGAGTGGTAGTCTGATTGAAATTGTGACGCGCCCCCTTCCCACCCTGTGTGGTAGCATCCTAGGACCAGACCACTTAATACTACACCATAGGATGCCTGCCCCTACAATCCCCAGCATGCCCTCGCCTCCAGGTTGTCCTCCTCCACATCCTCTTCCATCTCTTCTGTAATGGAGATGCCCAGCACTGAAGGACTATTGTATCCAGTAGCAAACAGGAAGTGGGGGTCATGGGGCGCCGAGGCTCAGCTTCCTAGCTCCCAGACTCTTTCATCTGAGACTGATGTACAAGAAACAGCAGTGACCATGAGTGTGTGTGTCTGCATCCCTCCCTGCTTCCTTATGCCCAAGGTGGGTTGTCTCCGCCTCACTTGCCCACACACAGACACCAGGGCCTCAGACCCAGGGACCAAGCTCTGTACCCTTGGGCTCCTTAACCAAGCACACTTCACCCTTATTCTCTAATGTGGCCACTCTTGCCAATGAATCCCATGCTAACTAAACAGTTTTTCAGTTCCTGGCTCATCCTCCAGTCCACTCCAATTACCCTCTGCTCCTCCTAGGAGTTAAAATATTCCTGTCATGACTTGACCCTTTTGAAAAAGTCTGATGGTTGTGTCATAAAACAATGGCAAGGCAGTTTAATTGAATTTTTTTTTTTTTTTAAAGTGCATACTGACATCTGATGCAGAATAATAATGCTTGGCACTCACAGAGAACTTTTCATCTTCAAAGCACTTTGCTACCATGAAAGGCCACATTTGCCGAAGATAGATTCGCTTTCCTCTGTGTCACACCGGATCGTATCAGATTGAATTTGGAGGGGACAAGGAGCAGGGGACTCCCTCGGAGTGCTGAGTGGTACTTGAAAACAGCCTGAAAATACGGGCCGGAGAGCTTAGGATAATTGTTGTTTCCATTCTCATTCCTCACAATTGTGTCCCTGTCGTGCCTTCTTATTTCTTTTTTTAGGGTGCATAGGCTGGGTTATGCTGCAGTAACAAGCAATCCCCGGACCTCAAAGACTTAAGCTGGCAGAAGTTGAAGTCTGACTCATGCTACATATCCAGCGGGTCACCTGGGGGCTCTGCACGAGGCACCCAGGATATATAAGTGGCCGCCATTTGAAATGATGACAAATGTCATTCAAAGGGAAAGACAGAGTGTGGGCAATCACACCCTGACTGGCTCCTAACGCTTCCACCTGGAATTTCCACATGTCACTTCTGCTCACAACGTGGCCAACAAGTCCCATTGGCACATCTAACACAAGTCTGAGACCTATCACAACCTCCTTAATCTCTCTCTTGAAACTGATCGCTTTTCTTCCCTTCCGTTTCTACGTCACTTCCGCCAGCAACTTCTCTCCTTCCCTAGGCTTCTGCAGCAGCCATCATCTGATTTCCCTAATTTCACCCATCCTTCTTCCCCCTCATCTGCTCTCCATACTTCAGATGGAGTTTTTCAGTATGTGACTCTCATGTCATAACCCTCACCTCACGTTAAACCATTTCATGGTCTTTCCATGGCTCTGCATCACAGCTGGACCCTGACCTACCTCCTGCCAACCTCATTTTGGGTCATGCTTCCCATCATTGTCCTTCTGAGTCCTTGAACCTCAGGTTCTTCGCATTGACATTGTCTTCACTTAGAAAGCTCCTGACCCCAGCTCCCTTCTCCCAGGTAGCTCCCAGCCACTCACGCCCTCTCCAGAGAAGTCTCTCAGATAATCCTTGGTGAGTCCACCTTGAGCCTCTCTTGCATATGACTCCCTGCAGTCAGAACTGTATTTGCATGGATGACTCATGGACCCTAAGTTCCACGAGGGCATGGACCTTGTTTTGTTTCTGTTCAGCTGTATATTCTCACAGACTAATTGCATAGTGCTTGGCCACTCCAGAAATATTGATGGATTGAATGGATGAGTGAATGAAGTTCTCCCATTTCTATCTGCCCAAATACCCACCTTATCTCAGGGTTCAAAGGCAAAGCCCTTTGAGTGTAGCTTCCTTGTCATATTTATCACATTTCCTTATTCTACGATCATTGTGAATATCTTTCCTTCCCCATGGTGCCTGGTACCCTCAGAGCCTTGCCTATGACTGACACTTAGCCTGTGGTTGTTAACTGACCCAGAGTAGCTAAACTCACCCTTTCGGGTTTTGATGGGGAACGAAGTCTACATGGCATCCCTGTCATACCCCATGGGGTGTGGCTCTGCCCATCTACCTGACCTCCTCCTCAACCCCTCCTCAACCCCTCCTCTTCACCCCATTCAGCCCTGCCTAGCCACAGCAAACCTTCTGGCTCTTCCTCAAGCATGCGAGCTTGTCCCAACTGCAGGGCCTTTGCACTCACTGTCTGCTCCTTCCAGAATCCTCATCCCCAGGTCTTTGCATGTCTGTCTCCCTCACTTAATTCATGTAACTGCTTAAATGTCACCTCTCCAGAAAACTCTTTCCCATCAAAAATGGCATACCCTCTTTTCTCTCTACTTAAAAATTGTTCTCTGCTTTTTAAATGGTTTATTACGGCTTTCATAAAGGCATGCCATACATTTATTTGTTTTCTGGTCCTTCACTGGAAGGTATGTATGTTCCATGAGGAGAAGAGTCATCTGTCTTGCTTGTCACCCTAGCTTCCGTCTCTTCAGCCTCTAGAACGGTGCCTGGCCCAGAAGGGACCAGTGAACACCTGCGAAGGAAGGATTTTTATGATGTTGACTCACTGGCTAGTTTTGTCACTTGGGGACATAATTAAGAGAATTAACTTGGTTGATATTTTAGTTGTATGGTAACCGGTATTTTCTAGATGTTCCCGTAAGAAAGGGAGGAATCGTCTTCCAAATTTCAGCCTAGTTTTCTTTCCATTTCTGCCTGTTTTTCTGACTCTGTCTCTCACTTTCTCGACCGATCAAAGTCACATATACATATACACATACATCTACTCAGAACAACTTTATTAGATCATTAGTTGAGGTGATGGAAAGTTGACGCTCTTTGATTTTGTTCTTCATGTGTTGTAGATTTCAAATAAATTAAGTTAGTCCCCAGAAAACAAAGTATGAATTTTGCAATTTTCTGAGAATTATTGGAACCAGGTCTTCAACACGAGATACGAGTCTATAAATATTCCCAATGCTTAAAGCGGTAATTACATTTTGGTGCTGATTTGCACGTAAATGTTTTCATATTTCCACCACATGTATGTTGGAGTGTACATATTTTTCTTTTTTCTTTCTTTCTTTTTTTTTTGTTTAAAGAACAGCACATAAAATACAAATCTTTCTACTTCAAAGTAGCAGGAGAGGAGTTAGAGTTCTAAATATTCTCTGATTTGGAATGGTGTTCCACTAGCATGAAAACCAACATTTCATCAAAGGGGCTTGCTTCAATCAGGGTTGTACCGGTGAGATATAAATTATAAATCATATCTTCTGTTTTACATGAGAAATGGGAGCTCTGAGGTGGATCGTGCTCGAACAGATGGACTCGAGGTGGTTTCATGTCTTCTGCTGCTTATGTTTTGCTTCTAATGTCATTTTCAAAGATCCCATCATTAACTTCAGAGGCACTCAGGCAAGGTTCTTTCAACAACTAAATATGGGTTTTGGCAAAGGTTCCAGCAGCCAAACAAGGCAGGGTGGCCTGGGGTGGCTAGGGAGGCACAAACCGACCAGAGAAGGGGCACGGGGAAGGGGACCGAGCAGGGGACAGAGAAAGGACATAACTCATGCCTTCCCAATTCCATTGCCTTAGCTAGAGAATGCCAGGGAAGGAATATAGGACTGACTTTAGGTCCAGCTGCCATCCATTGTTAATGCTGGGCTTCAGCTTCCCAGCTATTCAGTACTTAGAATACGAGGAGGTTGGACCAGATTGGGCTGATAGGTGTGTTTCCACTGTAAGAATTGTTAATTGTTGAAATTCTGCTCGGTAAGAAGTTTCTGAGAGCTGGGGTAACAAATAACCACAGGTTGCGTGGCTTAGCACCATAGAAGTTTATTCTCTCACTGTTCTGGAGGCTAGAAGTCCAAACTCAAGGTGGCAGCAAGGTCACGCTCGATCTGAAGGCTTTAGGAGAGAGTCCTTCCTTGCCTCTCCCATTTTTTGCTGGTCCCAGATGTTCCCTGGCTCGTGGCCACGTCGCTCCAACCTCTGCCTCTGTCTCCACATGGCCTTCTTCTCTGTGTCCTCTCCCCTTCTTATAAGAACACCAGTCATGGGCGCCTGGGTGGCTCAGTCATTGGGCGTCTGCCTTCAGTTCGGGTCATTGTCCCAGGGTCCTGGATCGAGCCCCGCATCAGGCTCCCTGCTCGGCAGGAAGCCTACTTCTCCCTCTCCCAGTCCCCCTGCTTGTGTTCCCTCTCTCGCTGTGTCTTTCTCTGTCAAATAAATAAATAAAATCTTAAAAAAAAAAAGGACAGCAGTCGTGGGATTTAGGCTGTATCCTTAATCTTGAGGTCCTTAAACAATGACATCTTCGAAGGCCCTGTTTCCAAACAAGGTCAGCTTTCTGAGGTTGTGGGAGACATGAATTTGGGAGGGGGGGACATTATCCAACACACAATACCCCCGTAGGCTTCTGTTGTCCTGGCTTTCTTGTCTTCTCCCTTGGACTCTATGAAGCTCCCCTGGATCCAGCACCTGAAGTGTTAATTCATGGCACGGCAGGTCACCTAGGGACCAGTCACCTGCTCCAGCTTGCTGAGGCCATAAGGACACAGACAGCACAAGGGGAGGGCGGGGATGAGCCCAGTGAGGACCAAAGAGACTTCAGACGTAGACCGAGGGAAGAGGGTGATTGAGGGGCATATTCTGGGAAGACTGGGCCCCAGTGGTGGGTGTGTAAGTGTGCGTACATGAGTGTGTGTGCTGCCGAGAGTAGCCTCTGCTTGGTCAAAATGAATGCCTTTGCCATGTGGCTGGGTCAAGAATGCTTTCCTACACTTAAACATCTACCCATGTTTTTTCTCTGCCTGGAATGTTCTTCTACTTTCTCTTAAGCTATATTCTTCATCCTTCAAGGCTTTCTGGAATTTTATTCATGCCTGTTGTGCTAAGACTCTCTTCTCCAACCTTCCTCTGCTCTGAAATGCAGGAGAGAGAGAGAGAAAGCCAGGGAGAGCCAGAGACCTGCAGGCTCCATTTCCCCAGGTCCTGATCAACTGGTATCCAGCTGGATTCAACCAATGGGAGGCACGGCAGGGGCCTGGAAGGCTGGGTGAAGGGAGACACCAGGGTATTTCTCCTTTTCCTCCCCAGCTGCTGATGATCCCATATTTGGCTTCTTATCTTCTCTATCACTGGTAAGCAATTCCCTGCATTAAATTCTTTCTGTTTTAAGTATTTGGACTATTTGATTGAAATACCTTTGCGGCAGCACCAAAATCCGCTGCATAACCATTGATTGATTTACCTCTCTGCCTCCCAACGAGATGGTGAACTTGCCGAGGTAGGTCCTGTGTATTACTGCTTTTTGGGAACGCCCCCAACCCCATTAGAGCCTTCCTCTCCCACCCCACCCTCTCCAGGGCTTCTTGCATAGGAGGTTCATAGTAAATGTCTGTTGATTGAATGAATAAATGATAGGAAAAAAAATCAGCTTTCCAGGGGCTTGTATTTGGTAAGTAGAGGTTGTCTTCCATTCCCTTGACACAACTTACAGGGGTTTGTTCTTTGCCTACATTGCACTTATCACAATGTATAATCATCTGGCTATTTGTACATTTATTTGATTAATGTCTGTCTCTTCCTCTTCAGGGGACAAAGCTTGGAGTAGTTTGTCTCGGCCGCATTGTCCCGGTCCAGTGCCTAGCAGATTGTTAAGTACTCGGGAAATCTTTGTTAAATGAACAATGGGTGGCCTAGGCAAGCCTTCAAAATTTCTAATTGCTTTGAACTTAAGAGAAAACTTAGCTCCACCTACTTTGGAATAAAAGGGGAAATACATTAGAAAATGAAATTGGAAGATAAAGTATTGAAGCATTTTGTTTGCATTACCAAATACTATTTCCTTTTGCTCTCACCGTCTGTGATAGGCCCTATCCAATCTGACTTGAGAGATCTCTGTTAAACAGAGCAGGACAGAGAGGAGGTTTCTTCCCAGTGCTGCAGAGACATGGACCAGGCCTCTCTTCTCTACCCTTCCACAGCTCCCCTGGGTGGCCCTCTGCCAGAGCCAGTGCTGACCAGACTCTAGTGTTCGGTGGCTTTACACAGCTGAGTCTCTCTCTAGCTGTAACCTCCCAGAGGGCGGGAGCTGTGTTGGCGGTGGCCATTAGAGCTGACCACAAACATTCCAGTTCTTTCCTCCTTCCAGCGCATAGTAGGATTGCATTTCCTGGCTGTCTGTAAAGCCAGGCCTGGGCAATGACATGTGAGTAGAAGTGATGTATGTCACCTCCAGGAGGGAGCTTAAAGAGCGAGTAGCATGATTTACTAGGTCCTTTTCCCACTGCAGTAGGAAATGTGGAAGCGCCTGGCCAGCCTGGGTCTCAGTGACTTGGAGGAGCAGCGCCCCCTAGTGACCGGTGACGGACATGCAGCATGAATGAGAGGTCAACTCAACTACTGTAGGTTTCTGAGATTGTGGGCTTGCTTGTTTTTGCAGCATGATCCAGCCTCACCTGACTGGTAGCCAAGTCTTATTCACTTGTTTGGCTCTTAGAATTAAGTATGGGGCCCGACTTCGATCTTGTGGGCTCTTAATAATTATTTGCTGAATTAACAAATGAATGAAGACAGAACCCCTTACCTTCAAAAGGAGCAGGTATCATGTAAGTCAACTGAGTAGGAAGCGAGTGAGGGTGGGAATAAAGACAGAGTTAAGGGTAGGTTGGATATAGAAGTAGATGGTCTAGCTACCAAAATGGGAACGCTGGTGCCTGTTCAACTCGGTTTCATTGGCAGGCTTAGAGTTTAAAACATCACTCTTAGGATATTGACTTTAGCAGTGCCTTGGTAGTTAAAAAAAAAAAAAAAGGCAGAAAGAAAGAATGAATACTTGACAGCTGAGATAAAATGAGGCAGAGGAATCAGCAGGTGGTGTGGATAGTATTTTTTCCCTATTTCTCCTTTCTCATGGCTTAAAGTGCTAATTTATCTGCTGCCCGCTGTTCTTATCCATTCATACATTCTTCCAGTCACTTGGCCCATAGATATTGGGAGTAGTCACAGGACGCCAGTTCCTGGGTTAGTGCAGGATGGATATGACATGATCTATTCTCTTAAGAAACTCACAAGTTCCTAGGGAGACAGACCAATGTGAGTGCTGTCACTCTCACATCCAAGGTCCTTGGAGGGATTCCATCAGCACCTGCATGAAGTAACCATACATTTTGCTCAAGTCCTTGGTGCTTTCATTCCTTAGTCCTCCAAAGTCCCTTAAATTGCTTCCGCATCCTTGGCCAGCACAGTAGCTCTTGGAGGAAGGAAAGACCAGTCTTACCGTCCCCATTTGCGAGATGAGCGGACAAGCACTGGGGGGAATAAGACACTCAGCCAGACCCAGTGCCAGAGCTGCCGTGAAAACCTTGTGGTCAGAATTTCTAGAGTCAGAGGACACCAACCTTCTCATTTTGAGGCAAAGAAACCAGTCCAGTGCGGGCCAGTGACTTCCTCAAGGTCATTTGGTGAATCAGTGTCAACATCAAGCCTCGAATCCAATTCTCTAGGTCTGCAAAATTCCAGGATGTGTCTTTGTCCAAATGCCATAGACTTTTTAAAAAAACCAGGTTCGAGCAGACTAGCAAAAGGCTCTTCATGTTGATTGTTTCTGCTTCAAATCAAAACCAATTAAATACAAGAGTCAGAAACACCAGGCAGAGAAGTGCCTTCTCAAGACACCTCGAGACCCTCCTTGGTCTGACATGTGTGGAAAACACAGACGTGAGCTCTGAGCCACATGCCGAGTGGACATCTTGCAGCCCTGCATGTTGGTTGCACGCGATCAATACTGTGGGGGTTTGTGCCAGCCTCTCTGAATGCTAAAAGTCGGGGAGGCAGGTGGATAATTCTGCAGTGGGGGAGGAGGAAAGCAGGCCTACCAGGTATCTGTTACTCGGGGAGAGATGAAAGAGGAATCAGCAGGCCCTTTTCAAAGCTGAAAACAGCCTGCACGGGCTGCTCACGCGGATGGCCAGCCAGCTGGGCGACAGGAGTTTCTTCCATTGTGGTTGACCAGACCAGGAAAACTTCTCTGGGCTGCTTGTGTTAATAGGTTGTTAATGATTGATGCGGGGGCCTTTTAAGTCACCAAATGAAAGGCAGAAACAGGGCCTGGCTTGGGAGCTGATGACTACACCAGCGCTTGTTTCGTGCAAAGGCGGAATTTTAAAACATTTATGTTGGCTGAGCTCGAGCTGGGCTACACAACAGCCTGTTGAAGGAATGAAACGATCTTGTCTTGTGTTCGCCTTCCTTTGTTCTTTCACTCAGACATTAAAAATACAGCAGGCTAAAAGGAGAAAATAAATTTCAAAGATCCTGCTAGATGTCAGGCTCAAAGAGGAGGCGAGATGTGGAGTGAGTTTGCTAAACAGATAAAGCAAGCGGGTAGAAGACGAGCGGTAGATTCTTTGGACCCAGAGACTTCACTCTGTCTTGGCTCCTCGCAGCCTCCTTGGGGGGTTTTTTGTACACGAGCCTGGTGCACCTGCTGCCCCTCACCCAGGGGTTTTTACAGAGCATCTAGAGGGCTCAAGCGAAGTAGTCATTCTCTGTGCTCTCGGCTCAGCTAAGCTGAGAGTTTCCCAAAGTAGTGTGGCTTAGGTATTTAAAAACAATAATCTTATCTGTTGATGTATAAGACAAATACAGAAGAGCCTTTTCTGTAAGCCATAAATGTGCACTTTCTATCTGTGTATTGTATATGTATGTGTTCACCAATGGAATACACCCAAGTCACCCCCACTTGCGTCAGCAAGCAGAACATGAGTTTGGACACGTTGTGTCCCAAGGATCAGATGATTTCTTTGGGAACGCTTCCCATTACAGATCAGATTTTCTCTAGCTTTGATAATAGCTAATAAGGAGGGCGACTGTATAATTTATCCCTACTGGGACACCTTTGCAGATGAAAATGTACAATGGGCGTAAGGGGCAATTGTCCCGGGAAGCTAGGACATGTGCTCACCCTGCCGATAACCACAGTACACGTGTGTGAGGCGCTATGTGCCTGATCCTCTGTTTCCATGGCCTCACCCCAGTCCTTCTCTGCCCTTCTTTCTCTGCCCTGTACCCCAGCAAGTGGATCTCTATGCACTGCATCTCTGGGCTTCCTCGCCGCCTGGTTCCTGCCGGTGGGAAGCCTCACAGGAGATCAGAGGGTCGGAGGGGCGAGAAGTCAGAGTATTTCTTCCCTCTTCCCTGCTTCCCTCCACTGATGTAGCATCTCCGGCCGCGGCTTCCCCCTTCCATGGCTCAGCTCCTGCCAGGTGGGTCTTCCTCCAAGTCCCAGCCCTCTCTGGCCTCTTGTAGCCCGGTTCCTCTCCTTGCGTCTTCGGCGCTGGGGGATGGAATCAGTTGTTCTCAATTGCTAAGTCTCCAGCTGCCTCCATATCCCTCCTTGGTTCCCACAACCCTGCCCACATGTCTGTGAGTAGCTCCCGCATTGCTCCTTAGAGGGTTCTCCTTAGAACCCGCGGAATGGAATTCCGTTTCCTGCCAGGATCCTGATGGAGGCAACTGCTTGCTGGGAGTCAGCGCTTTGTGCTCATCATTTCATGGAGTCCCGATGGTGGTCCGCGAGGCAGTGACTATTGTTATCCCCATTTCACAGATGAGCAAACCCAAGAGAGAGACGTTAAGTCATCTGCCAAGATGCACGGGTAGAGGTCGGGTCTCACGTGAGTGATGGGAATCTGGGGACAGTGAGGTGGGTCTTGCTCAGACTGATGGCTCAGGGGCCTCTGACCACATCCTAGAATGGCCAGGTAGCTCCAGCAGTTCGGCACAAACCCCGCAGTGCGGAGGAGAGACGCAGACACGTGTGAGACTCAGGCTGGCTTTCTGTAGACAGAGAGAGCATCGGCTGTCGACACTTTCCTCTTTTCCAGCCTTCACTTTAATACCATAGAGCAGTGAGTTGCCCAGACCTGCGGCCTCAGGACCGCTTGTTAAAAATGCCAAATCCAGGGCCTCAGCCCACACCTACTGACTCAGATAACCTGCAGTGTATTACCGGCGACCCATATCTTTTTTTTTTAAGATTTTATTTTTTTTTATTATTATTTATTTGACAGAGAGAGAGACAGCGAGAGAGGGAACACAAGCAGGGGGAGTGGAAGAAGGGGAGAAGCAGGCTTCCCATGGAGCAGGGAGCCCAATGTGGGGCTCGATCCCAGGACCCCGGGATCATGACCTGAGCCGAAGGCAGACTGGGCCACCCAGGCGCCCCGGCGACCCGTGTCTTAACAGGCTTCCCAGGGGATGCTGACGCCATGGCCCCTGGGCTCCTGCGGCTTCCCAGAGCTCCTCGGCACTTGCCAAATTCTTCCTTCGTCTAATGGGATTGAGAACAGGTGAGAAGATGATGTGAAGAGCCCGGGCCCCCTGCCTCCCTGCTTCCCCTGTGGGCCCCTCTCTATTTGTGCAGCTGTTAAAATCACTGGAACAGTTGTTCATGAATATTTCAGGGCCTCTGACAAATCCTGAGCCTGATTAGCAAGGCATAGAGGAAGGAACCCAGAACTGCCTGACCTTACAGCCTGTTGCTAACAGAACTAGTTATTCATTCGTCGAATCCTAGTGGGACCCCCTCCCCCGAATCCGGAAGGCGCAGGCCCTGGTAAACATGGAACCCATAGCTGATGAGGATCGTGGTTATGACTGATCTCTCCATGCTGAGAAGTTTCTACAGGATGCGTGGTGGGGACGTTCCCAATACTGTAGTTTAAGTGGGGTTCTACTCCGTGGTGATTAGCAATAGACACTAACTAAATCAAGGGAGAAATCAAAGACGTTTATTAGAAGGTGTATCAGTCAGGATTCAATCCAAGAAACAGAACTGGTAGAAGATATATATTCAGAGTTTTATCGCAAAGAATTGGCCTACACGTCAGTGGGGCTGGCTAGGTAAGTCCCACGTCTGAGGGCTAGGCTGTCGGGAAGACAGGCTGGCATTCTGAGGCATGGACCGTAGCTGTGTCCACGGGCAGAATTTCTTCTCTTCTGGAAAGCCTCCATTCTGCTCTTAAGGCCTTTCACCTGATTGGGTCAGGCCCACCCAGGTGGTCTAGAATAAGCTCTCTTCCTTAAAGTCAGCTGATGAGGGGTTTTAATCACATCTACAAAAAACCTTCACTGAGACATCTAGATTTGATTAAATACCTGGGGACTATAGGCTAGCCAGATTACCACATATGATGGACCATCATGGAGTACTCCCGAAGAATCAAGGAAAAACCACATTGAAAGGACCAGGGACAGTTCTGGAAGTCCAAGTAGTAGGAGCCCATGGGATGCTGCTTCTGGGAGCCCTTTTTAGGGAGAATAGTTCCAATCAGTTTTGACGTCATGTCATTTCTGCTCCAAGTGTCCATTCCTGAGTTTATAGGATGCCTTCAATTCAATTCAAAACTCACAGGGCTTTCTTTCCCATTCCCCCATTCCCGTCTCTCACAGTGAGGACACTGGGTCCCAACGAAATTGATACATTACTCATTGCCTGCAATACACACATAGTAGGTTCAGAATTGCTACGTTGGACCTCTAATGACAGAAAGCCCTCCAAATGCAGTGAAGGTTTCTTCATTCTTTTTCGGTTCCCAGACTATATCCCACTATAGGTGGATGGTAAGAATATGGTGTTCAGAAGTTGCCAGAATTACTTTTTGAGTGTGTGTGTGGTTATAGTATCACTGTGATGGACAGCCCAGTGCATCCATTTCTGTTTGTGTTCAAAGTTGGGATTTGCTTCCTGGACCCTCTTAAATTTATTTCGTTCCTTTAAAACATTCGCAAGTTTCACGTG
Organism: Phoca vitulina; assembly: GCF_004348235.1. NCBI lineage: Eukaryota > Metazoa > Chordata > Mammalia > Carnivora > Phocidae > Phoca > Phoca vitulina. Next base: position 8,265,911 of record NW_022589733.1, on the reverse strand, counting down.
TCTTTTTGTGAAGAGGATATGTGAAGACAAGTCTCCGACCCATCCCCTTCCTTCTTCCTTTCTCTGCCCACCTGCCACGGGAAAACATTTTCATTCGCTTCTGGTTTATCTTTCTTGGGTTTCCTTTTAGAAAAAGACGCAAATACCGTACATGTTCCTCTTTCCTCATGTTTGTTACACAAAAGCATATTATATATATTTAAACATTTTTAAAAATCGTGGTAAAGAATACATTACATAAACTTACCATTTAATCATCTTAAGTGCTCAGTCCTGTCAAACATGCTCACGCTGTGGTGTGACAGAACCCTCGAACCTTCTATCCTGCCAAACTAAAACTCTATACCCATTAAACAACAACTCCACTCCCCTCTTCCTCCAGCCCCTGGCAACCACCGTACTTACAGTTTCTATGAATCTGACTACTTTATGGAGTGGAATCACACAGCATTTCTCTTTTTATGACTGGCTTATTTCACTTAGCATACCGTCCTCGAGATTCTATATACATCTGTTTGCACCTTGCTCTGTGACTTACTATTTGCTGGAAGTCACTCCATATTCGTTTTTGTGGTTGCATAGTACTCTGTTGTATGGTTCTATAATAATTTATTCAGCCAGTCTTCTGCGGACGGGCATTTAGGTCGTTTTCAATATTTTACTGTAACAAAAAATGTCACAGCGAATAACCTCTTCCATATGTGATTTTTATTTGTGGAAGTGTATTTTCGGGGTAAGTTCCTGTATGTGGGATGGCTGTGGCAGAGGGTGGAGGCATACATAGTTTTGTTAGGGACTGCCAAGTCCCCTCTGTCGGAGCATGCCTTCCAGCACACCCTCCAGCCATCCATGAGTGTACCTGTTTCCCTGCCGCATCTCCAGCAAAGTGTGTTGATGAGTTTTTGGGTTTTTACTGATGTGATGGGTGAGAGACAGTGTCTAAGGTCTGGTTCTAATTCACATCTCTTTTTTTTTTTTTAGCTCCGGTTCAGCTGTTATTATGTTAAGTTCAATTGAGCATCTTTTCACATGTCTAAAGGTCATTTGTACACCTTTGGTTGTGAGTAACAAAATAGATTTACCCATTTTGGGATTTTCCTCTTCTTCTCCCTCAACTTTTAGAGAGGAGACTGCACTCTTGACAACCATACTTGCTCTACATAGATAAGAATGTAAAGAAGGGAACTATTTATTGCTGTTATTTATTTATTTTTTTCTGTCCAGCATCCAAGTTTTCCTTTCTTAAAGCATCACAATTTCCCTTGTCGGGAAATGTCCCATTGTGTGGAGGCTGCAATGGCCAAGTCCGCCTTCCACACCCAGACCGTGATGGCGGCAGACTCAAGCAGCCAGACATAGCTCCCTGGACTCGGAAACATGGGCAGGTGGCTGCAACTCGGGGAGGTCGTTTGTCACAAGTAACCATGGTGCTAGCCATTCTATCAGCTTGGTTATGATTTCGCAACCCAGCTCTCCTGAGATTGCTGGATTCCTGCTGGTTCCAAGCCTGCTATTTGTGGCTCTGGCTGAGGCTTCCCCAGCCTTCCGGGTAACTAGCAGCTTCTGCTACCCAGAGTCACTTTCTGTTGCTAACTCTCAGTAATCCAGAATCATTCCTTCATCTGACGATAATTACTGAACTCCTACAAATGTATTGTTCAATGCATGAGCAATACAGCTGTGAACAAAACAGAAACGTCCTGTTTTCTTGGAGCTTACATTCCGGTAGGGGAGACAGACCATGAGGGAGAGAAACAAGGATGATGGATGGAACACAGGGAGGGGGTCAGTGTGTTGGAGAAAAAGGAAGCTGAGAAAAGGGACAGGGAGAGGGGATGGGGCTGGTTGTGCACGTCACTTACATCATTGTCAGGACTTGAGATTTTCCTCTGAGGAAGATGGGAGCCATGGAAGGTCCTGAGCAGAGGGATGGCATGATCAGACTTCTTTAACAGGACCCCTCTGGCTCCGGAGTGTAGAATAGACTACAAGAAGCAAGGTAGGCAGGCAGGATCACCAGTGAGAAGACAGGAATTATGCACTTTAGAGCAGGGTGGCAGTGGAAGGTAGAAACCATTAAAAAGGTAGTTGAAATTTCTCCCTGTCCCACCCGACATTGTGTTATATGCTCTCTGCAGTACAGGTGTATGCTTGGGGAATTGCCATGGTACGAAACGCAGATTTAAATTTCCTGCTGCAGACTACAAGTCCTACTGAGTTCAAAGGAGAAGAGATCCCCATGGGTGGTTGGCCTTCAGGCTCTCAGCTGTGCTCACAGTAACAGGCAGAGTGGAACTGTTATTATAATGGTACAGAGGAAGAAATGGAGACTTTGGGCTCTAGTGGGGGAATCAGACCAAAAAAAAAAAAAAAAGCAAATAAATGAAAAAATGGCCAGTTGTCCTAAAAGAAAGGATGGAATGAGGCTGGGCTAGGAATTGGGATAGACAGAAAACCTGAGGTCTGTATTGGAAAGAAAGAGAAGAATGGAGAGGAGAGGGGTCCCAGCAGGCGGTGGGAACAGTGTGTACAAAGGCCCTGGGGCAGGTATGTGTGGCTAAGCCAGAGAAACCGAGGGAAGGAGCTTGGATTTTCCTCTAAGCAGCAAGCTCTGTTCATCTCCAGTTTCACATGCATATGCATGGGCTGCGTTAGCTCCGGTTCAGCTGTTTTGTTTTTTGGGGGTAGAACGTGGAGCCATTTCTTAATTGCTCTATATTTAGCTTTGTTTAAAAATCTATAATTTAAAAACCACTGAGGGCTGGGCTGGTAATTCAGCTTCCATGGTCCATTTACTCTTTGGCCTTGGCTGCTGTGAAAGGCCACCAAGGTGACAGCATGCGCCAGTCACGATGGAAGTGTTTGTTAGTGGAACATCTGCTCCCCCAGAGCTGGGTCTAGTTGCCAAACCCCAGAGTTAATCCCAGGGCCCCTTGTTTCAGTTTCCTACGGTGGGGGGCAGACAGGGACAGCAGAACAGCTGAGGCCCAGCGGAGGGAGGCGGCGAACAGCATCACGGGTCTTGGGTCCTTTCAACTCTGGGCTGTGTTGTTTAGCAACCACGTCCTTCCCCTCTCGGGGCCTCAGTTTGCTCACCTGTCAAATGGACTGGGTGGAATAAGAGGCCCTAGATTTAGGAGGCATTCTTATTTACTGTTTGTGGGGGTGTCAATAGCATACCTTCTCGAAGGGTCATATGACAATATCACAATTTTATTTTTACTTATTATTTTTTAAGATTTTATTTATTTGTTTGACACAGAGAGAGAGAGCAGAAGTGGTGGGGGGGAGAAGAAGAGGGAGGGGGAGCAGCAGACTCCCCGCTGAGCAGGGAGACTGATGGGGGACTCGATCCCAGACCCTGAGATCATGACCTGAGCCAAAGGCAGACACCCAACCGACTGAGCCACCCAGGCACCCCGACAATATCACATTTTTAAATGCACATTCTCTGATGCAGCAGTTCTAGCTCTAGCAGTTCTAGAGTTCTAGCTCTAGGAATCTTTCTTCCAGATGCACTCACACTTGCACAGAGAAGCATGCGCAAAGATATTCACATTAGCATCGTTAGTGATTGGAAGCAACCTGAATGTCCATCGGTACGCAACTGGTTATATAAATTGCGGGGCATCCACACAAAGGAATATTATGCAGCCTTTGGAAAGAGCAAGACAGATCTCTATGTAGATAAGGTACGATACCTAAAATACAGTTACGTCAAATGGCGAATATTGTGTGCACTTGCGTTTTTAAAAAAGGTGATGGTATAATATGCTTACAGATGCATATGGCATCTCTAGAAAGAAACACAAGGGCTCTGGTAACAGTGGTTGTCCTGGGAACCCGCAGGACCGAGTGGAAGGGAGGTTTCCTTTTGATGGTATATTCCCTTGGTACGCTGTGAAGTTTTCCCCACAGGCATGATTAAATCAATACATTAAATTAAATTCTAGAATATTTCAAATGCCTGCAGAACCAGATAGGCAACCTCACTGATGAAATAGGCTGAATGTAAAACATCAGGGAGCAGCAGGGATGTTGGTGAACTAGAGTGTCTACCCAAAGTCTACCCAAACGGACCACTGTCACTCAGCCAACTCAAAGGCGCCCATGGCCTGGGGAGGGGGGGGTGGGGCGTCACTGTGGCCAGACCGGACTTCTCAAGAGAAACAGAAATTCACATGTTAATGTGAACTCTGCTGAGGCTTAAGTGCTCGCACCTGACGTACACGGTTATAAAACCAGACAAAGCACCGCAGGTCCAAAAAGTCTGGGTCCAACATTTGTCCCTGCTTGTGCCCAGTTTGTGACTGTTTATTAGGTGACTTTCTTTTTTTTTTTTTTTTAAAGATTTTATTTATTTATTTTGACACAGAGAGAGAGACAGCAAGAGAGGGAACACAAGTGGGGGGGGGTGGGAAAGGGAGAAGCAGGCTTCCCGCAGAGCAGGGAGCCCGATGTGGGGCTTGATTCCAGGACCCTGGGATCATGACCTGAGCCGAAGGCAGACGCTTAACGACTGAGCCACCCAGGCGCCCCTATTAGGTGACTTTCAAGTGTCCTTTCAACTTCACCCATCCTGTGCCTGGGACACTCTCATACACTGCATGTATCATATCTGCATGCACGCAATGGGTCTTCTTCAGGTTAGCGCAGGAGATTCTGCAGACGGTGGCCCGGCCAGGAGGATCCAGTGATATCAGCCCCGGTAAATGGGATAAGCCCTGGGCTGTGGTAAGCACGGGATGCTTGGCCTGAGACATTCAGTGTCGGTTTTCTCATCTACGAAATGGGGACAGCCACCCTCCTGCCCTGCCAATGGTTGTGAAAATCAAATAAAGAGCCGAGTGTGAGGGTGCTTTGAAAAAGGACAGCGCGTGGGTATGACCTTGCTTCAAGGACACAGCGCCAGGCCTCCTGGTGAATTTCCTGCCTGCCCTGTGTGCTTGGGGCCTTGGGGAGTTTGCAACGCCCCCAGAGGAAGCTCAGGGAATCCGATGTCACACACACCCAGACCCGGATCCTACCCCAGCAAATTTGCAAAGCCTCACTGGGTAGTGAGACACACATCCCCATGTTCCGGCACACATCCTCCAGACACCCTAGAACGGAAGGGCTGTTTAATTAAGAACTAGGCTTGAACCCAGAAAGAAGTTATTTTCTACCACCTGCAAAATGACGACACAGAAAAAAAAATGTTCAGATCAGAGCGGTATGGAAAACTTGTACCGCAGGACAGAGATGTCTCAGCGAATCCCCACTTTTGCCACTAGTATCAATATACTTTTATTGTCTCCATTTATACAGCGGCGGGTAAATAAGAGCCTCCTTTGGTGTGGCTGAGGTTCTGAGCTCCGCAAGAAAGATGTGAGAATTGAACGGGCAATAAATAATGTATTAAAAAGCAATTATTTATCTCCTTCTCTCTAATGGCGAGTAGCAGCCTCTTTCCCCTTGAATGAATCTGTTTCCTAGACTCTAGCTCTCAAAAAATAATAATAACAGGAAAGCCAGCCTTTCCATGGAAGAAGACTGATTCTGGAGGATGCTTTGCTGGGTTCACAGAGGCGGCCAAGCGCTCGGAAGGGTAATGCGGGTCAGCACGGAGCAGGGAGGTGATTATCTATTCACACAAGACCCCCCGGAACAATCCGGGAAGAGAAGCCTCAAAGACACACTTGAAAGCTGATGTGAAGCGGGAAACGATCAGCCGTGTCTCCCCAATTACGGGACTGGTGCAAGTCTGAAGAGGGAGAGCTCTTTGTATAAAACACTGGAACGCAAATCCACACCTGAGCCTGCGAAGCCCCCCCTTACCAGCCCCCCCAACCCCCGCCCCGGGCTGCTGGATTGAGATGCAGCAGGAGCTTGAGGGGGGAATGACGTTATATCTCACACCACTAATGAATCTGCAGCCCAGCATCTGAGAACCTCTCATCTCTCCTGCCTGTCTCTCCTCGCCTCCTGTCCAGCCAGCCTCTGGAGGATCAGAACAGGAGCTATTGTCTGTGGAGGGCCAGGCTCTGGGAGCTTGCAGATGTTCCCTCTTTCCGACCTCACATCAGCCAAACCGGCAAAGAAATGGAGATGCTTGTTTCGAAACAGAAAGAGACAGCTTCAGGATTTGAACCCAGGACTGGCTACGGCCGGTACCCAAATTCTTCTCACTGAGAAAACCTCACGGGCTTCTTACTGTTTAGGGGAGTCCTCAGCCTTGGCATTCAAGTCTCAACCCACCTGTCCCTTCTTATATCTGTCAGCAACCCCGCTCTAGCACAGCCTTCCCACATAACCATTTCTGGAAAGTTCGTTGAAGCACCTTGCAAATGCCCTTTACCCTGGGAGCCTCTGCCCTCGTCCCTCCTCTCTTATCTTGCTCACTCTCTGCCGCAGCTCTGGAAACCCTGCTGTGTCCTCTTCATTGTGGGGTCTCCTGCCTGGTACTGTGGTTTACTGTGCACCTGTCTGAGCCACCACCTCTCCCAGCCCAGACTTCACAGAGTCTAGCTGTAATGACAACCCATTTTTCCTCTAGTTTTTGTTCAGCTGCTACACTCGGCCCAGAAGAAATGGCTGGGTTCTAGATCTACTCTTGGCAGACTTTGTGATGGTCGGTGGGTGAGGTCTCACTTTCCCCATTTTGATGGAGCTAACGATCCTTGTCCTGCTAACAGAGCTCTTGGTGGGGAGAGGGAGGGGGGCAGACAACGAAACAACAAATTACAGACAGTGTTTTAAACTCATCGGAGAAGTTGTGTTATTATAAATATTTACATGTTTTGAATTTTCCTTCATCACATCTTGCCCTTCAAATGTTCCCAGGGAAAGGATGTAGGGGAAAAGTATGCTCCCAATTTTTATGGATGGGAAAACGGAAGCCTATAAAGGCAGAGTGACTGACTTAAGGAAGACACAAAAATAGAAGCAGAGCCCCGGGAGGGTCTTTAACATCCTAACTTCTTATTTTTTCATTCGATTACAGGGTCTCGTGAATAGCCCTTCAGTTCTCATTCTCAGAGAAACAGTAATTTTAATAACTCAAACCCAGCACGTTTTTAGTGAGTAGCTACTTTGCTCCGGAAGGAGATTCAAAGGCCTGGACTGACTGAGGGAACCTCAGTTTATTAGTTCCAGCCCAAGAAATGGAGCCACAGTACGAGCTTCAGGAGGAGGCAGGATAGCCCAGTGGTTGGGCATGTGGGCCATCTGCCCCTTCATCCTGTTGCATCCTTGACCCAGCTGGGCAACAGTGGGCACGTTGGTTACTTGCTCTGTCTCCATTTCTTTATTATTTGTTTAAGCGCACCTCTGAAGCCTTAATCCTCGTAAAGCGCACAGAACAAAGCCTAGCATCAGTAAAGGGTCCGTAAATCCTACTGTTCATTTGCCTGACAAATCTTTGCTAAGTGCCTATAGTGTATCGTGCATTGTTTTAGGCACTGGGCATCCAGCAGTGATCAAAACAAAATCCCCGCCCTCATGGGGCTTCTAGTCACCTAGGGAGGCAGGTAATAAACAGTTTACGGCTAGAAACGCTCTTAAGTAATTTGGTTAGCTTTTCTTAATAACTGGCATTTTATAGATTATGGTATTTTTCATTTGATTTTATTGGCAGAGAATGTGAACACTTATTGGGTCATTGATTTTAAATTTCTACATGACTTGGCTTCTAAAGATCCCAATTTTATTGTCAATGTCTCATTGCCGATCACTCACTGGAAAGCAAGCACCAGGAGACAAGAGTTCTGCAATAGCCTAGAACTAAAACCAATTTGGGTTTCAGACACTAAACGCTAGAAACTCAGGGTTTGCTTAATTTAGGGTTTGCAAACTCAAATGTTTGCTGAGGTCAGGTGAGTCACAAAAAAGGCAGCTGGCCGGACCTGGGACTGGGAGGTCACTGTCACATGGGGAAGTGGACCCGCTGAGACCAGATTTTCCGGTATGTTTCAAGACTGGAGCAATCCAGAATTTTTTTATAAAATTCCCTGATTTTTGTTTGGGAGCAACAAATTCACCTTTAAGGTGAAACCGTTGAACTGGACCAGGTGTGGATGAGGCTAAACTCTTCTGCAGGCCAAGTTCAGCCCGAGAACCACCCGTGTGCAAAGATCCTTGGTTTATATCATTGTGTATAACCTTCAACTTTGTCCGAAACTGCCCTGCCTTTGGAAGACCCTGCAATTTTCTTCCTGTTGTCTGGCTCTTTTCCTGGCAGGCCTTGTGAGCAGATTTTGCATGCAGACGGTGGTCTGACTAGAGAGCCTCGTGTGCTTGGACACTGAATCCGTCCCATCGCTCCAAAGCAAGCCTGCTCTTCTGTGGGCCTTGGAGTCCATCTGAGCGTGGAGAAAATCACCAACTGGAGTAATCACTGACTCTTTGTACTTTCCATCTTTCTGGTGATGTTTGCTTTCCTTGCATATCAATGTGTCCCTCAGCAGAACGCTTAAATCTGAAAGGGAGCAAGTGTGGGGAGTAATAGGAACATACAGACGCATTCATAGTCCGTCTGGCGTAACACGGATGAAACCGGAACCCCTTGGGTCTCCTCTGCTTACCCCAGACATCCAGGAGACTTTGGCTCTTTGTTTCCCGAAGACTACAGGATTAGCGTAACTGGTGGCCCTGTCCCAGACTACAATCAGCCGCACCGCTGAGCTGGGCTCCAGTCTGCACCACTGGTGAGTGACTGGCAGAGAATTGGGGGCCAGCCCTACATGTGAGTGTGAGTGAGTCTTTATTCCTGTGTTCTCAGAGCCAGCGAAGGCAGCTTTGAATCGTAACAAGCTTTTCAGGGCTTTGGGCTCAGGCCCTCACCAAATGGAATTCAGAGGAGATGAGTTTACATTTTTGGTGCCTGTATTTCAAAGAAGCCCTTCAAGTAAACTCGCAAATCTCCACCGCCTTCTGAGGTCGAGGTTCTGAAAGTTGAGAGTGCTTCGGGGGCACATGGAGCGCGAGAACACAGGTTTCTGACTCCCCCGCCCCCTTCAGATTTGGGTTCCAAAGGTCTAGGACAAGGCCCGGGAAACTCGCATTTCTGGCAAGTTCCCCGAGTGATGCCAAAGCTGCTGTTCCAGGACCACAGTTCAAGAACCACTGTTTTAAGGAATTGGCAAACAGGTTTCTTTCTATTTCTTTTTTAAGATTTTATTTATTTATTTGAGAGAGAGCGAGCACAAGCAGGGGGAGGGACAAAGGGAGAGGGAGAAGCAGACTCCCCACCAAACAGGGAGCCTGATGCGGGGTTCGATCCCAGGACCCTGGGATCATGACCTGAGCTGAAGGCAGCCGCTTAACCGACTGAGCCACCCAGATGCCCCAGCAAACGGGTTTCTAAAAAGTCAGGAATGCATGCTCTTAAAACACGTGTTGCTCTGAATGATACTTAGAAGCTTCCAGTCTGGTAGAAATCAAATCAGGACATCTGGATTCCAACTCTGACCCTGCATTACCAGCTCTGTGGCCTTGGGCAAGACACTTGCCTTCTCTGAATCTCAGTCTCCCCACTCCCCATCCCACTGGAAGCTGAGAATAATAATTCCAGCCTTCCTTCTCGAACAGGGGTGTGGGGAGACGCCAGTGACTTCGGGCGTGCGCGTGCTCAAGACCCTCGATGCGGGCATGAGAGACCCCTGTTGAGATTGTAGGCCCTCGGGGGCTTGTGTTCCAGTCTATTCGTGTTTTTTGGTTTGTGAGTCCTCTGCTGGGAGACTTTTAAGGTGAAAGACCCTCAGAATTTGAGACGGTAAATTTCATTTTCATGACGAATGAATGAACCTTAACTGATAAAAAAAAAAAAAAAAAAACCACTGTGACTTTCTCAGTCCCAAGAACCCCTCCCGGCCTGAGAAATGGGTTCACTTACTGAAGTAGGTAAAGCTCTCAAAATAATGGCGACTTGTAGATGGTCTTAACAGATTGCGCTCCTGCTCATGTGCGGGGGTTGGTTTTAAATATTATGTTTAAAAAAAGACTGTTGACTCGAAAAATAATTCAGCATCAAGGGAGAGCTTAAATAGACCAAGACAGTAAGCAGATGTGAAAATCATGGCGAACACCATGGGGTCTCTTCAAAATGGCCGGGATTTGACTCACTGAGCACGTCTCGAGCTTCATTCTCCCGCACAGCGGACAGAAACTCTCCCATAATCAGCTCTTGATTTCTTTCTTGATGATAAACACACATTTCTTTTCCCTGTTGGCTCAGCCCACATCCATGCTGGGCAAAATTAGAATCTTTTCTCTTACATTTCCAGGCTCTTTTGCAATTTCAAACCCAAAGTCTTGGCGGAGTTGGCAGTTGGGTGTTTGGCAATCTGAGCAGGGGCTGCAAAGGGTAACAGTAGAAATGAAGGTAGCCACCTCGGGCCATGAGGTAAGTTGAAGGTCCCACTTCCTGCTCCCAAGTCCCACGATCTTCCCAAGCCAGTCTGGGGCTTAACTGGCCCATTGATTTCAAGTGCTCTGTGTGCCTAATATGGGCCATGTAGAAAAAAAAAAAAATCTATAGCCAAATTGATTATAAGTTTACTACTATCCCTCAATTCTCAGCTGTGGAGTGGGTAATTTAATTACAGCAATCAGGGAAAGAATGTGAGATGATCCCTGCTTTGCATTCTGCCACCAAGGATTCCACATCGATGTGTCAGTTGCTGCTTCAATCAAAGGTTAGTGGTGTGACGTTGTGTGTTCGGAGTGAGCCCAAGACTTCCCCAGGGTCTGGATGGAAGTTGAGGTGGAAAGAACTGACTTGGAATCCTGAAATCATGGCATGTTCCAGTCAGAAGAATGTTTAGAGACCACCGGGTCCAACTTCCTTATTGACAGACGGGGAAGTTGAGGTCCCAAAATGGGGAAGGACGTGTCCAAGTTCACTTGGGTTTTAGTGAAAGGATTATAGAACTAAAAGTCAAAGCTGGGAGGGCTTCAAGGTCATCCAGCCAAGCCTCCCGTTCAGTGGGTACCTGCCAGGTGCTGGAATTCCCCTCTGCTGCTGGAATGCTTCCTGTGACGGGACACTCACTGCTGTCAAGGGCATCTCATTTCCTTTTCTGATAGCTGGAAGCATTGGAAAATCACTATTTTATTTGTCTTCCTGTGGTTTCCCAGTTCTATCCTAGGGGACACATGAATAAATCTCAATCTTTCCTTTAATTGCCAGTTCGGTGGATATTCGAGGCCATCTATCATGTTTTCTCTAAATCTCTTTTCTTGCCCAGGACAAGAGTCCCTTATGTCTCCTAAGATTCACTGTCCGTTTCTCTCACCACCCAATTGCTCTGCTCACATTTATCTGAGTTCCTCTTGAAAGTATGATGCCTCAAACTGAATGCAACCTTCCTGTTGTCTAATTAACATGATTATGTCCTTTGTTCTAAAGACTTCACATCTATTAATTCATCCTAAGATCATGTTGGTTTCTTTCCAGAATATATCATTTCAGGTTCTTTGGTTGTAAGTGATGAAAATTCAATTCCAAGCAGTTTAAATAAAAGTGGGAATTTGATGGCTGATGTAACCCAGAATCAGAGTTGAACTTCAGGTATGGCTGGATCCAGGGGCTCGGGCAACACTCGCCTGAGGTATGTATCTCTGTAAGTATGGTTCAGCTTTTCCAATGGTTGGCTCCATTGCCAGGCCAGATAAATGCCAGCCATGCTGTCCTCGTCCCTCAGGGCTGCTATAACAATATACCACAGACCAAGGAGTTTTATAAACACAGAAATTCATTTCTGGAGGTGGGAAGTCTAGCATAGGAGTGCCTGCATAGTAGGGCAAGCACTGTTCTCCAGGTTGCAGACTTCTCATTGTGTCCTCACATGGTTGAAGGGAACTCTCAGGAGCATCTTTGATAAGAAACTAATCCTGTTCACGAAGCCTCCATCCATATGTCTTAAGTACCTCCCAAAGGCCCCACCTCCTAATACCACCATCTGTGAGCATTAGGATTCTAATGGATGAATTTTTGGAGAATATATTCAGACCATGGCACATGCCAAACCTAAATTTTCAAAGTTCCCAATACACAGGAATAAAAGAGAGCGGGCCTCTGGATTCGTTTGTTAGGGCTGCTGTAACAAGGTACCACACTCTGAGCGGCTCAAACAACAGAAATGGATGGTCTCACGCTTCTAGAGACTAGAAGTCTGAGATCAAAATGTTGCCAGGGTTAGTTCTGGAGAAAAGTTTTTTCTCTACCTTTCTAGGTTCTTTTGGCTGGTCGATTCATTAAATTGACGTAAGACAGATTAACAGGGAAAAAAAAATAATTTAATTACCTATTTATGGGCGCTCCAGGAGAGTAGGAGCAGCCCAGGCCTCACTGACGCTTGTATTGCCATCCTGAGCTAAGGAGAAGGGGGTAGGGGTCTGGGGCTTCAAAGAGGAGGAAGACAATTGACAGGAAGATGGGAAAAGTGAATGTGTGGTAAACAAATGTCTGCCATGCCACGCAGAGACCACGGGACACAAAGAGGTATTGGGTTGCCAGGCTTCCCCTCAGCTTACCATACTTAGCCCATATTCTCTGTAGTTATCTCTGGTGATAGTCTCCTTCTGGACCAGGCCCTTTAGTAAAATCTTTTAAGCGATTAGTGGGGGTGGGGGGTGGGAGATGGGTGGGGGGGGAGAGGGGGAGGGTGTAGGTGGTGGTAAAAGCTCTTGCTTAGTCTTGTTGGCCTTGATTGACTTCAGCTCACAGTAATCCATCCACACACCAACGTGGCACATCTTGGGGAGGCTCCTTCTGAACCCCTTCTGTTCCTTCTGAAGGCTGTGAGGAAAAATCCGTTCCAGGTTCTCATGGAGCTTCTGGTGCTTTGCTGGCAATCTCTGGTGTTCCTCAACTTACAGAAGCATCATCCTTATGTCTTCATTTAGGGTGCTCTCTACGTGCACACCTGTTTGTGTCCAAATGTCCTCTTTTTATAAGGATGGCAGCCATATTGGATTAGGGGTCCACCTTATTCCAGTATGACATCATAATTAATCACATCTGCTACAAACTTGGGTGTAAATAAGAGCACATTCTGAGGAGTTCTGGGACTTAGGACTTCAACATATGAACTTGGGGGGGAGGAGGGGACATGGTTCTACCCTCAGCAGCCTCTTCCATGACAACATGACCAAGGACTCTCAAGGCTGCAATTCATGGATTTCTAATGAATCACACACACCCATCCCTGAACCAATTCATCTCTGCGATGCCAGGATGGAGACAAGTCTTTCCCTAGAGCCAGTGGTGAAGCCAACACAACCCAAACCACGGGGACTGAAGCCGGGGAGGAGAGACACTCGAGGACAAGGAAGGTGCCCTTAGAAGAAGCATGAATGGACGCCAGACACGCAAAACCAGTGGACCTTGACCGCGCGAGGGAAACCGAACAAGCCAGAAGCCATGACCCAGGGCCTGGACGACAGCTGAGGCTCCAGAAATAGGCAACTTAAAGGACGGGCTTGACTTTATCCCATCAGAAAGAAATTGTTTGTGTGTGTCATGAGTCAAAAAGGGAAGCAGAGCCGCCAGACTGGTTTTGGTTCTTATAAGTCATCTTGCAAGCGGTGCTGGCTCTTGGTAGTTTTATGTTTTGCATTCGTTTCTTTTCATATTGGAAGATTAAAACAATAGCTTCTGGTGATCATCCCACATATTATTGATTAAAATCCTTGCCTGAAGACCTTCCATCTCACTTTTCAGGCTGGCGTGATTTACTTTTCTTTTTACTCCCTGTAACATATGATTAATGCTGATCTCTGGAGTCCCGGTGAGATGAAGCTGGGTGTCAGGTACGATTTGTCAGCCTGGAAGTATAGATTATTTTATGTTTCTCGAACTTTGTGGCCAAGGGAACACAGCTCTTGATTGTTAAATCCATCCACACTTTCCCCTGGGCTATGAAATGCCAGAAACATTAAATAGCCCACTTAATGCATAACCTCATTCTGTATGCTTGACTATTTTGTTTTTAATTTTTCTTCCCTTTCCCGACTGCTCACATGAAATGGGATCAAAGAAAAAAATTATCCTCACTGGATTTTGTTAAAATATTAATAGGTTAGGGTTGACTGGCTAAATTGAATATCTTTGCTGATCTCACTTGCATGTTTAACTTGTGCTTAGGAAAATATGTTTCCTAGGTGATAACCTTTTATGTACCAGCCTGACTTCATTGAAATGCATAGAGATAAAAATATGTCACGCTCAGCGGCTATGCTATTCTTGTGTGGCACTGTGATTATTCAGATGGTAATTGACCCCCACCTGTAGACAGCTCCTATTCTGTAGTCAATCATTTCATTTGATGTTAAAATATGTGAAAGTACAATTATATAATTTACATTACAAATCATGCTGAATGCCAGGGGTCTCTGAACCGCTGACAAATGCAAAGGAACCGGGGGCTGGGGGAGAGAACCCTGGTCAATAAATGAAGTGAATTACACCGGGCGAAGGGTTCAACTTTTCTTATTTGTGTCCACAACAAGAGCTTTTGTGCATGTGTCATTGAAAGAGTAGCTACGGCCTTCTCTCTCTCTGCACCATAAATGACAGCCTTTTAGACGCTTTTCTAAGGATGTCTCCCCCTCTTCTGGCAAAGAATCGCTTCTCCCATTAGGTGAAGAAGTGAGGGCTTGTCCAGGCCCGGAGGGAAAGTGGATCTATTAAAACGAAGGAGGCATCAGGTCTGGGAGGTTAAGGTGGATCCTTGGTGCGGAACCCAGCCCAGGCACGAGTGGTAGACTCGTAAACGAGGCTTGCATGTTTCCAAAGCCCAGATCTTGGCCATCAAACTTGACCCTTGCATTAATATTATTGCAATAGTCATGGCCATTATTTATCTCGTATTTAATATGTGCCCAGCACCGGGTTAAACATTTCGGATACATTATCTAGGTAACCCTCACAACACAGCTACGTGGAGTAGGCCTGCTGTCTGTCGGTGCCCTTTCCCAATGAAGAGAATGGGCACAGTGGTTACCCGGCTTGCCCAGGGCCATTGAGTCAGCAGGGGGAAGAGCCAATGGAGGCAGAGCCGGGCTCAGTGACCACCCTGCTCTTCTGGATCAGGCATCAGATGCCTCCAGGGACCACGCAGGCCTGGGAAGGTGCACAGGACACGGTCTCTAACTCAGTGGGGCTTAGGGGACAGCAGGTGAGGCCGGGTGGGAGTGCGGACACTTGGTGAGGGTGATCCAAGGACGGAACTCACCAACCGTAGAGTTTCTGGTGGACATGGACTATCCACTGATGGAAAGCGGAGGGCCGACACGAGTCCTGCTCCCAGGCTTGCTGATGAGCTAGACTTTGAGAACTCTCGTAGGCCAGTGGAGACGGCATGGCTGTTTCTCCTGTGGATACATAATGCTTGCTGCATCGGAGCTACCCAAAACCAGACTCTTGCTCTTTCTTCTGCCACGTTCCAGAGCAGCTGGGCTCTGCAGTCCCGGGGGGCTCCTGGTTTTCAGAGTGGGTGCAGTACAGTGATTTTGGGCTCCTAGAGCTGGGTTGGTTTCTGATGTGGACACCCGATCCTTGGAATGTGTTGGGAATCCTGTCCTGTTGGCTAAGAACCACAGGTTTGCTTCCAGCGCCTCTCCCACAGGCGTGAGCTAGCTTCTCAGCGACGCCCCCTGGCAGTCTTCAGGAAGACTGCATTTCTGAGTACATCACCTGGAGCAGATGCCCATCATCGGACAGTCACCTTCATGAGTTTTATATCCCATCCTCCTATGCTCTTAATCACTGAGAAGAACTGTGAAAAGCACAGAGTCTGCAAACACCAGGGTTCAAATCCCTGCTCTGCCATCTGCTGGCTATGAGATCTAGGATAAGTTAACCTCTGTTCGTCTTGGTTTCCTCATTTGTGGTGAAGCGAACACTAGTGTCTTATACAGTCACAAGAATTAAGAGTTAAGATGCGAAGCACTTGGAATAATGCCTGATAAATAGGAGAGTACCTGGGGAACGTTAAACAAATTTGCCTTTTTTCTTAAATAAAGATTATCTTTTTCACCCAATTGTATAGGCAACCTAAATTTATTTCCTTTTTTTTTTTTTTTAAAGTAGGCTCCATGCCCAGCATGGAGCCCAACGCGGGGCTCAAGCTCAGGAACCTGAGATCAAGACCTGAGCCGAGATCAAGAGTCAGATGCTCAACCCACTGAACCACCCAGGTGCCCCTTATTTCTTATCATCTTTAAAAAAAAAACCATGTAACTGCTAAATATTGTTTTAAATTCTGTCTGCGAACTCCCAATGGACTGGGCATTGCACTCTGGGGAGCCCCCGCCAAAAAAGAGTCAAGTTCAAACCCCTTGGCCTGGCCTTCAAAATCCCCTAACAACTCACCACATACCTTGTGCTCTGTTGCTTGATGTACTTAAAAAAACACAAAGTTGTTTCGTTATTTTGTCCAGAGGCAGTGTAGCCTAGTGGTTAAAGTACCCAGGTCTAGGGTCTAAGGACACGGGTTGGAACTCCAGCTCTGTGCCATCTTGGCTGAGCAACGTCATTACTCACCCCCGTGTCTCAGCTTTCTCATTTGTAAAATGGGGACAATAATAGAATCTACCTCATTAGAGAGATTAAAAGCATTAAATGAGTTAATTCGTGGAAGTACTTAGTTCAGGGCATGGCCAAAGTTGAGTGCGCCTGCCCCAAGTGTGAGCTAAGCCAGTCTTTGGTATTTTGGTCACATTTATATGTTAAATAAAAGCCCTTAAGCCTGCGTAATGGCCCAAAGAATGAAGCAGCGACTTCCCTGCCCAGGCTCTGGGAGAGCTATTTGAGGATCTCCAAAGCCCTTTCTCCCCCGCTGGAGACTGCTCAGCAGAGAGCCAGAGACTCGGGAAGCTAGCTGATCTGGGAATGAGCCGGCCATTCCTCCTTTCAATCAGAAATCCCGGCAACAGAAATCGCCCCTCCGTGAATGAGCCAGACGCGCTAGCCAGGGAAAATTTCCCAGGCACTTTCTGGAGACTCATTTTGAAAGTGAATTGAGACATTATCTTTAATTAAAGTGGCAATCTGCCCCCCATGAGTTTCCCATCCCTAGATGCTCAAACGATGGCCTCTGTTTTGTCCCCTCCCTGCCTTCTCTACCTCCTTTTAATTTCAAGCCCATCAGCAGGCCAGTTTACTAAATTGGTTTTAATGGAAATTTAGCCAGCATGAATAATAATGAAATGTAAAATTATTCCTTATCTAATGAACAGCCAGCGGCTTTGGGGTTAATCGTTTGCTTCTGGTGTCAGCTTATTTATATTGAAATAGAATTGTAATAGGATTCCAAACTAAAACTGTTTCATCTTCTTGATCATCGCTTACCTTAGGGTTTATTCTTTATCATTAGCCATTGTTCAGTAATCGCTCCCACTCTGGACCTGCTTGTGAATTAATTAATTACCTAGCTAAACTTGAGTGGTATTTTCTTTAAAAGATAGAAAACTTACTTATTTTACCTTAGCCTTGTGCTTTTATTCCAAAGCTGTCCTTATGCACAGAATTATCTTCTTCACTGATCTTGACACCAACTGATCAGTGGGGAACCAATGGGCTCTCTTGGCCTCCGGCTGTCCCCACAGATCCCCTCAGCGGCCTCCCGACAGAGGACTAAGGGACAGACAGCAGAGGGACTGTCCATTTCTAGAAACTCATTTTCCTTCCCTAGGATTCAGGGTCCCCATTTAAAAAGGTGTGAGGTTAGATCACTAGAGCAATGCTTTTTAAACCTGTGGAGGTTGTTCAGGAGTTATTGCTGGGGGACATTGGTGGACCAGGGATCGGTTACCTGTCTGGGGGAGAACTGGTCATCCAAGCAGCTCTTTCTTTTACAGATAGATTTTCTGACTTGAGTTTTTGTTTGGAAAAACAAAAAGAGCAAGAAGCGAGGGTTACACAATTAAAAAAAAAAAAAAAGTTTAGACTATGGGCCAGATTCATAGTCCCAAAATTTGGCTACATCAAAATCACAAAGGCAATAATTTCTTGGATATAACACCAAAAGCACAGGTAGCAAAAGAAGAAAAATAAATTGGACTATCAAACTTAAAAGCTTCTTTGCATCAAAAGACACTATCACCAGAGTGAACGTGCACCCCTTGGAATGGGACTGCAATCATACGTCTAATAAGGGATTAATATCCAGAAGGTATAAAGAGCTCCCACAACTCAACAACAGAAACCCAAGCAACTGATTCAAAAATGTGCAAAGGACTTGAATAGCTATTTCTCCGAAGAAGATATACAAATGCCCAAATAAGCACATTGGAAAGATGCTCCCCACACCCCTCATCATGGGGGAAGTGCAAATTAAACCCACAATGAGATACCACTTCACACCCACCCACCTACCTCAAAGGATGACGACAAAAACTGAATGACAAAATACATGGAAAATATCTAGCACTGTGAAACATTAAATCAATTATTAAGATGTCAGTGAGTTCACCTGACATATATTGAGCACCTGCCTTATGCCAATAAGATGCTCCATGCTAGTGCTCTGGGTTATAGGGACCACGTCCTACCAGTGAGCTTGCAAGAGGGCTGGGGGTGGGGGTGGGGGGAGGTAAAATGGTAATAAAAGATGAAAATGTTTAAAAGCAGGTTCGTGTCTGATGACAGGTATTTATACTGGGTTGCTCTTAATTTTTCTTCATTTAGAAAGACCAGGATATGGAAGGGGGGGAAAAAAAACCCAAACTACCCTATTTCTCAGTTTTTAAGACTGTGTCTAATTCCTAAAACACCTGGAAGTGAATTGAGCACTGGCCACCTGGATTAGGCCTGCTTCTGTTACACCCATCTGGAATTCACTAGAAAGCCAAACCAAGGCACTTCACCCAGGCCTTCAGTGCAAGGCAGAATTAGGTTGGATTATCTGAGCAGGAGTCAGGACCAGCCCTCAGCCAAGCTGCCAAGCGTTATGAGCTGTAATATCAGGACCTGAAGGGTCCTTGGTATTACCCATTTCATTCTGTCTAGGGAAACTGTGGCCCAGAAAGGTGAAGGACCCTGAGCAACACTCAGGGATTTATGCCACGGAAGGGGGTGCGATCGTGATATTCTAATTGTCTGCTCATCTGTCTTTGTACCATACCCTACTGAGGACCTATGTCCCCACGGGGGCCTCTGCCCTCCCTGTTCTCAGCTGACCTTCTCCTCCAGTCCTTGTGAAAACTTACTTTTCCTTAATCCCGTTTCTTATAACCGTTATAAATGGTTAAAGAAGACAATTTGGGTGACACAAACAAACTTTATTTAATACTTCATGAAACGGGCAGTCTCCACTCCCAAGGGTTGAGTGAACAGCCAAATGGGGCAGAAAGCAGGAAATGTATATAGAATAAAGAATAAGGAAGGAAGAAGAGAAGAACAGAAAATGACCAAGGAGCGAAGAAAGTAAGTATAGAGCCCAGCAGAGCTGGTTTGGTGGCCTGGGGTTGGCTGACTGGATCTGCTGTGTTTCCGGTCAAGTGGAACATTTACAGGCACATGAAAATGATCTAAGTCTCAGTCTGCTCATGTGGCAAGCGGGCAGAAGCGACTTCATCTTGGGCCTGGAGGTTTCATGCAACACAACCGCGTGCTCATTCTGAGTCACATGGAAGGGTCACCTGTGCACTCGGTGGGGGGACATTGTAGATTGGTTGGAAGGGCTTTCTCAGGCTGGGACCTGTGATTTCCTCAAGCAACTCCAAACAGGCAGCCCCTGCCGTCTCCCACAGTGCACTGCAGCATGGCCAACCCTCCGTCTGTTAACAGCTGGGCAATGGAAGGGCCCAGAGATTCCTGAGTACCTGCTGACCAAACTTACCAGACCCTCAGGGTCGTCTACCAGGCTTCCACAAAGGGTGGGATTCCTAAGCCCTTTCCTTGGAAACTCTGATTCAGTAGATGCCATGTGGAAACTGAGACTCTAATGTCCGACCCAGCACCCAGGTGGTTTTAGATGTTGTCTAGCTAAATCAATATATCCTGCCTTTCCCATCCTCCCAAAATAAGAAAATTGAGCCCCAAAGGTAAGAAAGAAGTAATATTTTCAAGTGCGTAAAAATTGTTCTAGGGCCCACCTACCTTTTAAAAAATCATTTATTCTCCTGCTTGGAAGCTTGGAGGAAGACCGTAGAAGGATAATCATTTCTTGGTCACTCACAACCTTGACAGCTGGACGGCTCTTTCTCTTGTCTCTCCTTCCGGACAAGCATTGTCAGTTTCCTTTGGCAACGACTTCCTGGTCGCCCCACCCGTGAGTCCTCTTAGAAAAACACCCCCATGTCAGTTCACAGGGAGGAGTAACAACGTGCCTGGGAACAGATCTTTCCTAAAATTATAAAAGAAAAACATCAGCTCTAAATATATCATCCATGATGAGCCTTCTATTTTTGATCCATTGTTGTATGGCTTGATATGCAGGAGCTATTGGTGTGCTAAGCTTTGCTGAAATTAGACTGCAGATATTAAAAGCAATTAATGTTCTTCTCTTTAGTTTTATTTATTTATTTCCAAGTTTCACAAAGCAATTACTTAAGAGGCCTTCAGAAGAAATCCCGAGAATCATTTTCAATCAGCAGAATGAAAATGTCGCCTTTTGTGATTTGGCAAATAAACGACGTGTAGAAATAACTCCCTTATATGCCACTGTGTACTATTCATTAAGGGCTAATTGCTGTGGTCTCTAAATGAAATATGGCAAACTGTGCCACTTCCGAGCCGGTTTGTTTAAAATCTGCAAAGCTTTATTATTAACACTATTTAATTATGAGAATGTCAGCCATGGAGAATTCCAGACCCACACTTTCCCTTCATCATTAGCAACAGGGCAAAAATGAAACACTTTCAACAATGAAGGGTTCATATTTCAAGCTTATACAGTAGCTGCTAAAAGGCTATACTCAGAAAATCAATTTTATTAAAGTCCTCCGAGCACTAAAGGGACTTGCATGCAGCTAAGCAATTTTAAAAACATGTCCAGGAGCCGCGACTTTTTGATTCATGTTTTGAGCGGGATTATTTTGGACTATTTTCAATATTGTCTCCTCACAGTGGGGTCAGGAGTGATTTGGGGAAGGGGCAAGCAAGGCAAAGGGGACATGTCTTCACAATTTCTCCCTGCCTCAATTTCCGTCAGACACCGGGATCTATGGAACAGGCAATCTAGAAGACAGAGACAACGTGCACGATCGGGACTAGGGGAGGAAGGGCAGGGAGGGAAGGGGGACAACATCTTTCCGACTTCCTTTTATTTTATTTTATTTTTTCATTTTAAACTCAGGAAGATAATAGCTAACTATGGATCTCAGCCATAGCTTTACCAGCTCGGGCTTCGAAGCCCGCACAAAACCTCCCCGGCAAGGCAAGTCCTGCTAACCCTTCCAGAATCATGTGTTGTTCAAATTCCTTGCTTGGCAATTCATTTACTGCCTTCCTACGCTCATCAATGCTACTGACTTTTATCTCTGAACTCTCCTCTTAGTGATTTGTGTGTCTTGTCTCCTCAAAAAGGTCTTGAGTGTTTGGAGGGCTGAGACCACGGATCCATCGTCTTAGAACCAGGAAGCCAACCAACTCTTTCCCTGAACAAGCACTTTCATCTTTAATTACTATTTGTCTACTAGCCTGTGTCTCTTCTCCCCAACCTTTTTTTGCAAATCCTCTGGTAAGATGTGGCTTACGTCACCAGAGTGTTCAGAAGAGTGCTTGGCACATGGCAGGTGCTCATTGGTGTATTCATAATCAATGGCTCCATCTCTGTGGCTCCCACGTAGCGTGGCCCGGGGCTTTTGTTTTAGCAGGTACACAGTGATTTCTTTCTGTGTTATTATTGGTGTTTCAATATTACGTAGTATTTTAGTAGTATTGTTTTCAGGCCAATTGGCAAGACAAGATGGGAACCCCAATCAGACGGCCTGGGTCTGAAACCTGGTGCTGCCTATTTGCAACCATGTTCTCTCCCCGAGGTGGATTATTGATGACCCTAAGGCAAGAACTGGGCCTTGTGCTTCCCAGTTTCTCTCCTGGTTTCGTACAGGGGTAAAGAACCAGGATTTTGCCATCACATGGGTCTTCATTTGAAGAGGGAGTTCATTCTGTATGCCTTGTGTGACCTTGGGCTACTCCCCTAACCCTTCTAGGCTTTGGTTGTCTTATGTGTAAAATGTGCACAGTAATGTCTATTCCGTAGGGTCGTTCTGAAGATTAGAGGGCATGCGACAGGCACAGCATTAGGATTGGGTTGGGCATATAACAAGCTCTATAAATGGAGGCTTTTGATGACATCAACAAGCACAGTAGGGCTATTATTTGGTTTGGGGGGGGGGCGGGTGAAGGTTTCAGTGTGAAACTGAAGTGGAGAAGCCAGGATATTTGAGTCTAGTCCCAACTCTGGCTGTGGGCAAGGCCTTTCACATCTCACTCTTATCATCTTTGAAATGGGTACAGTCCCATTTTCCCTGTTTGCATCCCCCTGTCGTGAGGCTAACAGAAAAGACTAGATCTAAAAGGAATGGCACTGTGCACAATTGCTTAGCTTCTATCTAAAATATGTATTTGTTGAAGGCTCGATGCCCACACCTACTACTGTGAAGACATGTATGATCTAAGTCCTGTCCTCCAGGATAAGGTAAGCCTAGCCCTACCCTAACAATGAACTTAACATTTATTGAGCACTGGCCATGAGTTGGCCCTAATTCCTGGCCCGTTGCTGGTTAACTCATTTAATCCTCATAACAGACCACAATGACAATATTATTTCCACTTCTCTTACCGGTGAGGACATTGAAGCTCAGAGAGGGAAGGTAATTTGCCCAGGGTCACACAGCGAGTAAGTGGTAGAGCTGAGATTCAAACCCAGGCAGTCTAGCTCTTTACGACTCTCAAGCTGTTTGTTCTGAGGTAAGCTGCTTCCCCTCTCTGGGTTTCTGGATTCCCTTTCTCCAGATGAGTGAATAGTTTTTCCCCCATGCTCCTTGGATCCCGGAAGGCCTCAGGGACAGAGGAGAGAAGTGGAAAGGGATGTCAGCAGGAAGGGTGGGGGAAGGCTAAAGGCAGCAGGGCTCTATTTTAATAAAAACAGAAGAATATTTTAAGTTGTCAAACCATTAACATTTTCATATACAGCTCCCTTCCTTGTGTGGATATTTACAAAGATCCTCCCCAGTCCAAGGCCAGATAAAAATCTCCGTATCATCTGGTCTATTTCTTGCTTTGTTTTAGTTTTTTTTTTTTTTTTTAAAGATTTTTTTTTTTAAAGATTTTATTTATTTATTTGAGAGAGAGAGAATGAGAGAGAGCACATGAGAGGGGGGAGGGTCAGAGGGAGAAGCAGACTCCCTGCCAAGCAGGGAGCCCGATGCGGGACTCGATCCAGGGACTCCAGGATCATGACCTGAGCCGAAGGCAGTCGCTTAACCAACTGAGCCACCCAGGCGCCCGCTTTGTTTTAGTTTTATGTTTATATCTTTAATTGGACTGGAATTTATTTGAGCACAGGAAGTGAGGTGAGGCTCTAACCTTGTATTTTCTAAATAGTTAATCAATTTCCTTGGCACAATTTCATTAAATCATTAATTTCCTAACTTATTGGAAATACCTCCTTTATCAAACAAATGAATATGTAAATTTGAGTTTGTTTCTGAACTTTGCCTTCCTCTGTGGACGTCTGTCTACTTGTGTTTCAATACCACAAAGGCTGTTGGTCGTTGATCAAAATCAATCTATATCCGACGTCTGCATATTAATAATACTCAAAACTGAGAACTTTGGGTGTGAGGTCAAAGACAACATGGACCCATTACCATTAGGACTTTGCATGCCTGGGCAGCCTTCCATCAGAATAGTGCAGTGGTATATCAAGGCTCTGGAAACATTGTTTGCCAGTTAGTCATTTGACTCATTGTCCAAATGGTTGGTGGGAAGTCTTGGCAACCATCATGAAACATTTGTAAAAGATAAGGGTCAGGAGGAGTGCTAAGAATGTGGGGAGTTCTCCTGGTTTCCGAGAGCCTGCATTCGCCCAATGTCATCCTGTGATATGGATTTGGGCTGAGGAAGCCACTTCACTCTCATTGGAAATCCGCTTCAGTGGAAAAATCCACTCAGTGCGGGGAAAACGTCCAGCGAGAAATTCTCAGAGCTGTTGTCCCTTCATCCCATAGCAGGTATGCATTGAGAAGTTTGAAGTTTGGAGCCAGAAGTCGTGCTGCATGAAGGGCCACCATTTACCTTCTGAGTAACTTTGGACAAATCTCTGATCTCTGTAACCCTCCATTTCTTGCTCTGTGAAGCAGAGATAATGGTTCCTGCCATTTTATACAGCTGTGAAGATCAAGTTAAGATGACGCATGTGAAAACACAATACTTTGTAGACTTTAAACAATTAAACAGATGATAGTTACAAGCACTACACCTGGACTATGATTCTTTTTAAGATTATTTATTTATTTATTTTTGAGAGAAAGAGTGCATGCACGAGTGGGGGAAGGGGCAGAGGGAGAGGGAGAAGCAGACTCCCCACTGAGTGGGGAGCCCAATCCAGGGCTCGATCCCAGGACCCGGGGATCATAACCTGAGCCCAAGGCAGACGTTTAACCGGCTGAGCCACCCAGGTGCCCCTGGACCATGATTCTTTATAGAGATGAGTTGTTATAGACCAGGTATTTTTTCTTTCATTATTGATTTGGAAAGGAGTCAGATTGTTCAAAAGTCTCTAAAACTTTAAACAAGAGTTACAGAATCCTCCAAACCCCAATAAAGAGGAAAGAGCCTGGAAGAGGCCATTCACTGGACAACTAGATGGCTAGTTTTTTTTTGCATGGCGGGATTCTTCTCTACTGAAAAGAAAAGAGGGCACTAGAGATGTTGTTACCTTATAGAAATGCCCTTTCTATTTAAAAAAAAATGCTTGAATAAAGTGTTAGCACTCGGTAAAATCTCCAGTGTAGGCCCACAGAAATGCAGTGCCTTGGGTCTTGGAAATCCATGGTGGCACTGTGTGGCCTTTTGGCCACACCAAGATTTGATGTTATGGAGTTCACGCTAAACTCCTCAAAGTAATTGTTTCCTCTCATTATCTTCACTTGTACTTTTTCCATTCTCTTTGAGCCTGGTCCAATCAGGTGGGTCTCCATCAAGAAAGCTCCTTTCAAGGTCATATTAAAGGTTAAAGCCCATGGCCAAGTCTCAGACTTCATCTTACTCAACTCCTCTACAGTGTGTGACATAGTTGATCATCTTTTACTTTTAGGAAGCCCTTTTTTTCTTGGCCTCTATGATACCACACTCCCCTGGATCTCACCCTCCGTCAATGGAAACGCTTTCTTTGTTGGAGATCTTCCATTATCCCCTCAACTGTTAAATGTTGTGGCATCCTTGAACTCAGTTCTCAGATTCCTTCCCTCCCTCTCCCATTCCTGCTCTTCCTTCTCTTTCCCTTCCATCCCCTCCCTGACTCTTCCCCTCTTCTCTTCTCTGTTCATACTCATGCCTTTGTTGATTTTCTCCTCTGGCTACTCATCCCATCTTATGACTTAAATCCCATCTTAAAACATTCCTCTGGATGAGACGTTTCTCTTGAACTTCACGTTCATGTATCTGCTTGGGAGTCTAAAAGGCATCTCAAACTTAGCGGGTCCAAAACCAAGTTCCTGAATCCACCACCGCTTGGTAGTCCTCCTGCAATTGCCCCATCTCAGAAAATACCTCCATTTTCCCAATCATTGAAGCCAAATTCCTATTGACTCTACTTTCAATATATATCAGGACTTCTACTCACCTTCTCCATGCTACCAACCTGGTCCAAACCACCAGTATCTCTTGGTTGGATGACAGCAATGGCCTCCTATCTGGTCTCCTTCCTTCCAATCTTGTCATAGTTTCTATAACACTGGGAGTCTGAATGATTCTGTCAAAATCTGCATCTGATCCTGTCATTCCTCTGCTGAAAGCCCTCCAATGGCTTCTCCTCTTACTTGGAGCAAAAGTCAAATCCTTACAATGGCCTACGACGAGGCTGTACATGAGGTCCTTCATCGTCTCCCATACAATCTCCTGTTTACTCCCTCATGCATTCTGCTCCAGCCAGCCTTGCCTTTTTTGTTCTTCTTGTCTCAGGACATTTGCACTTGCTGTTCTCATTGCCCAGGCTGTGAGCTTCCCTCAGGTAGCTGCATGATGTGTACCCTTACCCGTTTCTGGTCTCTGTTCCAATGCCACCCAATCCATGAGGCCCTCCCTGACCCCCACTGATACAATAACAAATCCACCTCCCGCCTTTGCTGTCCTTTCTGCCTTGTTTTATTTTCCTTTCTTGAGCTTATCACTACCAGATATCTATTTGTTTGTGTGGATACATAATAGGTGCTTGTAAATATGTTTTGAATGGATGTGTGAATGAATGAAGGAGGCCTGGCAAAAGCACAGATTCTTATGAAAGTAGCATCTGTCTAATGGGCGTCTTCTTTCTGGGGTGGAAGGCCACCCACCAGCTCCCAGTCTCTGGCGCCTCACACGGGATAGCTTTTCTGTGCTCCCGAGGTCCCCCGAAGTGGTATGGGGGAGAATGCAGGGCTGTCCCCAAGCCTCCGAGGTCCAGATCCCACTGATGGGCCTGGCAATTTGGGAAGGATTGAGGGTGTTGTTGGCTGGGCAGGCATTTGGACACAGGTCTTGAAAAGGAAGCAGAATGAGTTCACAAGGGAGACCAAAAGCCAACCAAGCAGGCTGCCATCATAAACTGCCGAGTTTGCTGTCCTAGGTTTGTAGAGGATTTGTCTGGACTGATTTCCTCTGGGGAAACAGTAATGTGTGTCAGCAATTACTCTTTCAAGTCGAAACACTGTCTTTATCACAGGGCACTCAGGCGCTCGCTCGCTCACTCGCTCGCTCGCTCGGAGGGTTGTAGGGAGGGAAGGGGTGATAACCAGGGCCTTCCTGGGCCTGGGGCAGGGATGGGGGTAGGAGAGGGCCCAGGGCACCACCCCCCCACCATCTGGAGGGACCCCAGCCTGGGCATCTCACTTGAGACTCAGGAGCACCCCTGAGCTGGAGCTCGGGAAAGAGAGCCAAGCCACACAGGGCCGGTTTTATGCTTTTAGTTCTAAGATAGCGATCGTGGGGGAAAATTCCCTGCGTTTGTGGAATCATAAATTTTTTAAAGTCTCTTGGCTCCACTTTTAAATTTAGTGCCTGAATAAAATGTTGGCTCGAGCTCCATATTCGATTATTAAAAATCATACTCAGGCCTGGGAGACAAGTATTTACACATCTGCCTGCTCATCTGAAGCCCCACATATCAAAATGTGGCTCACATCACAGTGTGGTTTCATGGGAAGAGAGGCACTCGGGAACCCAGCGCCACGTTTGTTTAATGAGCGAGGCGGACTACAGACTCTTTAAGACTCTTTCTTGCTCTAATGTTCGTGAGTACTCCCGGCTACACTTTCACCAAATCCATTGTTTGTTTTCTCCCTTGATTTTTAAAGAAATACATGGATGCATAGGTACGCACGTGCACGTGTGTGTGTGTGTGTGTGTGTGTGAGTTATTAAAGGAAAGATCTGGAAGGATACAGACCAGATTGATAACAGTGGTTACCTCTTCTGAAGGAACCAGGATGGGAAGGGGTTGGGTCAGAGGAGACTTTAACCTTATACGTTTGTTATACTTGTACTTATATGTTTAATTTTTTTTCTAAGAACACGTGGTGGCATATTACTTAATTAATTTTAAACCAGCACGTGATTACTGCAAATCATCCAGAAGCCAAAGAAAAGCATAAAAATGAAAACAAAAATGTACCCTTTTCTCCCACTCCAGAGAGGACACTGTTGGCGTTTTGGCACCTTTGTTTTAAGAAATGTGTCCCAATTAACGAGGTCCACTCACACAAGGTGTTCGTGCCCAGGTTACGAGGACATAGCTTTTAAAGACAGAGGAGAGGACATAGCTTTTAAAGACAGAGGGGAGCTCTGGTTTTGTTGCCAAAAGGGAGGATACATACATCCTTTCCCCCTAAATAAAAATCAACCATAAAATACCCCAAGGAGTGAGATGTGAAAAGTGTCCATTCTGGCCCATTTAAAAAAACATCTGTACATTTTATTTTGGCGGATTATGGATCATCAGAGTCCCAGGCATGATAAGTACTTACCCAAAGGAGGGAGAGGGGAGAAGTCACTAACTGGAAAAGGAGGCATGCAAGCCGTTGACATAAGGACGAAGCTTCTAATGTTTGTTTTAAAGGAAGTTTAGTAAAAAGACAGCTGCCTCCCAACGGCTCCATTAGACCTGCAAAAATGCCATAAAAACACCTGTGGTTCAGGAATGCCTGACACGGCAAAATATATA
The DNA here is from genome assembly GCF_004348235.1 of Phoca vitulina. Taxonomy (NCBI): domain Eukaryota; kingdom Metazoa; phylum Chordata; class Mammalia; order Carnivora; family Phocidae; genus Phoca; species Phoca vitulina. Next base: position 8,237,560 of record NW_022589733.1, on the reverse strand, counting down.
GATTCCTTCAAAAAAACGGAAGAGCCCATAAACAGCTAATCTGTATTTGGGAAATTGTTTTCCATGAATTTTAACTGGACTTCATCAACAACAGCAGCAACGAAGCGCACACGTGCGTGCGCACACACACGTTAAAAGCTTCAAAATGGAAAAAATGGAACACCATCAACTGGAAGAAAATTCTTTTAATATTAAATGATTCTCAAAATAACGCCCCGGATATGAATGCATGTACAATGGTGATTTAGAATGTTTCCAAAAAATCACAAAAGTCGAATGAGAGTGTGGGAGAGCAGCGGACTCTGCCCCCGTTTTGGAATGAAGGGTGATTCTGGGTTGAGAGGAGGAGAGAGACCGGCCCCAGAGTCAGGGACTCCATACTGAGTGGGAACTGACCAAGAGGAGTCCTCAGCCAGACCACAGCCAGGACTCCTGACACACACATAAAGCAAACCTTGGGGGTAGCATCCGGATGGTCACTCTGCCCCCTGCTCTACCTAGCCTGCAACTCTGGGTCTTTGGGAGCCCAGTTCCCATTCAAGGAGCCTCCCAGTTTATGTGCCAGTTCTGGGTAACAGGAGGAGTACGTAAGGGCTTTGGGGTAAGGGTGTGGGGGCCATACTCTTAAAGGCAGTATCTCTGTTTCTTGGCTTTACACACTGAATCTGTCATTTTAATCGTCTCCATAGCAACTCTACCCTCATAAACATAATTTCCCTGCTGGAAAAGCTGGGTCACAAATGAGAAAGACCTGATTCAAACACTAACCTCTTCATCCTGAAAACGGATTCATCATGGCTCAGGGTTAGCAGGAATGTCAAGGGTATCTAGTTCAACCCGCACCTGATGCTTGAATCTCCCGGATGACGTCCTGTTAGACACTTTCCTCTTACACGCCCACAGAGGAGGGGAACTCATTACCTCCTCACAGCCCAGAGTCGAGTGAGTCTCGGTAACTTTTCCTCCTACTGAGTTAAAATCCAGCTCTAAAAATCCTTCATCCAATGGTCTATGCTGTGGGGTCTCCATGACAACAGGCTGTCACATCTCCCTGGAGTCCCCCTCTGTATTTCTTCAACTGTTCCTCACATGTGTTCTTCTAGGTCCCTTTTCTGTGAGCTCATTGCCACACCCCCTGCTCACCCCACCTCCCTCCACCCTGCCTTAGCAGAGAACCCCAGAACCACTAATGGGTGTCTACAATTCAGATGTTCAAGGCAATTTATGGCACAGACTGCATTAATCAGGACTCCTTCCATAATAAGTGACAGCAACCTGGCTCAAAAGCGCTTGTGTCAAAATAGGGAGTTGATTGGCTCACACCACGGGAAAGTCCAATGGTGGGTCTCAGGCATGGCTTGATCTATGGGCTCATGAATGTTCTCAGGGCTCAGGCTCGTTATCTCCATCCATCCCCTGGGCTTCTCTCTGTGGGCAGCCAGAGTGGCAAGATGGCTGCCTGCGGCTCCAGACTTGGGCTCTCCCACCTCTGAGCCTGGCTGAGGAGAGGGCTCTCCTCATGGTTTGGGCCAAGGTTCTGGGTCTGATCATCACTGGCCTGAACTGAATCCTGTGCCCATCCCTGTACTGATAATGGAGGCCACAATATTGTGGAGCTCTGACTGACTGGGCGTGAGTCAACCCCCCACCCCTGGAGCTGGTGTTGGAGTCAACTCCCCCCCAAACCCATGAACCCAGAATGGGATTTGCCAGAAGAGAAGAGGAGTCCAGTTACCAGAAGGAGGGACAAGGGAAGCTGGGGGCTTGAATGGCCCTTACTCCAACTGAAGACATGCAGCTCCTGTTCAGGGGTCACTGACGGGGACAAAGAAAATATTCTCGAAGAGTTAAGGAAGAGCCTTGGCGGGTCATCTCTGCGGGTTGGGAATGTCCTTTGTAAGCACAGAAACAGCCAGACTCTCCCCTGAGGCTTTTGATAAAAGCTTTTCCTCACCAGCTCCTCAGCTTTAGCACCATCATTCACAGCTTTTGGGTTGTTGCCACGTTGTTCAGAAGGAAAGTTGATTTTTACACCTAAATTAGGTTACTTAAAAAAAAAAAAACAACCCCAACACTAACTACTCTTCCTTTTCCCACCCCCTCCTCACTTTGTTCGAAGACGATATTCCTTCTCTGGGACCCACGAGAGACTCTGGGCTCTAAATGCATATCATGAGGATAGGAACTGAGTCCAAGTGGTGATACCAACATTTTCCTAAAGAGTGCTGTTACCAGAAGGTGGGTGGTGCCCGGGCTCCAGGTGGGGCTCTGCTAGGAAGTGAAAAAGAGCTCCTGTGGTCATGAAAGTGAAATCCCACTGGACTGGCTTCTTCCCCATGGGGGGGGGAACAACAGTTTTGGGGACAGGGATCAACAGCAATGAGATTGTGCAGTCCCCAGTGACCAAGGGCCAGAGCCACGTGACCCTCAAGCCAAACTCGTGTTATTCTAACGTTTCGATTAAAATTCTAGAAGACAGGTGAGGTGTTCAGTGACTACAGTGACAAAACATCCCAGGTACACAGGCACCACCCTCTTTCAAGCTTGTTTGACCGAGACAAACACCCCAGGAGAAAAAGAAGTAAAAAGACTTAACCAGGCGGTTCATCAATGAATAAATACGGATGGAGATTCAACCTTCATAGCAATCAAGGGGTTTAAAACAACAAGATGCAATATTTTGGGCCTATCTAAAAGCTAAAGGTGTCGAAAGCAATAATGCCCGGGGCTGTTTGAAATGGGGGCACGTCCTCCTCCTGTATTCTGCTCAGGAGGGTATGGAGTGGTCCAGCTTTTCTGGAGGGCGCTTCGGCAATTTCTACAAAAAACTTCAAAAATATGCATGCCCTGTGACCTGGCAAGTCAACATTTAGGAATTATCCTGAAGCAGTTATCATACATATTTATAAAACTTTATGTATATGCATAATCACTGAAACCTTATTTGCAGTAGCAAAAAATTAACCAACTTAAATTTCTAATAATAAGAGATTGGTTAAAAGAGCCATGAAAATCATATTTTAGAAGAATCTGGTGACATGGGAAGTGTTTATAATATACCTGATATTAATAAACAAATTGTGTGTATGTGTGTATGCATGTATGTATGTGTGTGTGGATATCTGGGAAAAAGATTGGAAGGATAATGTCCAGAATCTTAACCATGGTTATCTCTAGGTTTGGGATTATGGGTGTTTTTTTGTGTGTATTTTTCTATATTTTCTATCATAAAAAGCAATAATGTCGACAAAGGCTATTATTGATTGAGGACTTAACACATGCTGGGCATTGGGATAAACTCTTTTCACAGATTAATTTACTATACCCACTACCTTATGAGAAAGGTCTTATAACTGTACCCATTTTACAGATGAAGAAACTAAGAGGATGTGCCCACTCAAAGCCCATGCCCGTCTTCTAGTCTGTGCTCTGGAGCCCAGCTTTCTCTGCCAAAAAGGCCCTGTTGTGGGTGAGCCTACGGAGCAGGGCCCGTGAGGACAGTGGGAGAGATTCCTACCTGTCATCCTGGTCCTTTTTTGTTAGCTAATGCTCACCTGGTGTGTATTCTGAGCCTTCTTCCCCTGCCCTTTTTTATCCTTTAAGAAAGAAGTAGAGAGCAATGAAGGAAGCACCCTACTTTGGCTGTCTGACCTTGGGCAAGTCACTTCCCCTCTCTGAGCCTCAGAGTTTCCAGCTGGGGTTAAACATGCTCTCATGCTCAATGATACTATTCACTAAAAGAGGATCTCTTTAAAAAAAAAAAAAAATCCTCAGGGGGATTGGTAGGAGCTGAAATAAGCCAGTTCTCTTTCTTCAGGCTCCAGACCCTTGGAGCCTTCCGAGACACAATTTATGAAATCCATTCATTCATCTGCTCATTCATACCACTAACGCCTGTGGGCCCCTTTCACGCATACATTCGTCTTCGATCCACAAGGGCCGTACAGACTAGGTGTGTATTAAACGAGTCGTTATTGACCTTCTGATTTCGGGAAAGAGGTACATTTGTATATAGTTTCATCAGCCGCGAGATGAGAAAAATCAAAGACAATGAAGGTTTTGTTGGTGTCCTTTTTGAACCCTCCTGGTGAGTTTAGTTTCAGAATCAGCTCTTGTTTACAATTAGCAATAATCGCGCCTCGCATAAACCTCATTGGCTACGATACTGCCACTGCGCAAAGCTTCAGCTCTTGTTTAATTCGCCTCCGTGCCCCCACCTGCTGAGCACACGTGAGGTCCTGTGGGTAGCACCCGGAGTCGGCTGGTATCCGCAGTCTATGCATGTATTCAACCGAGTTCTAACCCCGCTATCCCGCTGCACGGACGCTGATCAGGTGGCTGCCAAGGGCGTACATTGCATGCAAGTGCGGGGTGCAGGGGAGAAGCCTAGAAAGAAGGGGCCCTGGGAGTACACATAACCCCATGGGAGTGAAGGAGCACTTAAGCCCCATGCTTAAAACCCTCCAACAGCAGCCCTGGGAATTTAGGCTAAAATTCAGACCCCTCCCCTGAGGCCCACAGACTGAAATCCTGCCCACACGTCTGATGTCCCCTCTACTCACCTCTCCAGCATTTTCAGCTCTAGTGCCCCAGGCTTTTTTAGACTGCAGGGACCGACCAGTCTTATTCTCACCCTCTGACCTTCGCCACTGCTGTCCCTTCTGCCTGGAATGCTCTTTTTCCAGATCTTCTCAAGGCTGGCTTCTTCTGGAGGCGACATTCAGGTAGCCACAAAAAAGCAAGGGACCTGGTTTGTCTCCACTGAGGATCCCCAGCACCTAAAACAATACTTGGTCCATAGCAGGCCCTCTCGGTAAACTTTTGAGACATGAAGATTTCTTCCAGGAGACATCCCCGAGGTCTGCCTGGAGGAGGGGGCATGTGAGTCGGGCCCGGAACACTAAGCAGGTCACTGGGCCTCCCTTCCTCTGGCCTGCTTCACATTTTTTCCATCTGGACACACGCTTTTTCCCAGGATGACCTCATCCATGTGTCTACTGGACCTCAGCTACTATCTTTGCCCCACAACGCCGTTTCGCGGTCCCTCCTTTCCCCTCCTTTTGTCCATTCTCAGCTGTCCTATTTCTGGTGCTTAATTACAGTCCTGCTATGTAGACAATGATGATGCCATCATTCTCAAAAGATGATTGTGTCTGCTCGCTCTTTTGTCCAGAGCAGAAAGACGGCAAGACTGTCCAGGTCAGAGAAATGAGTGTTGTATTGGTTAGAAACCGTTTCGGGGAGCACTTGGAGGACACTGTCCCCAGGCTCACCCAAATGGCACACGTAGCTTCTGATCTTCTCTGGGCAGGATGTCTTACTAAATTAATTACAATTTTTAGACCCAAGACCCCCCTTTTTTTAGAAGCTTTTAAAACAGGTTGTGTTTTGTTTTGTTTTTGATTTAAACGACCGGAACTGGAGTTTTTCCCGCCAGCAGCAAATTTAGACACTAAATAGTTTGGGTGGGAAATGTGCTCTCGCGTCCAGCTCCTGTTTAGGATCTGGCAAAGAGAGCCGTTGCTTTCATTGGACACAACAGGCAAAGGGCCAGATGCTCAAACTTTTCAAGGCCCTTCAAAAATGGCTGGGGATGCAGGGGGAAAAGAAGTCACTGGCTCCAAAAGGAGAAAAGGAACACGATCACCTGAAAATAAATAATAATGTTATAAACAGAACCAGAAAATACTTTCCCGTTCTGTACGTGGGGCGGGGTGGGGGGGAACCCAAAGAACCCCAGACTTGCATCTCACGTGGGCCGTGAATGTATTTTGCTTGATACGGCCTCGGAAGGGACAATGCAAGGAAGATCAGTTCGGTCTGTAAGGAGTCTTTCAAGGCCTCGCTGCTAAACAGGGTCGCCATTCCCTGGTCTCTTGACCCCTCTGGAAGCCCCTTGCATGCTTGGAAGAGAAAGCTTTTGTGGTGGTACGGGGAGAGGCTTTTATTTTTCCCCCATAAATCGGAGAGTTTAAACTTCACTGGCAAGAGGAAGATTTAAGAATTAAAATGATGAAAACTTATAAAATCTTTCCAACCGGACTGTAATTGCAGTAATAATCCCCTTTGTTATAGAAGCTACTGTATTATGGGTGACCTTGACTTCTATTATGTACTGTTACCTTTAGCTCAGAATCTATAACTCAGGGGACTATTAATTATCTTGCCATAAGTGCCGGCCTGAGTGGGGGGACTTTCTGGAGAAGTAAATGCCACATCAATATGAAGTGGATCTTCTCGGCTAGCCGCTTGACGGCTGTTATCAGTGATTAGGGTTCAGCAACCCATGGTCAAAGCCAAGAGATTATTCCTGCTAAGGTTCCACGCCGCCTCAAACTTTTCTCACTGCTGTGACCTCTATCTGTGATTTACCCCAGTGTGCAAAACAAAACAGTTTACATATACAATTTAAACACTCCGACTTTTCCCATCAACCACATCCCTGGGGTGTGTGCTCTGCTGCTCAGAGTTTTGTAAAAATAAAACGCTGTTTTCAAATATTTTTTTCCTTGGGGTATTTTTTTTTTTTTTTTCCAGTTGATGGTGGAATTAGGTATTCCCTGTGGATTTAGGTATTCCCATCTTCTGTCCTTTATTACCATCAGGATCGAGGATGTTAATTAAGCCTCTATCCAGCTCAATAAGTGTGGAATATGCTATGTTGGGGGCAACACGAAGAAGATTATTTTTTTTTAAATGAGCTAGAAATCGGGCAAAAGAAGGGCATTTTGTTTGCCATCATTTTCTTAAAAGGGCGAGCCGGAGCTGATGTTCTGACTACCCGGCATCCGTTGGAAATTTTATCCTTCGATTTCAATCTTCGGTTACAGCCAAGGAACTATTCCGAGAAGTTCTCAGCGATCTTGCCTAACCCCAAAGGGAAATTTCCATCTCCCCCTCCCCAACGCCCTAATTGAATTTCGGGGTCGGTTATGTTTCGCATAGGCATCCACCCCACATCAATGGCATACATTCAAAAAGAGTCTTATGGAGTGGATCAGATAAATATGGGCTGCAAATGTGCTGATTTACCCCAGCTTGTAAAACAAAACAATTTACGTATACAATTTAAGCATTCTTTCTAGTTTTTCATAAACCACATCCCTTGGGTGTATAATTGAGATTTCCTTGCCACCCAGAAGATAGCGAGATAGTCCGCTCCGCTTTGTTCCTCTTCTGCGGGAGGGCGGCTGGAGCCCGGGAGCCGCCGCTTAGCAGCTTCGGATTCGCCGCTGACAGATGCTGGACCCGCCGGCGACGCTAGGGAGCAGACTGACACCAAAGATCGTGGGTGTGCGGCAGACACCCCAGCTGCAGAGGCGGAAGCCCCTGCAAACAGAAGCCTTGTCAGCTTCCTTCTTTACTGAGGCTCTGTATATGGCCAAAGAGTGGGAGAAGCTGAAGCGAGCACAGGGGAAGGGGACGCGTTTCATGCTCAACGGGCTCGGCAGGCTTGAGCCAAACTGCCCGGAACAGGGACCTCGTATAAGATGCAAGAGCCACGGCCAAGGAGGAAGGGGATTTTTTTTTTTTTTTTTTTTTTTTTCCTATCTTGGTTCTCCGGTGGTTGAGCCCTGGAGGAGAGGATGTAGATCTTCCCATAAGTGAGGCTGGGGCCCGTCCAAGTACCTGAAATCTACTTCCATGAGTCAAAGGATTCGGGGAAGCTTTTTCCTAACGGAGATCAGAATAAACCCTAGTGAGCCAGCCGATTCTAATCTGTAGGGGAATCAGTAGGGGAATAAACGAGCAATGAATAACTAGCGAACTAAAGAATAAAAATAACAGCCTACAGTGGAATATGAAAAGGGACGAATTAGATTGTCAAGTGGACGAAGCAAGTTGTAGATTTTACAAACGCCCTGGTGATGTCTATGCTTGGCGCCTGGGGCCTCTACAGAGGTGGAAAATGTACCGAAATGAGGGCGAGAAGGAGACGTACAACGTTCAGTCCAGTCTCTGGAGAAGGTGGAGGGGAAGGAGAGGGGGAGACAGGGTGGGGAGAAAAGAAACATCAGTTTTATGTGCATTGTTTTATTTTTATTAAAGTAATGTGAAGCAAATATGACATTTAAAAAATATTCGTTCTTTCTGGGTTGTGAAAAGTGGTTTGTTTTTATTATTCTTTGTACCTTCCTGTATTTAAAACAATTTTTTTTTTTTTAAGAATAATAACTGGAAACATGGATGTGTCAATCACAGACAGAAATTCACTTTCAAGGGCTTAGGCCTTAGGTCCATAAGCCCCCAAGTCAGACTAGGGCTCAAAAGTTGTAGAAAACAGTCACCTTTATAATTTTAAATTGCACCATTTGGGTATAATTGGGTCCCTTCCCCCCTTCCCCTCTCCTTTTAGTCAAATTAAACTTATTGATTAGAACCCATTAGTATGTAATGGATTGTTAATTTGACTCTTTTTACAAATCATATTTATCTGCACCAATAAAATATTTGGATTTAATATTCATATGTCACATTTATGGTGATGTTGATTGAGGGCCAAGCAATTTGAAGTGAAAGCAGACACCTTGTCCTTTACTCGCGCAAGGGAAAATGCACAATTAGCTACACGAACGCTTCCAAAGGTGGAAGGCTTACATAGGAAAAAAAAATTTAGAGCAAAGGAGAGAAATGTCCCCCTACTTTTTGTTTTGTTTTGTTTTGCCAAGTTGAGAGAAACTCCATGGAGTACCTACTCTTCGGCAATAGAACAGAAGGGGGGCACCCCAGTGTGGTATTCAATTTATTTGTAATGTGGTTGCAAAGTCTCTGCTGGGAACAAGAATCAGATTTTTGGCAAACATCAGTTGAGCTGCGGCCTCTTGTAGTCATTTCTCTTATTGAGGAAGATAGAGCCCAAAGAAAGATCAACTCCTTGCCTCCTTTTGCTAGCACAGGGCACTTAAGCATGCAGGTGCTTAAAGGCAAAACAGGAATATATTTTCTGCGTAGTTCAAACACAGTATGTATTAACTGAATACTGCAGGTGATATGGCTGCTGGGGATGAAGGACAAAATATTGAAAACTGCTACCATTTAATGAGTGCCTACTCGCTGTGTGGCTCTTGGGATGGTGGTAAAAATATTTAACAACTAATACAGCATGAGCATCAACCAGGTAGAGTGGATGTCAGCTGAAAACAAAGCAGCCGGTAAGTCTTACTGGTGTACCGCCTGAGTTTCTGTCCTGCTTGTTTCTCGAACAGGAAATGCTATATCTAAGTCCTTAATGCTCAATTATGGGAGCTGTATTTGTCTGGGCTAATAATGTCTTTGATCTTTCTTTCTTTCTTTCTTTCTCTCTTTCTCTCTTTCTCTCTCTCTCCTCCCTCCCTTCCTTCCTTCCTTTTTTTGCTTTTAAAAAATTCTATTTTTTATATTTGTACCAGGCATAATGCAGATAGTTTTCCTGTTTTGTTTTGGTTCTTGTTTTTTGCAAGCCATTCTAAACCTTTTGGGAAGCAGGCAGGGTATACACGGTGTAAATAAATAAAAAATAAATACATGCTTTTCCTGATCCTGGCCAAATCCCATTACAAAGAGAACCAAGGCACCTTCAGAATTCCTTTATTGCCTAGGGGTTGCCCTATCAATATTGTATAAAGCAAGCAGGTCATTGGCTAGGCCTTGGGATTCTTTCTGTTATTTCAAGGGTTTGGGATGATATTTGTTGTAATGAGAGCCAATCTGTAAAAACAAAATTTCTTTTTTTGTCAGGTGGTAACAAAAAAAAAGGTTTGCACAGCCAGTGATGGGCAATGACAATATTTGGTCTATGGTCTTTGCAGACAAAGAGCTTGGCTGGTCATCATTAACGATGGAGCATGATTGCTACAACTTTTTTTGACAGCCAGCTTCGGTAGAAACTATATACAGCCTATTGTCAAGTCATTTTACTGAGCTCAGGAAATTTCCATTTGTCATTTAACAGCCATGTGTCAGAAGCAAGATGCTTTGAACACGAATTGTGATTTGTTTTTCAGTTATCTTCTAAAAATGCATGCCCTTCCACTAGTATGAAACGACCTAATTTTTTAACCTTTATTTAAAAAAAAAAATTAACATCCAAGTTTTCAGATTGAATAGCATCTTCATTTTTTTTTCCTTTCTAAGAAACCCAACCCCCTTCATGAGCAGTCATTATTCTAGATAAGTATATGGCGAGCCAGGATATAGAGAGGAAGCTGGAAGTTTCCCTGGACTCAGCAGAAATTTGGTGTCAGAGGCAGAAATATCCCCTTGTAAGTGCCTGGCTAATAGTTATATAGTTCCTCCTGCTCTCTGCCCACGTTCTAGGGGACAAGGTGACGCTATGGCTCTGGACTGAACTGTAAAATCCTAGAAGACAGGGAATAGATTGCATTTGTTTATTTCTCTCTGTAGGACCTAACAAAATAAGCATCTGTCGATTACATGGTAAATTCGGGGATGAGAAATATTCTTTTTAAAAAAATTTTTTAAAGATTATTTATTTATTTATTTAACAGAGAGAGAGAGAGAGAGAGAGCATAAGTAGGCAGAGCGGCAGACAGAGGGAGAGGGAGAAGCAGGCTGTCTGCCGAGCAGGGAGCCCGATGCGGGGCTCGATCCCAGGACTCTGGGATCATGACCTGAGCCGAAGGCAGCCGCTTAACCAACTGAGCCACCCAGGCGCCCCAAGAGATATTCTTAAAATCTTGACCGAATTACCTCAAGCTCTGGCATCCCTGTTTCATCATAGCCGGACCCAGTGTCATAGTATTTTGAAGATTATTGAAATGTTGGGTAGCCCTTCTGCTGTTTGGCTGTTGGAGAGACTGACCAATGCGGCGAAAACATTTCTAAAATATATAATAATGGTATATGTGGTAAGTTATACTCCCTCAGGCAAAGATGTTGTATAAACCACCAAGTATTTGGCCACTGCAACACTGAAAACATCTTAAGACCCTTAAATACCATGAGATTTATCAATATTTTTAGTAGTTAAATGAATTTAGCTTTGAAAGTTGCCCAATATTCTATGAGGTTGGAGATTGGAACCTGTTTTTCTTTTTTTGGATTTGAATGTGCTTCATTTAGGTTGATGCAAGCATGTTAGTATGGGTGCTTAATGGCATATCATAAAGGATTTAACTTAATTCCACCATAATGAATTAATTCTCTCAGTGACACTGTTTTCATTATAGATTTAATGACATCACCTTGGCCAAGATTCAGGAATTCAGAACTCTGAGTTACTCTGAATTATCTGAAAACGAAAATGGAAAGATGATTCTGCTTTGTGTCTACGTGTACTCCAACTGCGGATAAGAACGTCTATTATTTTGAGTAGTCGAGTTAAAAATAAAACTCTTAACACCAGTGAGGAAATTGGATTCCGCGTTCTCTTAAATTGTCTTTAGGGACATTCATTTTATAAAACATGAAACCAGGAGGAAGAAGAAAGCCCTAGCGTTGCTTTTCATTCGCTTATGTCATGATTATTTGTTGTAAACATAAATGGATAAATATGCAATCTCAAATCATAATTCAGAAGCAAGTTTTCACCAGCTAAAGAAAAGAGGGGAGCGGGTGTAAAAATATTTATGTTGCGTTTTCGAGGACTGTGTTTGATTTCCTTTCGGGTTTGTTTATTTTGTGGAATTAGAGGGATGGTGCCTCCTATTCTTACAGGCTTGTATTGTTACCCCAGGAATGCTTTGGTAGAAGCAAAATTAGAAACAAATTTCGTGTGTTCTCCAGTGCCTTTCAGACCTTAAAGGACAGGAACAAAGTGTGGTGGTTTGTCATGAGAACCCCAGGAAGCCACAAGGAAATGGAGCTTACGAACCAAATTGCTCAAAATGGGAAAGAAATGAAAAATGTGCAGCAGATGCTCCCAGCCCAGAAGTGGAAGCTTCAGGAAGAGGGGACCACCAGTAATGCTAATTGGCCTCGAACAAGGACTGTTGGCGCTGAGACATGAGACAGAGTCCTGTTTCCCTCTGATTCTGTTCCATAGACAACTTTCCAGGATTTGAAATTGATAATTGTAGACACAAAGATACCCTCGGCCTAATGTACCAGCTATTGAAGTCATGGGCGTCACCCCACATGTCTGCATGCGCGCAGATGGTTCCTGCCAGGTTCAATCAAATTGGAAAACCCAAAATCTGTATTTTTTTTTTCTTCAGACTATTGAAAGGCCCCCGTTGTCAGTGCCCTGGGTGTTGAAATGAGAAACGTTATGCTGAGTTTTTTTAGAAGTGTTTCTTATGCTCGTAGACAAGCGACACCCAAAACTTAGTTCTTTGGGCTAAATTCTGGGATGGGAAAATAGAGCCAGACAGTAGAAGAATCAAGGCGGAATTAGTGAAATGCTTTAGCAGAGCACATGTAATTTCTGATTTCCACCTGTCAACAGAACTTCTCCTTTAATCAGTTAAGTGTTTGTTTATTAACTTAGTGATTTCCAAACATCACACAGGTATGATTTTTGGGTACATCCAAGTACCTCTTGCACTGTCATTTACCTGTTTTTCTGTTTAAACAGACTTATATTTTATTTATTTATTTTTTAATTATTTAAAAAGTATTTATTTATTAGAGAGAAAGTGAGAGAGAAAGCATGAGCAAGGAGGAGGGGCAGAAGAGAAGGGAGAAGCAGACTCCTTGTTGAACAGGGAGCCCAACACAGGGCTTGATCCCAGCACTGTGGATCATGACCTGAGCCGAAGGCAGACCCTTAGCTGACTGAGCCACCCAGGCGCCCCTACAGACTTACTTTTTAAATTAAATACATTTGTTTTAAAAAGAAAGTTTATATCACTGCCATGAGTGGAAGAAAAAAAAAAACCCAAAAACCAACGACATCACTTACCCCCTATACAAAGCAACCATTAAAATAACTGTTGCTCGCCTAGGATTCCCTGAGCCTTAGACCTTCTCTTTCTTCATTAAAAGGGAGACGCTCCTGTGTCAGAAAGGTATTAAAATGTGCTGGTGCCGGTGGAGAATACTCTTTGATAATCAGAAGGCTGTAAAGAGCAGTGAAGAAGGACTAACCTATTTGACCCAAAGTGCCTACAGTGGCCCCATTTCTCTGGGCCGGAACCAGTGACCAGTCTTAGCCTTCAGAGGCTTATGTCTGCTGGGTGAAAAAATACCTCCCCATCAGAACTGATCTCTACATCTATATTATTTCTATAGATATATACTGAATTTTATAGAATACATCTAAGTTCCATAGGAATTTAGAAAAGTTAATTAATAGCTACAACTTATTGAGTGCTCATTAAGTGCAGGCACTGTGCTAAATGCTTCTCATGGGCCCTCATTGAACCCTCACGTGAAATCTACTTACACGGGCATCCCACGTTACAGATGTGGAAACCGAGAAGTTAACGGGCCCAAAGTCACACAGGTGACAGCCTGATTTAGGCTGCGTACAGCATAGGAAGTCCTAGTGTCTATGTTTTACAATAAATAACACTTGTTTATATTTGGTATTTGGTTCGTAGGCAAATACGTGCTCCTTTCTAGAAAAACATCTGGCCTGGGGCACCTGGGTGGCTCAGTCGGTTAAGCGTCTGCCTTCGGCTCAGGTCATGATCCCAGGGTCCTGGGATCGAGCCCCGCATCGGGCTCACTGCTCCGCGGGAAGCCTGCTTCTCCCTCTCCTTCTACTGCTTCCCCCTGCTTGTGCTCTCTCACTCTCTCTGTCAAATAAATAAAATCTTTAAAAAAAAAAAAAAAAAAAGATATTAAAAAAAAAAAAATAGAAAAACATCTGGCCTTTTGTATTGGTTAATTATTGTCCCAACGATACTGTGTAACAAGCCAGGCTAGAACTCAGTGACTCGAAACAACAATCATTTATCATTGCTTATATAACTGTGAGACGGCTGGAGAGATTCTGCCGAGCCTGCTCTGCTCCACATGTCTCTCATCCTTTCCCTGGGACCAGCAGGCTCACCAGGGTATGACTTCAGAACGATGACAGAGAAGCAAAAGAGTAAGGCTCTCTTTGCAAGCACAGGCATGCAAGCCCATTTCAAGCCTCTAGTCATACTGTGGCTAAGAACATTCCACTGGCCAAAGCAAGTCACAGGGCTGAACACAAAGTCACGGGGCAGGGAAATATACAACAAATACGAAGGGCATGGACACAGGGAGAGGCGATGAATCAGGCCAATGATGCAAAATCTCCCTCTTTTTAATTATAGGGGTATATCTCCCTCTTGTTTGTTGTTATAACTTTATGGTTACTTGTTTTTCTTTTTAAATACAAGAAGTATCTCAGTCCAACCCCTGTTCCTTGGCAAGAATATCGAGCCACAGAAAGGCAGAAGTTAGAGTTCCTAAGTATTTAATGCTGCTCTGTTGGTTTCTACCATGAAGAAACTCCAAGGAGAGAAAAATGACTTTTCCAGGTCAAAGAATGAATGAGTGGCAGAGGGTGGAGCAGACCCAGATCTCTCCACTCCTGCCTGCCCAGCGCACCTCCTGCTCTGCAAAATCAGTGGGGTCAGAATCAGTGAGATTTTCTTGATGCTTTTTTTCAAGTAAACAAGGGAGCTATTGAACTTTACAGAGAACAAGATATCTTATTTGAGTTAAAAGAGCAGCACAATAAAAATATTTAAAGAAGTCCCTATAGACATATTTTGGATCCATCCCTTCACTGTAACTGAAATTAGATGTTACCAATGAACACAGGCTTACATTTAAGCTAGTGATTTCGGGGACTGATTTGTACTGCCTTAAAGTGTTTTAAAAGCAAAAGTATTAGTAAAATCATGTACATCATGTCATTTCAAATATGCGACCCTCAAGACATGGAAATGTTTTCATTTTAAGCCTTGATGGGGTTTCCTTTTTCTTTCTCGATGACATGCAGTTGATTTCACTTTGGTAGGATTCACTCTGTCCAAAGCTGGAAAAGAAAGCAGCGTGTTCATGAAAAAAGAAACACCAAGTACTGAGCCCTGCTTTGCTTGGACCCAGAGTCTGAAGATCAAACTTATCCTCGCCAGACAAACCTTCCCTTCCCCCCCACCCCCCGAAGCAGGATATGACAGGTGGTCCCAAGTCTGGAGCAGCAGCTGAGTCATCCTGCCTGTTCTGCCCACCACACCGTGAGCACCATCCCCCCCATGCTCCAGCTGCAAGCACTCTGTCTGTGCAACATTGAGGTTTTTAGAATCCCTGCCAGCACACATGGACCACAACTGGGGCAGAATCAGAATTTCCAGAGCTAGAAAGATCTCAAAGATCATCTGGATGGAGGCTCTCATTTTAGGTGGGAGTAGAGGCCCAGAGGAGGAAAGCATCTTGCCCCAGGCAATATAGCTTGGTAAATGGTTTAGCAGAGATTTGATCTGGTGATGTAATTTATGGAGGTGATGGTCTCCTTTCGTAGGGAGAGCTCCTTGAGGGCTGGGTTTCTGTTGATTTCATCTCTGTTATCCCTATTAATGTATTAGTGTCCTTAGGATTGACACAAGATTCCTGGCTGCTCGGTGAGCCATTCCCTGGGCACTTAGTACCGTCCTGTGCCAGCCACAGGCAGAACTTGGTAAACGTGAACTGAATCCAGTCCCTACATTTGCGTTATGTTTTATGCTTTTAAAAAGCATTTTACAAGTTGGAGTTGTATGCCATCAGTTCAGTAATTCCACATTCCCTGGGAATGACTTAAAAAGAAAAAAAATAGGGGTGCCTGAGTGGCTCAGTCGTTAAGCGGCTGCCTTCGGCTCAGGTCATGATCCCAGGGTCCTGGGATCGAGCCCCACATCGGGCTCCCTGCTCAGTGGGGAGCCTGCTTCTCCCTCTCCCCCTCCCCCTGCTTGTGTTCCTTCTCTCGCTGTGTCTCTCTTTGTCAAATAAATAAATAAAATCTTTAAAAAAAAAAAGAAAAAAAAGTAATATTTAAATTTATTTAATATTTAAAATATTAAAACAGAAAGATGTTCATGACAGTGATTTTAATAATGGTGCAAGGTTTGAATCAGTGCTGAGGTCCAATCATAGGGGAGTGTTGAAGTAAGTGATGGTTTCATGCGGCCATTTCAATGATGCAAAAATTCTTATGTGATGGTATTAAATAGAAAATAAGATGCAAAACTATATATACCCTATGATCACAACCTGAAAATGCATTTGCCCCCCAAAAAACCCAACCCCAAGTCATGAATGTCAAAAAGCTAGGAAAACCCCACATCATTGATTGTCTTGGATTGGGTAGATTCTAGTAAGGGTTTTTAAAAACTGCATTGAGGAGTTTCCTTATCTTGTTTAATGAGCATTTATTCTAAAACCATCCTCTTATTTCAAAAGAAAAATCACACCACCATATATTATCTTGTTTGATCACGGCAGTCTCCTAGCAGCCTAGATAAAGCACACTTCAACATCCCCCATTGCATATACAATGGGACAGAAGCTCAGAGATTTTTTTTTTAAGATTTTATTTATTTATTTGAGAGAGAGCGAGAGAGCGCATGTGCGAGAGAGCACGAGGGGGGTGGGAGGGGCAGAGGGAGAAGCAGATGCCCCACTGAGCAGGTCCCAGGACCCTGAGATCATGACCCCAACCGAAGGCAGACGCTTAACCGACTGAGCCACCCAGGCGCCCCTGAGGTTTTTGTTTTTTAAACTTACTCCTACCACTGAGTGTTGGAGCTAAATTCACACTCAGATTTCCAGACTCCTGCCCGGTGCTCCTGCACTGCCCCCCTGCCTGACCACACTTGCTCTTCAGCCTCACCCAACAGGACGGCATGCTTTGCGACAACTGTGAAAAACCAGCACTTCGTTCCATCACACTGGCCAGTGATAGGACCCTCTCCCGTTTTCCTGCATCTTTATACCCCCTAATAACATTAGTGTCTTAGTTGCAACACCCATTTAGCTGTCGTGGCTAGGGAACTCACTAGAGAGCTCTTTTTAGGATTCTTTTCTCAAAACCTAGAGCAGACACGGAGTCTTGAAGCTCTATCACGTGGCTATTATTATTCTCATTGTAGAGATAAGGAAACTGAGACCCAGAGAAGGTAAGCAACTCTCCCGGGGTTAGCCACCTAGTAAAATCCAGCACCGGCAACCCCCAAGTCCACACCCTTGGTCATTCTGCCACGATCTGTCTCCCAGACATACCTGATAATAAGAAACCCATGTGGTCGTGAAGAAACGTAGATTCCCAGGAGTCTCCCCTGTCCATCAGGATTCAATAGTTCTTGGGTGGGGCCTGGGAATCTGGATTTTAAGACACACCTATGTGAGTTTCCTGATGCTATAACTGTATTGTCTCATTTTAATCTACCATCTCATTTTAAGACCCTACACGCAGAGTCTGCTCAGCAAACACAGACCTCTATATCCTTCCTCCTTGCTCTCTCTTACACCTGAACTCAGCCATGCCTTTAATAGGTGGGGTTAGCCAAACCCAGCCCAGTCTTCATGTACTGGGGAAAAAAAGAATGATTGCTCTCTTCTCAACTCAAGGAAAGGGGAGGTCAGAAATGTACTGTGATTGGGCGTTTTGGGGAAAACATGTGAAAAAAAAAACCCAAATCAAACCCTAGGCAGTTGCCATTGGGAATCATTAAAATTCTACTCAAATATATCAGAGATTCAGAATATTCCTTAGCCTGAGTGTCCTATGGGAGGAGGTGCTGTTACTGTTGCCTTTATTTTTGTAATTTTCATCTTATGACCAGGATTAGGGCCAATAACTTGTTGGAGATAATGTGCTGTGATGGAACAGCGCCAGACTGAGACTCGGGAGATCTGGGCACACCTGCTAAATGGCATCCTTGAGAAAAGCATTCCTGGCTCAGGCCTCTGTTTTCTAGCTCTGAAATGGGTGGACATGGTCCCCTCGAAAGCCCTGTGATCTCTGGCAACTGTGAATTAAACAAATCAACAAACTAACACAAACAACAAATAAAACCAATAAAACAAAAACAAGTAAGAACTCACAACACTTCTAACCTGCATCATGCCCAGTTCGGAAAGCCTTCCTAGTGGGTCAGCCCTGATGTATTTTTCTGAGAAGGCATTCAGCAAATGTTCTTTGGGTCCCTTTTCTGTGCCAGGAAACTTGGGACAAAATTTCTTGAGCCTTCCGTAATCCCACTGAAAACAAAGCTGAACCAAACAGAATATTGTGACCTTAAGTGTTTACAGTCTAGTCGGGGGTGAGGGGAAGATAATTAATGAATCACATAAATAATGGATACATATTTTATATATATATATATATATGTATGTATGTATATTATACCAATGTGTAGAAACTCCAATAACATACTAATATTATTGGCGCAATATTGGGATGGGGTGAGTGCCATGAAGAAGACGGGGTGGGTACTGTAAGCATGTAGGTCAGGAAAGCTTCCTGGAGGAGGTGACAATGGAGCTGAGAAGGGAAAGGAAACTTGGAACTTATGGCTCATTGTGCCTTAGGCCCTAATGGTTGTGGTCTAATCTGATCTTAAATAAATGGAAAACCCAAAAGGAAAAAAACTCAAAAATGAAATGATCCTTGTTCACACTCAGTAAACTTGTTCCCACGCCAGCAGACTGGATCCGTCATACCAGCCTAAGCCACCTCACACCGCTCACAAGAGCTAATTGCTAAAGTTTCAGGAATGTTGTGAGTTGGTTGTGAAATGCAACCATTATTAAAAATTAAACTATATAAACTTGCGGTGAAGTAAATCCTATTAAAAACAAAGGTAATATATACTGAAAACTCATCACTTCTCAGTTATTTGTACTGTGCTGATGGTCTTGAGATGATTTACATCTATTGTGTGCATATGGTGGAAATGCCATACACCTATTCCAGCTGTGTGTCTCTTCCCAATTTCTCGCTCGGTGAAGGCATACTGGGGACGCGAAATCGGTCATGACAGGATTCACACCACAGAAATCGGCCAACGTTAGAAGTCAGGGCTTCCTTTTTTCTCCATCCTGGAGAGCCAACGAGCCGCGAAACCAATGCACCGCTGCCTGGCGCTGTCCTTCGGAGCCCCTCACTCTAGGTGATCCCTGAATCCCCCAGTCAGGTCAGTCAGTTGACTGAGATCAGAGGGCCAGGTGGAGGAGTCACAGCTCAGTCCTTGAGGAGCACTCAGGCGCACCCAGTTGCATTAAGGAGAGGAACGTCAGTGAGGAAGAGCAAGGCATTGCCATTGGAGAAATGGCTCTTCTGACTCAGCTGGAGCTGGTATTGTCGGATGCTTTGCTGGGCGGCAGGTGGTTCTTCAGCAGAAGCCAACGAGCCAGTCGATGTTCCCTCTTTGCTGGAAAGAAGGTGGAAGTCAACAGGTGCCAAGACAAGAAAGAGGGAGGTGAGTAGGTTGTGAGAAGGGAGAGTAGAGATAGAGGTGTGTGGCCGACTCACCCTGGGGAAGTTTATAACCACTCTTAAAATAAATACAGTAATTCATGCTCCTGGCTTGAGAAATTTGAATCCGAGATTGATGGAAGGTGACAAGTCTCCCTCCACTCCCCAGCTGTGGTTTCTATGTCTTCCAGACCTTTCTGTGCGGATGCCACATTTCTCTCTCTCCCTACTCCAATTCTCTATGGGTTGGTCAGTAAGTTGCTTTTTTGGGTTGTTTTTTTGTTCACTTAGTGATGTCACCAGCCTCTGCAGAGAGAGCGATGCAACCTGATGTTTAGAGCAACATTCTGGAGCCAGACTCTCTTGGTTCACCAACGTACCAGCAGTATAACCTCAGCCAAGATACTCCCCTGTGACTCAGTTTCCTAATCTGTAAAATGGGAACAGAGTGATAGTACCTGTCTCCTAGGACTTTGTGAGCATTCTGTTAATGAATACATGTTGAGCATTGCACAGGAGGTGGCGTGTGCTATCTTTCAGTATCAGATCATTTTCCTCACTTTATTTTTTTGTCACCTACTATTCCAATTTATAAGTGTACTAAAATACATTTAAGTAGCTTCCCTTCTGTGTAGGCTATTTCCACTTTTTTTTGCTGCTATACACAATATACTCATATATAAATATATTTGCACAGTTGTCTGAGTTTATGCATGGGAAAAAAATTCCTGGAATGGAAGCGACTGGCTCAGAATGTGATAACAATGACGGGTTACTCCCAATCCGGTTGCAACAAATACATGCTCTTGCAACAGAATGTGAGAATGCCTAGTGCATTTCAAAGGCAATAAGCATGGGCATTAGCCAACCTTTCACTTTTGCCAATGCAGTGAGGGAAAAGTGGTCCTTTATTGTTTACATTTTCTAAATGGCCAGTAAATTTAACCAGCTATTCATAGGGGTTTATTCTCCAATAGCATTTCTTCTTAAAAACACAAAATATTTCTGTTTTTGACTCCTTCACATTTTCACAGTTTGTCTTCTTGTTTTGCCACACAAACTATTTTTACGTAGTCCAATTTATCCATCTTTCGTTTAATCGTTTCTGGGTGGTATGCCACATACAGAATAGCCTTCTATTGCCTTTTTGGTAAAACAAAATTATCTAAGCTCCTTTCCAGTTCTTCTTCTTTTTTTTTTTTTTAAAGATTTATCTATTTTTTTGAGGGAGGGGGAGAGAGAGAGAGAGAGAAAGAGAGTGCATGAGCAGAGGGAGGGGCAATGGGAGAGAGAGAATCTCAAACGGACTCCCCTCTGAGCTTCAAGCCGATCCTGGGCTCGATCCCAGGAACCCAGGATTGTAACCTGAGCCAAAACCAAGAGTTGGACGCTTAACCAACTGAGCTACCCAGGCGTCCCTCTTTCAGTTCTTTTATGGTTTCACATTTTATAGCTAAATATTTGAGACATCTGTAATAGTTGTAAAAATTGCATTAATGATTAATTTCATTTTTTCCAAATATTTAGCCAGTTTCTCAGTGCCGTTTATTGAATAAGCCATAGTTTCTCCATCAGTTTGAAATGGTACTTTTATTATGTATAAGATCCCCATATATATTTAGCTTGACCTCTTTTGGTGATGACTTTTTTTTTAAAGTAACTTCCACACCCAGCGTGGGGCTTGAACTCATGGCCCTGAGATCAAGAGTTGCATGCTCCACCAACTGAGCCAGCCCGGTGCCCCTGGCTTAACCTCTTTTAATTCTCTTTCACTGACCTGCCCACCTGGCTCTGTGCCAGGACCACACTGTTTTAATTATTGCAATTTTTAAATATGTTTTGATAGCTAGTCATGCTTCTTCCCTTCACTATTTTTATTTTCAGAATTTTTCTGGCTACAAGACTGTTTTTCCATATGAATTTTGATATCCTTTTGTCAAGTTGCTCCAAAAAAATGTCTATGAAATTTGAAGTTAATAACACCCACTTGACGGATGAGTTAATTAACTCAGCAGGGAGAATCCTTTCATATATTGTGTGTGTATATCAAGTCATCACATCATAGACTTTAAAAACTACACTTTTGTCAATTATACCTCAGTAAAACTGGAAAAAATCACCTCCTTCTTTGAAAAGCTTGTCCTGACCCATTTTCTCTTTTATTCCTCATAATGATGCTAGTAATCCCAGGCCCCCTTTACAGGTAAAAAACCTGTCGAACTCAGAGGAGTGATGACACTTGCCCGCAGTCCTAAGATTCAAACCCAAAGTTTTCTGACTCTAAATCCAGAACTCTTTCCATCATCTCCAGAGAACTATAAATGAAGGAATTAGTTAAGAAAAATGGGGGGAAATACATTTAAATCAAGAGCCAGAGAAGAAATCAGCCAACCTGAACTCGTCTGGAATCCAGGTATGTGTTGAGTTGCGCAACACGTCGTGTCAAAAATGAAGCCACCTGTCTGCCTATCTGGTACAATTCTGACCTCCCTCAGGTTCGTCCCTATGAAGAAATATGGAGCCGTTACTAACAGCAAAGGCTCCAGAACTTCTTGCTAATATTATGTATTAGGTACAACCATGCTGCAGTTTGGGGCTGCTTACTTAAGAATGGAGAAAAAAAAAATACCGCTGAGACTTTGATCTTGTGTTTTAAATCTGGCTGTTAGATAGAATTTCAGCTTAAATATACTAATGATTTTTTCCACTATGCAAATTATATTGGTTCCTTAGCAACAGAACAAATAAGTGTTTCTCCTCTAATTCTGTGTATGTTAGTTTAGAGAAGGCACACAATAAGTTAATTAGAGAGTGGTTGGGGGTGATTTGTAAATGTCATATTAACATGCTGCTTGCTTTTGTCGCGCCCAAAGACGTTAAGATATATGGATGGTGTTTCTGGCATGGTGAATTCATTTTTTTTTGTCTCTAGAACCTTTCCCCCAACTAATATTTGGAATAAAGGTTTAGAAGTGGCACATGATGCCTTTGGTTGCAGCTTCTAATTGCGGAAGGGCTCGGTTTTGAGGAAAATAGATCTATAAAAATCAAACCTGAAAAATAAAGATAAATCAGGGAAATACACTGGAATCCCAGAGTCTCAGAGGTGCTCCTTCCAAGCCTTTGATTTCATGGGGAGGTAACTGAACAATGACTTATCCAAGGGCCCAATGTCTGTAGTGGGCTGAGCTTCTGGCCAAACCCAAGACTCCCAGATCCACCCGCCAGCCCCCTCTCATTTCAAGGCTTGCCTCTATGTTCCTTAAGTAGCCAACTCTTTGCTGTTCATTGGTAAGGCGTTTTCTGTTTTCTATTCACCTTGGACTTGATTTCTTCTGTCGCTTCTGCCCACCACAAATGAGTGGTCTGCATTACCTCTGATTCATGAACTCTCTCCAGGGCGGGGGGGTAAGGCGAAGGAGTGAGTTGGGGGAGAGGAATTCTATCATATCTGGGAAAACTTCTGAGGTAGAAAAGCTGAAAAGAACTTTGAGAGAAAAAAAAACAACAATAAGAAATTAATTTATTAAAACAACCACTTGCTTTCTATTTTAATTGTACAATGTAAAACGTTTTGACATGCTTCTATCTGCCTAAACCACCACCTTTATTCTGACTGTTAAAAAATGGAAGGCAAGGACTACCTTTCTATTTTACAGCACCTAGCAGACTGAGGAAAATTCCATGCACAATGGTATAGACTCTCTATTCAGAGACGAAATCCCATTTGGGGCTGGTTAGGAATGCGTTTAGCTGCAAGTCACAGAAAACCCCACCAATCGTGGCGTAAACCACAGGACTAGTCATTGCTTACCTTACCTTCAGTTTGGATGGGCTCATTTTCAGGATCAGTTCAGAACAGAAACGACGTCAGGGTGGCAATTGTCGTGATAGTCGGTGCCACTGCCCCATGCCTCATGACCTCACGTGACCTGTCCAAAGGCAGGAAAGGCAGGGAGGCCAGGAGGTGAGGGGTCTCCTTATGTATCTCTTTCCTTTTATCAGGAAACAAACCTTTCCCAGAAGCCCCTGGGGGGGGGCTCTTCTGTGACATCTCACTGGCTACAAAACCAACCTCAACGGCAGAGGAGGCTGAGAAAGCCTTCTTGCTGAGAGGCAGGCGAGGACGGAAGGGTTTGGGCATGCTGCCGCCTGGCAGCCAGTGGTGACTACCAGCAGAACGCCCAACCTCTATGCCCTTGGCCTTCACCTTCCTGTGGACGCGCTGTTGCTGTGTTCTACCTTGAGTGGCTGAGGGCTTTCTCTTGGCTGCAAGTTGGCAAGACCTTGGTGCCGGGGACTTGTACCCTGGGTGCAAACTGGACACGAAAGACAAATGGGAGATGGAGGATTTATACCCCGGCTCCCTCCCCCTTGGGTGGGACAACTCTAAGGCCTACCTCACATCCGTTTCCAGTGGTTCCTGGTGGAAAAATGACCCAGTTGCCCACGGAGGTCCCTCATCTGTCAACACACCCCGAGTTGGCTTCCTTGCCTTCTCTGTCATGCTTCCCCATTCCCGCACTGATGTTTTCTGGGATCGTCTTCCAAACCAATCACTTGTATTCAAGTCTTGCTTTAGAGTTGGCTTCTGGGGGGCAATCCAGCCTATGATACTGGCTATTGTGAACCTCCTTAATTTCAGTTCTTCCAACTGTGGAAGGGAGATAGGAATCTTCATTCAGGTGGGCTCGTTGGGAGGGTCAGTGAAAAAAACATCCATGCAAACATGTTGCAAACCGCAGAGCATTCACTAGACACGGGGGTAACGTGGGCTGGAAAACACAATGTGCCTTTTCACTTGACCCATTAGTTTGGATTCCGTTTCTGTAATTTCGCCCATACTTGCCGAGAATGGAGTCTTTGGGCAGAGGTCCCTTCCTTTGACAAGGAAAGGAAGTGTAATTGCTAAAGTGGTACTTTCCCTCAATCTCAGCTAAGAGCCTGGCTTTTATGGCTGTGACTGTGCTAGGACTCCAATTAGCTATTATTCTTTAGAGATGGGGTGGCCTCAATAAAATGGTCTGCACGGTTGCATTATCATTTTCCATATTCGGTATATTGACAAAGACACACAGTTAATTTTCTGTCACAGGGACTCCGGTGGAGACTCTTGGGACTGCCTCAAACATCTTTACTCCCTGGTTTCATTTTCTCCACAGGGGAAAAACAAGGCACCTCGATGTATTGGATACAATCACCTTAATGAAGCCAGGCTTTTAAAAAGAAGAAGCAAAGTCATCTATTTCCAGGCACTAGAAATTCTCACCTAATATGGCTTGGGGTTTCTTCTCTGGTGCTGATTTTCTTGACCTCCAGGCTGGAAACCTGGGGGCCCTGTTCTTCTGACTCCTATCACTCGCTTGGTGGTGTTCTTCGGGTCTCATTAGGACCTCCTGCCATGGGTCTGTGCTGTATTCGGGCTGGCTGGCACCCGTCCGACCTTCTTCTGAAAATAGCACCTCTTTTTGGGTATTGCCCAGTGAACCCCTCCACACTTACGCTCCCGTTCTTTGCCCTGCTCTGTGTCCCCGGAGATTGACGTCCATGCCTGCATCACCAAGCTCCCTTGATCTCTGGCTTTCCACCAGAGAGCATCAGCAGGAGCCCAGGGGGTCCAAGGAGCGAGTGGGGGTGTTTAGGTTCTCTGGACACTTCCTGTTGACTCACTCAGCAACTTGCTTTTTCCTCGACCTCCCACCCCAGCTCCCGCTGGCAGCCCCACAGCTCTCTCTTGCTCTGCTAGTAAGTCCCCTCTTGGTGACTTCCAGCTAGGGTCATAAGGGCTTTCCATTGTCTCTGGGTGTGACACCACCCCTCCCTGGCTGCTTTAGTCGGCAGCTCTGTAAACAGTGCTCTATTAAACTCTCTGCAGTCACCCTTCCAAGCAGCACTCTGCTTCTTGATGGCTGAGGCAGCACTCCAATTTCTCTTTGTCCCACTGGATAGAGGTAGTGGGACAGCGTGATCAAGGGACAAGCCAGGACAAGCACGGTGTAGAGGAACACTCAAGCGAGTCCAAAAGGGATGCTGTCTCTCCGGGACTTCAACCAATAGCAGGGTCACCACATGCCAGAAGCTCATTCCTCCAGCAGCCTAACCGAAGGGGCTGATGGGCAACTCTTATGGCTCAGAGTTCCTGAGCTGCTCTGGCGGGTGGCTCTGCAACCTTCCCCTTCATCCTCAGACTCCTTCCAGAACCTTCCAATCAATTCCCTATTTTACTCACGTGAACCGGTGTAGGTTTCTGTAGCTTACTCCCAGAGAATCATCACTGATGCATCTCCCAGGCAGCATTTTCCAGGAATTGCCTTGCCTAAGCATCCGTATGGTCTTATTTAGAGGCCCTCCCCATGTGCCTTGTTGGGGAAACTGATCCTTTCACCTACTTTCAGTGATTGCACTTGTTACTCACTGAATTTGGACAGCTTCCTCTTTACTCTTCACAGGCACACCCATATTCAATCAGAGTGGCTTCTCCTGATGTTTTCCAGGTTACCCCAACTTCTGTAGTTGCTAATTTTTGCTCGTGATTCCTGTTTGTAATGGTACGGGACCTCCAGACCCGAGCCCTACCAAAAAATGCCAAATATTTTAAGACTGTGCTTTGAATTAGTTCACATCTGTAGCTCTTAAGTATAAAGCCGGCTGAGGAAATGCTATCAGCATGACACAATTTGAATGTAGGCACAAACGTTAGGTCTGAAATGTAAGGGTGTGGTGGGCTTTTAAAAGATACTTTTAAAATATTGGGGGCATCTGAGCCTGGTGGCGGCAACAGTCTGGCCAACCCTTAAACATCTGTCAATACTCTTTCTAGAGTCTGGGATATACTACGAGAGGGGACGTAGCTGAGTAGGTCACTTTAGGGGACAATTTCATCTGTTAAAACATTAAAGCACATCCCCATGACCCAACTCTCTTACTTTTTAGATCCCACCCAAATAGACACGCTTGCCTATGTGCCCAGGGAGACGTGTATAAGATGTTTAATTCATCAGTGTTTATAAAGCTTAAATTTAGTTGAGAGGGCATTGAACACAAGGATACAAATGTTCATCAGTTGGAGAATGGGCTAAATGCACCTTGAGGAATTCACACTTTGGATCACTGGTGATCAATTAAGAGGAATGGGCTACATTTCTACTCATGAACGGACATAGCTCTCCCAGAAGGTTGATACAATTTATGAAAGAAACACACAAACATCAATGCTATCTCTACATGTCTGCATGGGCTTACACATATTTATGTCATGCAAAGAAAAGGCTTAGTAGGCACCATGCCAAACCGACAGAAGGGCCTACCTCTGGGGAAGAAGAGACCAGGATTCTTTTGGGGGAGGGCGTATGGTCAAAGAGGACTGTGGCAAAGACTGGCTGGCACATGGTCAAACCCATTTCCTCTTCTTTCTGATAACCCAGCTACATGGCATTTCCCAGCTTCCCTGCAGTTAAGTGTGGTTATGTGATTAAAATCTGGCCATTGGAGTGGTGCCTGGGTGGCTCAGTCGTTAAGCGTCTGCCTTTGGATCAGGTCATGATCCCAGGGTCCTGGGATCGAGCCCCGCATCTGGCTCCCTGTTCTGCGGGAAGCCTGCTTCTCCCTCTTCTACTCCCCCCTGCTTGTGTGCCCTCTCTCGCTGTGTCTCTCTCTGTCAAATAAATAAATAAAATCTTAAATGAAATAAAATAAAATAAAATCTGGCCATTGGAAAGCAGGCCAAGAACGAGTTACCACCTTCCAATAGGCAACCGTCCTTCCCTTTTCCTTCCTCTGCAACCCGGAAGCTACATTTCAAGATGGCAGAGCCACAGATGGAAGAAGCTAAGTTCCTGGACCTCTCTGCCTGGGAGAGAGCTGCCCACAGATGAGGAACATCAGATTGGATTTCATGAAAGCAAGAAACAGACTTCTACTCTGTTAAGCCACTGAGATTTTAGTGTTTATCTGTGCTGGGAATTAGCCTTACCGGAACCAACATTGGGATTTTAGTGTTAATTGAAGTGTTTTTACTTTTTAAAAAAGAAGGGTGCATTCATATATCCCTTGTGCAATTAATTTTTTCAAAGAAAGATGGAGTGAGAGCGAACCCTATCTGAGAAGGACTAGGACTCAGGATTCTATGTGAGTGATAGCGGATGCTTTTCTGGAGTCCCGAGGCTCCAGGTGGAGTCCTGCCATACACCAGCCAGAAATACTCACTCTCCATTCTTCTAGAAGGGCATGAGTCAAGAAGCTTGAAAGTCCTGACTCTTGACTCCACCATTGGTGGAGCCTCAAGTAAAGCACTTCCCTTCCTTGGGCCTAAGTTTCCTGGCCTGTAGAAAGGGTGAACTATTTAGGGTGGGTTCCCCAGGAAGCAGCCTCTGAGACTCTGGGGTTGACTGGGGAGTGTTCTTGACAGGTGAGAAATGAAGGAAGCAGGATTGGGCAGAGGGAGAAGTTGACTGTGATACGTTTGAAACAAAGACCTCAGCTGATTCCATGGGGAGCTGGGATGGACTTTTCAAGTTGTCCCCAATTGGGGCAAGGTGGCCAAGCCTTTGAACTGTCCCTAACAGACCAGTGTTTGGATGCAAGGTAGGGCTTGACCTTGACATCTGAGATCCACCAGCACCCAACACTGCTAGCAGTTGGAAGAATGAGTGCCTCAGTCACGATGGGGGATCTGGACATGCATCCCAGCATCTACCACATACACCAATACCTACATCCTATGGCTGGGGAGGGAAGCAATGGAGACCTTGAATTTGAAAAAGCTTTGTCAATGATAAAGGACATGCTTATATGAGGTAATTTAAATTTGTGTCAGACACTCGCTGAAAACAAATAGACAAATAAATGCAAATCAGCTGGGTTTTACTTCTCTTTTGCTCCCTACGGGATGTGGGCAGCAGAATCCTAGGAAAAATGAAACCACACAACATTAAGTCCAGAGAGGTCCCTAAAGAGAGGTGGGTCCAAATCAACTTCATTTAGTCACTTTTCTGCACGTATCCATTTAGTAATGACGGATGATTTAATAATGATGAATGGGCTGAGTTGTTGATGCCCCTCTGATGGTCTGAAATTAACAGGGATCTGGCATATGCCAGGAAGGTGAGAGCCACGGTCATTCAGGGTGGGACTGAGGTAAATGGACTCTGGATGATCATCCATACTGTGATCCCCATCTGTTTGATTAGATGAAACCCTACAAGTAAAAGCACTGCTGTTTGAATTGAAGGCCAAGACCGCGGTACAACTTTGGAGATGTGAAGACTTCAGTCAGGAAGCGGCAGGTGCTAGAAAAAAAACGCCAGGAGGGAGTACATCTATATCTTCACGATGCTGTGGAGTGTTTTCACAGATGTCAGATTTGACCCCAGAGTTCTTAGTTCCACGCTCGTGGAACTTGGCAGCCCAGAGGGGGTTTAGTTTGGCCGGGGAGCTCCTTGTTGATTCTAGAGCTGGCTTTCTCCAAAAAGGTGCCCAGTGCTTTCCAGGGGGAGGGTGGAGATGACCCTTTGGGATACGTAATGAAAATGTTAGAGCATCCACTTACTCTCTATCTTTTTAAAATAAATATTTTTTATATATTCATATTGTATATATTTCTACTATGTAGAAATTCATGAACAAAAAACCACGCCTATATTTGGGGGGTGCACCTTTGAAAAAATTTTTACTAATAGTAATATGAACCTTCTAGTCTAGAGAAGGGGACCCCTTAGGAGATCATTGGCCCCTCTTTAAGAATCTGATGACCAGTAAAGATGCCATCTCCCCAGAACACTTCATGGGTGCACACAGTTCTGCAAACAGTTTTAGGGGGTTTGGAGAGCCCCTGAAATCCTCCTGTGGGTCCAGGGAAAAAGTTCTTAGTTTTGAATGTCCTCACTCAGGGATTATTCTAGGATGTCTTGAGGCCACCTTGGCATCTGGTCACCCAGCAGGACCCTCAGTTGAGGAACCTGATGTTCAGTTTGGTGGGGCCTTATGGGCTTCTTCTCTTGGAGACTTCCTGAACCCAAGGTAATGAATAGGTCCTTTCCTTTCATCCACCTCAACAGGACAGCCCCAGTGAGCACAACAGTCCTTTTTTCCCATCTCTCATCATTCACATTTGTGTTTGTATACACACACACACACACACACACAGATTTATTAGTATTTTTCATTGTAAAGCACCATCTTGCAGAACATGTGAATGCAAACACAACAAAGGCTAAAATACCCATAATCTCCTCTTTCAGAGAGAACCACTCTTCTTGTTTTGGCACATGACCTCGTACCCTATTTTTCTATGCATGTTTGTACTTATAAAAAGCTGATTTCTAACAGCTTTAGTGAGGCATAATTGGTATACAAAAACTGCACATACGTAATGGATACAACTCGATGAGTTTGGACATATGCTTATGGGAGTGAAGTCACGATCACCATGAAGGTAATAGACAGATCCATCACCTCCCCAAATTTTCCTGTGCCCCTTTTTTTGTTTGTTTCATTTTTGTTGTTTTGTGGTAAGACCACTTCACATGAGATCTACTCTCCTAGCAAAGTTGAAGTGCACGGCACAGTATCCTTAACCATGGGCAGGCTTTTCTGGAATAAGAATGAGACAGATAAATCTCACTTTACCTTATCTAGCCAAAAATAAATAAGCACATGCATAAATCCTGAGGTGCCCAGGATCTTGAATCCAGGGCAGAATCTGGGGCTCTTTTCTCTTCATATGACTTTGATTTATTGTCTGACTTTCTGCGAAACGGCCCCTTCCCTTGTTCCTTTCCTCTCTTCCCTGTCTGACCTTCCTCTCTCTGTCTTCATTCATTTTTCCACATCGGGTTTTTTGGGCATCTACGTCGAATCAGTCACTGAGCTTGGGGTAGGGAGCACAGTGGATAAAACTGCTCCCTGCCCTGGTCACGTTCAATGCCTCCTTTCCGGTTGATTTCATGCTCGATCTCTTTCTTTCTTGTGCCTGGCCACTATCATCACATTCCACCTGTAGGCATTCAATTTTCTCTTACAACTGACACCTCTAGAAACCCCCACATGTTCAGGAGCCTTCTCTGACGGTCAGTATTCCATAAACCGCCAACTCCACGAGAGGCCTCTCTCTGCTGAATTTATGGCTTGGCAAAGCCATTTCATAAAAAATGATTAATGATAATTAACATTTTAACTTCAGGCCATTTAATGGCACCCGACAAAGGGGTCAAATGAAACTCATGGGTGTCATATGTCAAATGTCACAGTTACGGGATGGGGCCGAACAGTAGCTGAGAGGGAGCCGTGGAGAGCGTGTGAGGAACCATACACGCCGAACATCCCGCCCACCCCGGGCCGCCTCCCCTGCTTACCATCAAAGTGCAGCTGCCTCCACCCCAGATCTGAAGTATCTGTGCTTCAGCTTGGCTATGTGTTCGATGCCAGACTCCCTTCTCCTCTCTGTTCAATACCCAGCATGCTGCCCACTAAGGAAAGCCCACTGAGGTCCAGTGCTAAGAGACTTAATTTTCTCAACGTCCCAAGCTGGCTTACCCTACAACTTGCTTGTCACACTCTCAAGTCTCTGAGCTGGTATTCTCGCTGCCCGTTCACCTTCATGTCCTCATTTCACTTCCTCACCCCAATCCAGGCTCCCCGTTGCTTCCCTCCCACACACTCCTTCCCCTTTCTTCTTATTCTCTGAGGGTGTGCAGATGACCCTTCTGCAATGCGCCTCCTGGTTCCAACCCGTCCTCAGAAACCCCCTTTCTGAGGGCAGCCTCACCCACTGCTCTGCCCCAGCCTCACACCAACCACCACCAACAAATAATTTTGCAGAAAGTGAGACCAAGAACCAATGCATTTCAGAACTGGAAGATTGGAGTTCTTCTGTGAAATAATGAGATGAATGACCGAGGCCTAGACAAGATGGCAGACGCCATGCACTAGATCCGGTTCCCCAGGAGATGGGAGCTTGGTGTGGAGACAATAGCTGGTAATAAAAAGGAACACACTCCTAGGTAAGGGAGGAGGTCAGCTCCCAAGAAGAAAAGTGTGGTAGCGAAACGAAGTTTTGATCAGAGAGTAACACCCTATGCCCAGGTTCCATCTTTGGGGAGTGGCTCTTTGTTGAGAGGATTGGGACCTCACAGTGGACACTTGGGACTGTAGTCTATGTCATGATCCCAGCAGGGATGCGAATGGCAAGCTGAGGCTGTCTGACATTTCCCAGGAAGATTGGTGGTAGCGGAAGAAGTTAATATAGTCACAGCCCACATTTACGGAGCACGAGTGCCAGCCGCTGAGCTAAACACTTAACATTCATCAACCGACTTTGTCCTCACCATCACCCAACCAGTTAAGTTCTAGTTTTATCCCATTTTTTTGGTGAAGAAGCTGAGGCTCAGGGAGCTCAAGGCACTTGTGTACCATCACCCGGGTATGGAGTGGTGGCGCAGTGAGCGAAGGGTAGAAATAAAGAGTAGATAGTAATACCATGTTTCTTTTCAAACACATTTATTTAAAAACAGAAAAGGGGCGCCTGGGTGGCTCAGTTGTTAAGCGTCTGCCTTCGGCTCAGGTCATGATCCCAGGGTCCTGGGATCGAGCCCCACATCGGGCTCCCCGCTCTGTGGGAAGCCTGCTTCTCCCTCTCCCACTCCCCCTGCTTGTGTTCCCTCTCTCACTGTGTCTCTCTCTGTCAAATAAATAAAATCTTGAAAAATAAAAAAATAAAAAAAATAAAAACAGAAAAGTGAGTCTATTTAAAGAAAACTACCAATTAAAAACAGTACAAGTTCAGATATGGCCTGAATCTTGCAGGTAAAATGAAGACTAGCAGAAGCAAGTAAGCTCTGAAATGAACAAAACAGGCTCCAGTAAATGGTGCTGGTAGGGAATGTGTTTGAGGAGCCATAGGGCAGAGTGAGGAATTTTCCAATGTACTAAAAAAAAAAAAAAAAAAAAAAAAAAATCCCCGCTGTTAGGCCCAGTAACAGTCCCGCGGTTGGCAGCTTTCTGACCTTGCCTCGAATGTCAATGTCAATAGCTGTTGTCACCAGTCGATGGGCCTCCCTTTTGGTACTTAGAGATTCTCTTTATGCACTTAAAAGGCATCATTAGTACCAAGTGCCTATTAAAGCAGTCTTGCTGTTCAAAATGATTTTCTGAAGCAAATGCAGAGGAAACGTGTTGAGGGTTGAAGTCATTAGCTGTGACCACAGAAGGACTGACCGTGGGCAATGGTGCCATTAATCTTGCTAAGGGGAAATGTGAGCAATTCATAAAATCCACTTGGTGAGGTTTCTCCCTAAATGGACACCCGAGTGAATGACCCCATGTCTTTGCTCTAGGTAAGAGGGACACACGTGAGCCGTGACACGGACATGGCATAACGAGGGAGGCAGGAGGGGCTGCTGGGGGTGGGGACACAGCAGTGACTCCAGGCCGAGTGGGGAGGTGGGGGGTTGCTGGGGGGTGGTGGTGGAAGAGGTTGCAGCTGGCTTTTGAGATAATGATTCCCGGGGACCAGGCAAAGCTCTAATGCTTACCTGGTAACTACTTAATCTTCATCACCGTCCGGTGAGGCGGCCACTGTCCTCACTCCCATTTTAGCATTGGGGGAACCGAGAGCCAGGCAGGGGATCACCTGCTTATGCTGACACAGCTAATAAATGGCAGAGCTGGGATTTGAACCCGGGCAGTCTGGTTTCAGAGGCTGTGCTCTTACCACTTGGCTAATACACTATGATCTTCGATGAGATGCTTTCAGCCTCTGAGAGCTTGCAGGAGAGCATGGACTTTGAGGTCACCCAGACCTAGATTTGAACACAATTCTGCCACTTCCTCGGTATCAGGCCTTGAACGAGGGACTTGGCTTACTTAAGACTTAGTCTTCATTTGTGGAGTGAAGAGTTGTTATGCAATTATACGGAGTGTCAGGCATGTAACAATGGCTGAAATACGTATGGCATTGCCCTCTTCTTTGCCATCAAGGCTCCCAGTGCTCATTGCCAGGTCAAGATGTTGATAGGGGGTGTGGATGGACAGCAGGATGCCTGCCTCAGCCAGAACCTCAGTGGCCAGGGGACAGCCCAGACTATTGACCAGAGAGCCAGCAGCCTCCTCCCAGTCACCTGGTCCCTAACTGGCTTGTCCATCTTGGTTTCTGCCTTAGAGTCTATTATGGACTAAATGTTCATTCCCTCCAGAACTCATATAATGACATCCTCGGCCCCAGTGAGACTGTATTTGGAGGCAAAGCCTGTGAGGAGGTGTTAGGGTTAAGTGAGATCATAAGGATAGGGCCCTGATCCGATAGGGCTAGGGCCCTTATAAGAAGAGACAGGTACATCACACACTGTCTATCTCCACTACATGAGGACACGGTGAGAAAGCAGAGCTATCTGCATGCCAGGAAGAGAGCTGTCACCAGAACTGAATCAGCCAGACCTTGATCTTGGACTTTCCAGCCTCCAGAACTGTGAAAAATAAATGTCCGTTATTTAAGGAATCTGGTCTATGGTATTTTGCTATGGCAGCCCATGCTGACTAAGACAGAACCCGAGGTCCTCACATCGGGTGGGAGAGTAAAGTCTGAAAGTGCATTTAAAACTGTACCTTCGCTGAGGATTCCAATTCCGGTAAAGGTGGCTGTAAATTCTTTGCTACCTTTTCGGTTGAGTGGTAGAGTTAATTTCCCCTCCTCGACTCTGAACAAGCTTTAGTGACTTGCTTGACCAACAGAATACAGTGGAAGCGACCTCTGGGATTTCCGAGGATAGGTCATAAGAGACCTTGAGACTTCCACCTAGACCTTTTGGAATACTTGCTCCTGGAGCCTCGCTGCCATGATATGAGGCCCCTCAAGTAGCCCTTAGAGACTGTAGAAACCTCTGCAGGAGGTGGAGCCCCAGGTCCTCCTTGGAAGTGGATACTTGAGCTCCAGTCGAGCTGCCTCTCCTAATACCGCATGGATCAGAAACAAACCATTCTCACTGAACCCTGCCCAAGAGGCAGATGCACCAGCAAAATCAATGACTGCTGTTGTTTTGGATTTTATTGACCTGGGGGTATAGCCCAGGTATTGGTAGGAAAATATGAAACAAAACAGAAGACCTCTCTGGCTTATTTTATGAACTACCAAGGTTGAGAACTATTGCTCTGGATTCACCATCATTATCACTGTTGGCATCATCGTTCTAGGGCAGGTTCTCTAAGACTTTAAACAAAGCTAAGTTGGAATTTGGAGACAGTCCCAGGCAACAAGGGAAGAAATCAGTCTCTGAGATCTCCTAAGTAATAGTCACCCTTTACATGAACACAGATTAATTCCCCAAAGAGTAGAATGTGAACCACCAGGGTACCGTCAATGCTGGTCACGGCATTAAATAACGCTGGATCTCAGAGGGACCCAAACTATCCGCTTTTCAACTTTCTTTCAATCCTCTGATTACACAGAGATAACAGATAATATATATATATATATATATATATGTGGATAATAGGCTATCTAACTATCTATCTATATCTACATGTATCTACACACACACACACACATGTATATATGTATATATATATCTGTCCCTGGTTCCTGGCACAGAGCTCTTAAAACCCATGTAATTTCCTAAGTGATAAGAACACTAGGAATATCTTTTGTTCTAATATTTAGTCTTTGACCTCAGTTCCTGACACAGAGTTCTTAAATCCCTTGGAATTTCCTGGGTTATGGGAGTGTCTTTTATTCTAATGA
Source organism: Phoca vitulina (assembly GCF_004348235.1). NCBI lineage: Eukaryota > Metazoa > Chordata > Mammalia > Carnivora > Phocidae > Phoca > Phoca vitulina. The sequence continues at coordinate 8,202,515 of NW_022589733.1, read as the reverse complement.
GGTGATTCTTGGTGGGCTCCTGGATGGGGACTGGTCATAATTAGAAGCTTGGAATTTTCAGCCATACCTCCCAATCTCCAGAAACCGGAGAGGGGCTAAAAATGGTGGTAATTATCTATCATGCCTATGTGACGAAGCTTCCATAAACATCCCCAGAGTATGGGGTTTGGAGAGCTTCTGGGCAGGTGAACACATCTGGATACAGGCAAGGTGACACGCCCTACCACCACGGGGACAGAAGCTCCTGTGCTCTGGACCCTCCCAGGTCTCACCTCGTTACCTCTTCATCTGGCTGTTCATCTGTCTTCTTTGTCATATCCTTTAATAAACTGGTAAACATAAGTGTTTCTGTGAGTTTTGTGAGTTGGTCTAGCAGATCAGCTGAATCTGAGGATGGGTTTGTGGGAACCTCTGATTTGTAGCTCAGTCGTCAGATGTTGTGGGTCACTCTGGGGACCTACTACTTGTGACTGGCATCTGAAATGAGGGCGGTCTTGTGGGACTGAGCCCTTAACCTGGAGCACCTGACGCTATCTTGAGGTAGATGGACAGTGTCAGAATTGAGTTACACTGTGGGACACCCAGCTGGTGTCACAGAATATTGCTTGGTGTGGAGAAACCTCACGCACAATTGGTGACTAGAAGTGTCAGAAGTAAAGAGAGTGTGGGGGTGGTGAAGGAGTAAAGGAGAAACACAGGAGGAAACACTGAAATTTTTCCAACATGGCACTAGCTTGGCTTTAACACCTCTCCAGCTCTTGGCAGAAATCAGGGAGTTGGTTTGCCACCGACCAAAATTCAAGTAACACTGTTCTAAATCTTTGTTCCCACAGCAACTAAGTGAGAGAATGAGAGGAATTATGAAAGAGCCACATGGTTTATGATGATCCCAACTTACCAGGAGAAGGCTGAGTCTCAGAGACATTTGGTCACTTGTCCAAGGACTCAGGTCACCATTTCTCGCCCATCTACAACTTAACATTAAATGAAGAAAATCACACCAATAGAGGGGTCCTCTGCCATGTAAATGGGAGATAGCTACAGACAGGGAGAAGAGAAGAGGAGGCATAGAAGGTAGAAGAAAGAATGAGTCATGGAGGAAAGCAAGACTCGTTGGTTTAGGAGACATGTTTCAGAAGTTACGTGAGGAAGGAAACTGGTTCAAAAAAGGAAGAACTTTCTAGTGCCAAGGCTGCAAGTGGCTATGTCAGAAAACAGCAAGAGGCCTACCCCTTCTGTTAGTTCTTTTATTTGCTTAAGATACAGTCTTTCCTCCTTGGTGTTGGCTTTTCCCAAATATGTAGGGTTTCCTGACTACATGTTCATGTTTGGGGACAGAATTCTGTTACAAGCTGAGGTACAATGACTCCTAAGATGCTTCCTGAAATCCCAGTATGTCTTCAGACAGCTGGGAGAGGCGACTTATTCTCCTAAATGGCCTCCTCCCCCTCTAATCACTACAAGCCTTGAGCTTTTCGAGGGTGCCAACATGGGGGAGGGGGGTGCTGTAGGCGGGAACTGAACCAGATGAAGAGATTGAATGTGAATCTAGATTAAATCTGGGAGGAAACGTTTGCACTTGTTATTGGGATGTGATTTACTTTTGGGCCAGCAGCAGGTAGCCTAAGCCCTCATGCTGAGCTTAAGGCTTAGCCACTGGAGGTTCAGCCACTGCAACTCAGGTTAGAGACCCATCAGACCACATAAGGTGCTTGTTACAAAGGCAGATCTCCCGGTGTGATTCTTCAGGTGTGCGCTGATTCTCCTGCTAGAGATCTATGGGCTACATTTTGCCAAACACTGAGCTGATGTGTCCCAGGGAAGTGTGGACAGGGGGAAACATGAGGGATGCTCTCAGCCAGGATATGGGGGTGTGCCCAGGAGGCACCAGGACTCTTTTCCATCGGACATTCCCGAGAAGGAAGGAGGTCAGCCTGGAGTTCCAGTGGCATGAGATCACAGACTCAAAGACATTTAGAGTCGCAGAAACATAGGCTCTTATTCATAATGGAATAAAGAATCGTGAAATACTAGAATGCAGTGCTCAGTTGGGAGAGCATGGCACTCTTGATCTCAGGGTTGTGAGTTTGAGCCCCATGCTGGGCATGGAGCCTTCTTTAAAAAAATAAAATAGGGCGCCTGGGTGGCTCAGTCGTTAAGCGTCTGCCTTCGGCTCAGGTCATGATCCCAGGGTCCTGGGATCGAGTCCCACATCAGGCTCCCTCTTCGAGGGGAAGCCTGCTTCTCCCTCTCCCACTCCCGCTGCTTGTGTTCCTGCTCTCGCTATCTCTGTCTCTGTCAAATAAATAAATAAAATCTTTAAAAAAATAAAAATTAAAAAAATAAAATAATAAAAAAAATAGAATGCATTTGCAGTAGAGCTTAGCAGTTAAGAATAAGTCATATTTGGAGTTTGACTTTGCTTCTTTAGCTGAATAACTGACACAGAGTTACTTCATCTCTCTGAGCTTCTTTCCTCATTCATTGAATGGGCATATCCACAAGTATAATATAATGCTCTACAGCACTGTTGTGACATATAAATGAGTGAGAGCGTTCAAAGGACATGGCATTGAGTCTGACACAGGGTAAGGGCTCCAGATGCTCTTATTATCATTAGCAAGGTCAGAGGATCTTAGAACCAAAAGTGATCATAGAGATTATTGAGTGAGTCCGGTGGCCATGTAAGTGACTCCCAGGGGAGAGGGATCAATAAAGGAAGAAGACTCCCTTGGTTCAGCTTCTCCTACTGGGGTGCTCCCCAGCCGAGGGAAGGGGCACTCTGGCTATCAAGGAAGTTTGGAGGGCCAGCTCCTTGAGACTGTTCAAACCGGCAATGTCATCTTTCTTTGTTTCCTGATCCCCCCTTTGCAGAGCTCACATGCCAGGTGTCTGTGGGCACCAGCAGGCTCAGCCGGGGAGAGGGGGGCTGTGTCCTCCCTTTCCCCTGCTCCGGTGTTTAATCAAAACAGTATTCAAAATATGATTCTGGGAGATTATATTGGGAGATTTGCAGGAGGCTGTCAGTGGGGGCAGAGGTGGTGGGAACAGATTGCCACTGGGGGCCCAAGGCTGGGATAATCGCAGGCTCAGTCGTACCTTTCTCAGGCCTCCACCCTTATTCCTGGAGCTCCCCACCAGCAACGGAGCAGACACCGCACCAGGATGGAGCACCAGCTCCTCTTGGTATCTTACAGCTGGGGAAACTGAGAGGGGAAGGGGCATGTCCACAGCCACAGCAAAGTAGCCATGGCACTGAGATGCTCAAGCTCTTTTCTGAGATTCCAGCCACTCTTTTCTGCCCTTTCTATACCCACTGTCCGCTGCCAGGCTCTAGGCCTGGATCCTGGGACAACCCTGGGCTGCAGGCTCCTGCTCAGAGTTGGGAGAGGTAGGGAGCACCTAGGCCTCATAAACAGGGGCTGGGGAGAGGACTTCCTGAGGTCCTGGGTGGGGAGGCAGGCAGATCCAAGGGGGCCTCCTTTCCCAGGACTCACTGTTCTATAAAAGACTGCACGGCTGGTCACAGAGTGCAGGTCAAAGCTCTCTTGTCCCCCAGGATCAGCCACATGGCCTGGGGCTTAGATGCACCTCTGCTCTCTGGCCTTCAGTGTCTGTCTCCAGATGCTGACTCAGTGTGGTGTTAAGGGTCCCTTTCCCTTCCACAAAATGGCTAGCTGGAGCCCCACTCCCAGCCGGGGGCCCTCTGAAGGCGCTTCTGCAGACTCCGCAGCCTCTGGAGGGGTCTACCTGGCTCCCCAGGAGGGGGTGGGGTCGAGAGCGCCTTGAAAGAAACCTCCAGCTAATGCTCTTTATTACAAGCGTTAATCCGGCAAAGCCGACTGGAAATAATGTTTATCTTTTCGCAGTTTAATTTCCCGGACCCTAAGCCGCGGGTCAGTGAGGGCGACTGGAGGTCCCTGGGGAGTTGGGGGGAAGGAGCAGCTGCTGCCCAGAAGCAAAGCGGAAAGCAGGGAAGGGATCACCCAGGGGAAGCTAGGGAAAGGAGCATGAACCGGAGCTGGGGTCCCTCTCCACCACGGATCCCCGTGTGACCCTGAGCCAGTCCCCTGCCCTTCCGTTTGGCCTCAGTTTGCTCATCTGAGGAAGAGGTTTGTATTTTGTAATTCGTGATCTCTAAAGTCCTTCCCGACCCCCATCATTCTATTAAAAAAGAAGACAGCGTGGGGCTGGGAGGTGGCTTGCCGGCCGTTCCCCACTGTTTTTCCAACCGCTCTTTCTCCGCAGCCTCCAAGGGGGTCTTACAATCTCTCCCGAGGAGGTGAAGACTCAGGCCCTTCCTGCCCCAGACGTCACTGCCAGGCCCTGGTTTGGAAGCCGTCACCCGGCCTGGGTGGCCCAGGCTGGAGCCCAGCGGTGGAGACGCAGCTCCCCCAGGATCCGGTCGGCGGGTGCACACCCCGGCTGTCCTCCTCCTGCCTTCCCAAGCCCGCATCAGCTCCCCGCCGCTCCCCTCTAGAGCCCCATGCCGGGTTCACCTCCCTCTCTCCCCACGAGCAGGGGCCAGGTCCCTCGCTGGCTCAAGCCCGAGGCCACCAGGCCGGGGACGCGAACTCGCGCCGGGCGCGGGCGGCTTCCCAACCCTCCTCCCCCTAGCCCGGTTCCAGACGCTGCTTGCCGCGGGGCACCGAGTCCCCTTCCCAGCCCGTCAGCTCCCATTGGTTGGCCTGTACCGGAAGTGATTGCTGACACTTGATTAAATGGAGAGAATGCTCCCTCTTGTCTCCCAGGGACCCAGCAAGCTGTCACCCTTTGCCACTTGGTCCGACGGGAGGAGCGCGGGGATCCCAGCTGGGTGCCAAGGGTCGGCCAGGATTATCCCCATCGCCCCTCCTCCCAGTAAACTAAAACCCAAGTAGGAGCCCGGAAACCTACAGTTTCCAAATATCCCGACTGCTCCCCCACCTCCGACCTCCCAGTTTGCGCCCCCCTCCTCCAACGCGCACGAATCCGCCAGGCGTCTCCCGGCCGGGCGAGTTAGGTACAAGGCAGCTTCAGAGGGGCTGCGCGCTAGGCGCCGCGGCCTTGACCGTCACCTCGCCAGTTCCTCTCCCTGCCCTGGAAGGGACTGAGGTTTTGCCGCTCACGCAGCCCCGTCCCCGGAATCCCTGGCCGCATTCCATCCTCCCCTCCACCTTGGCCTCTCCCAGCGCCCCTGGCACAGACACGCCACACAGGTGGGGTTTGGTTTGATTATTTTTGAGGACACAAGGAATGGGGAGGAGGAGAAGACCCAGGTGGTCCTTAGGGGCCAGGTTAGCGTTGAAATTACACAGTGAAAGGGGGCGGGGTGAGGGTGAGCAGGGGAAGGAGTTGCTTCAGACCCTGTATCATAAGAGGAGGGAGGGAGACTTGGTGTACCGAGTGGGTGCACGGGGCAGACTCGCCCAGCCTTCCCACTTGGCCTTCCCCAAGGTGCCCTGGCGCCACCGTCTCCCAGCGGGTCTGGCGCGTTGCACGTCCGCCTGCCACTCCCAGCTCTGAGTGCAAGAAGAGCCGGTAGAAGGGTTTCTGTGTGTTTTGTCTGTCTCTTAGGTGAAGTGAGAGCCCCCCCCCCCCAAGCCCCTTCTCCCAGGTCTCCCAGCTTCTGAACATGGAAGTGAGTTCGAAAAGTAGGGCTTCTTTCCAAGATCCTTCCGCAAATCGCAGCCATTGCGCTAACCTGCTGAGAGAGGAAAGGTTGATTAAAACCCGAAGGGCCGCTTGGTGGCGATTTCTAGGAAATGGGAGGTCGCTGGTGTCTCATCCGAAGGGAATTCAAGGTCTAGAGGCAATTTGCTTGCCAGAAGGAACTTTTGGACCCCGTTATGTGTAAATTCAAATAACAGCGTCACTCAGTTTTCTCAGCCAGTAGCTAATCCTGAGAGAAATTACTACAAAGAGCAGAATCTGACAGTAATTGCTGGAGGCTGCTTGATGCTTGGGGGATGTCCCTTTGTGGGGTACAATTCCCTTCCACCAGGCACAGCCAGGGGCCGGAGACACTGATTGGCAGTCACCCCCTGCAGGCGGTGAGCTCTGGGGGGTGAGTGCTCTCCAGGGACAGCACCAAGCCTGGGCTACACTCCCCAGGGGGTTTAGGGGGCCTCGGGCAGGGCTGCCCGCTGGACTTCAGCACCGGCCTTAAACCAATTTCATGTCTCGGGCCCGTCCCCCCAGACTTCTTAGAAAGCCCTGGTTCCTGCCCAGCCCTGGCAAAACTCTTGGTAGAAGAAGGGCAGGGGCCAGCTGGCCTCCTCCAAAGGACAGGCAGGGGACAAGGGTGTCTGAGCCAGAAGGTCATGATGGTGCCCGTCTGGCCCATTCCGCAGAACGAGGGACACCAGGGCAGAGAGCTAGGTTGCCCATCTTCTCCATGACTTTCTAAGTGATCCTAGGTAAGTTACCGTCTCACCCTGAGCTTCTTACTATTATTTGGTTTTAAAAGCAGGGGGGCCCAGTACTTTTAGTTCTAAGCTGCTGTTTCCAGGAGAGCTGTGGGACAATCCCGCTCCGGGTCTGAACACCAGCATGCGGGAGAGGCAGAGAGGCGGTGCGCTGGCTGGGACAGACACACCCCAGCGCCGTTGGGGACCCACTACCTTCTGCTCCAGACGGGTACTGGTAGGGCACTGCGGGCTCCCTCCGCCGCGGGCACGGCGCACAGTCCATCGGCAGCCCCTGCGGGGCAAAGAGGCGATTTCCAAAGGCTTTGGCTCCTCGGGAAGACTCTGCGCACGCGGAGTCTCTGCGGACGGCGGGCCGGCCGCCCGCGCCTGCAGGCTGTCCCGGAATCAGACGGCACTCGGGACTTCGCGGCCTGGGAGGGGTCGGAGCTGCACCTTCGACCGCGCCGCCGGCGGCCGCAGTGTGCGCCAGAGACCAGATGCGCGGTTTCTCGCTGCAGGGGAAGTGCATGGTCAACGTGGGGCCCCCGGGCTCGGCCCGCAGGAAGTCAGCTTCTCCCGACCCCAGGGGCTCCGGGAACGAGAAGGGGCGCGCCGCCAGGCCGCACTCCCGGGGCTGCAGCCGGGCCTCCCGAGCGGCGGCGCAGGACGCGGGCAGCGACTGCGAGTCTTTATGGAACTCGGCCAGCCTGTCCGCAGCTGTGGCCACCGCCTCCTGTTCTTCGGCCTCCTCCTCCTCCTCTTCCTCCAGGTCTTCCAGGTCACTCAGCCGGAGCCCTCGAGCCTCCTGGCTGGCAGTTCCATCTGCAGATCAGGAGCGAGTGAGAAAAGCCCCAGGCCCCAAGGGAAATCCGCGGGAGTGCCCATCCCTGAGAAGCTTTTAGCAAGATGGCTCTGCATTTAGGGCATTCTTGGCGTTATGCACCAGGCTGACCCAACCCTCTCTTACAGTTGCCCCAGGGCTCCGGCTTGCCCCTGGGAAAGAATTGAGGCCCTAGCTCTGCCCCCACTCCTTGGAAGACTCCTCCTTTCCGGTGGAAGGAAACCACCACTTTTCACTGCCTAGGACCTGGATCTCAGTTTCTCCACCATAAATCAGACAGACGCCCAAGGGGACTTCCCCACCCCCCACCCAATTTCAACACCCACAGGTAGGTGGTGTGTATTATTTAATTCAGCAAATATTTACTGAGTGCCATCTATGTGCCAGACATCGTTAGGCATTTAGGTCTTAGGAATTTAGGGAATACAGCAGTAAGACACTTTTTAGTGGAGCTGCTGTTCTCCAAAGGGGCAGACAGACCTCAAGTACCTTCCCATAGTGGTAGGTATGGCAAAGGAAATACAATAGGCCGATGTCATAGGGAATAACTGGGGAGCTAAATTAGCCTGGGTGGCCAGGAGAGGCTTTTTCCAGCTCACACTTCAGAAGTCAGAAGAAGCCAGTTAGGTGGAGAATTCCAGGCAGAGGGAACTGCCCAGGCAAAGGCCCAGAAGTCTGGGGTGGGGGTGGGGGGCGGGTACAAGTGCAAGGGTAAGTAAGGGAGTACCACCCTAGAAGCTGTCCCACAAGGCAGCTGCAAAAGGGCAATGGGCCTGATAGATGGCTGGGAAAACCCTAAGCGCGGTGGTGAGCATTTTTGGTACCTTTGGTGTCACAGTTCAGGCAGCCCAGGGACTCCTCTGTTCCACTCTCAGTCTTCCTCTCCTCGCTGCCTTTGTTCTTGGGCGCCCACGTCATCTTGTTCTCCTTCTTGAGGCGCCGGCGCGCATTGGCGAACCAGGTGGACACCTGGGTGAGGGTCATCTTGGTGATGATGGCCAGCATGATCTTCTCGCCCTTGGTGGGGTAGGGGTTCTTGCGGTGCTCGTTGAGCCAGGCCTTGAGCGTGCTCGTGGTCTCCCGGGTGGCGTTCTTCCGGCGGCCTGTGCCACTCAACTCCACTGCTCCATACCTGGGGGGAGAACCTGGCTCACAGTTCTGGGTCTGAGAACCTGGGGCTGCAGGCAGGAGACAGTCTGAGGCCTGGAAATGAGATTCAGCGCTCCTCCCTCCTCATGCACGCCCCCCCCCCAACCCTTCCCAGGCTCTTCCCAGATGGGCCCTGTGGCAGCGGAGTGGGGAGGACTTGCAAGGCCAGCTACCAATGCGCCCCGTGTCTTACCGGTCATACTGGTACTGTCCCAGAGTCGGCTCATAGGGATAATAGGCTCCTGGTTGCGCCAGGCCAGGTGTAAAATTCCCTGCAGCCTCTTTAAATTCATACTGTGGATTCTGGTGGGGGTGGGGTGGGAAGAGAGAATTCAGGACAACATTTGGGGAAGAGGCTGGGTGGCATAGTTGCTAAGGGTGTGAACCCTGGAGTAAAAGTCTGGTTCAAATCCCAGGACCACCACTCCCATTGGCTATGTGATCTTGGGCACAAGATCTAACTTTTTTAACTGCTCTATGCCTCAGTTTCCCCTTGGTAACTGGGAATAACAATAGTACCCGTAGGGTATTGAAGGGGAGCATTTGGCAGAATTCCTGGTGCAGACTAAGCAATAGTTAAATATTAGCCCTTACCAGTATTGTTACTACTTGTGACTCCTCCCCAACCCCCTCCCTACCAGCTGGGGAACTTCCCTGCCTTACTCTCTCCTTCCAGAGCTATTTCCTGGCCCTTTGTATCTTTGTGACTTTGGGCAAGGTATTTGAACCCTTCTACATCTCAACATCCTCATCCCAAAACTGAGACTTGCCTACCTCACAGAATTAATAGAAACACAGATGTTTTTTAATCAGAATGGCGTTCTGCAAAGTGTAAAATGCTGCAAAGATGTGTTTTTTCCACCCCCCGCCCCCCCAAGCCCCGGCTATACACAATCCTACCCAATTCCTTCCCTGGGAGTTTTGCCTCCTTCCAAGATTTTCCCTGGAGATGTCACACTGAGTTTTGCCCTTTGCTGCAGTTCATGCCCCCCACGCCGGATGGGTCCTGGCGCACAGACCCAGGCTCCATGCGGTGTACTCACCAGCGCCCCGTACAGCGTGGGCGGCTCTGGGCTGTAGGGCAGGTAGCCTGGGTAGCTCGGGGCAGCGGCGGCGGCGGCGTATGGGGATCCATAGATGCCCAAGGCCGCGCTCAGCTCCGGCCGAGCACTGCCCAGCAGCCGACCGTCGTAGGATGCGCAGCAGAGAGCGGCCGCCGGGGTGGAGCCTGAGGCCACATCTGGGACGGAGCGCGGGGCGGATTCGCAGCAAGTGGCGCTGGAACTTGCAGACACCAGAAACTATGGGGGAGAGAGAGGTGCACTGCCGGATCACTTCCTCATTCCACATTAGCTACATGCCACCGTGTGCGGAGCATTCTGCTGGGATGGGAATTATCTGAAGACGCAATTTATCCAAACCGCCCTTATAGATACTCCTAAAACGTTGCTAAGGCTCCAGAGTCCCAGGGGTCCAGGCGATGGCAACGTTCTGAAAGACGAATTACAGGAGCCCAACTCCGCTGGTTCCCTCACCGATCCCTCCTCCCGCCCCCCATCATAGGGATCCTACAAAGGCAGAGCTAGAAGTTAGCCTTCGAGACCACCATCACGTCTTACTCCTGCTCCCATTTTATAGATAGGGAATGAGGACCAGGGAGACTTGTGCCAAGATCACAAGGCGGGTCAGAGGTCAAGTTGCAACCAGACCCCACAATCTGGGCAGAAGCTGGAGAACAGCGGTGGGTGTCCCCAGAATTTCCCCAGGAAACCCTTGTCACTGCACAACACCCACCCTAATCTGGAAAAATCGAAGGAACCGGAGGCAGAGAGCTCGAGCCCACTCAAAGAAGGGAGAGAGGGTAAGAACAGAAGTCAACAAGCAAACAACTGAAAAATGGTGAGGAGGGCTCTCGGGGTCACCTCGGATATCTGTACAATAAGGCGGCCTGTCTGGAAGATCTCGAGATCCCACCCACCTCGCCGAGCTCATGGATGGTGCCCAAGTTTCGGGTCACACGATTTTCCAGCTTGCACTGGGGGAGTGGAACGTTCTCGGACAGTGACTGGGGGTGTCGGAGGGGGTCTGTGGTACATCGTACCTGCTCAGTCTGGTCTCCCCCGAGACTCGTGAGAAAGGAGGGCGCTCAGCGGCGGGCGCGTGCACTGGGCACCCGCCCCCCCTCCCCCGTCTGTCCCCATCCCCCATGGAGGCACTTCTTACCTGGGAAGCGCTGCCGTACGGGTGTCCAAAGTGCGGGAAGGACATGGTGGCTGTCCCTGGACCGCCTCCTTCTTCTCTTGCGAGTTCCCGCCTCAGCCCCGCGATTCTGAGCCTCCAGCCGTGCGCCGCCTCGGTTCCTTACACGGCTGCGGGTGCCCAGCGCCGGGTCCTCCGCCCGCTTGGCACGACTGGAGGCAGAGCCGAGGGCAGTCCGGCCGCCGAGCCCTGCGCTCCAGAAGGCGCCCCTCCGGCCCGCGTGGTCCGGAAGACAGAAGGGCCCATGGATGGGCAAGGAAAGGGAGAGGATGCGGGTTCCCAAAGTCGCGCTGTGGCGAGGCAAGGTGAGGCGCGGCGCGGGGCTGTGCGGCTCCCGAGGTGTCCCAGTCCAAGGTGGCCAAAGGCTCAATGTGACGTCACGGTAATCCCGGGCCGCCAGGCGGGCCCCCGGGCCCTGGGGCCCCGGGCCACCAAGCGTGCCAAGCGCAGCCAGCCCGTGCGCGCGCGCGCACTCTCACCCACACTCACACTTGTTCTGGGAGGTTTGTGCTGCTGGTGAGGAACGTCAAAGACCCCGACCCTCTCAGATGGGCGCTGGATCCTACCCCTTTTCGCCTGAAGCTCACGCGCGCGCGCGCGCATATACGATCCCTCCAAATTACCCGCGAGAAGTAGGAGAAACGCCTCCCACTGTGCGGCGCAGGCCCCGGGCGCAGCTCGTTTACCTCCTCCCCTGCGGCCCGGAGGAGGAGAGAAGCGAGCCGGGCCGCGAGGGGGGAGAGAATACAAAAAGGAGAGATAAGAGAAAAAAAGAGGAGAAAAGTGGGGGAGAAAGGCAAGAGGGAGGAGGAGGAGGGGAGAGGAGAGAGCTGAGTCTAAGTGAACAGCGGCGCGCGGGGGAGGGGAGGGAACGGGGTGGGCGAAGGCTGGGCGGAGGTTGAACACTGGCAGGTGGAGGAGAGCGGCGGCTCGGGGGAGAAGCCTCCTGCCCGGCTCCCCCGCCCCTCCGCGGCGGGAAAGTTTGTTCTCGCCACAGGCCCCGCACTCGTTGGGGCCGAGCCTGGGCGGCGTCGGTGGGTCCCACTGGCCCGCGCGTCTTTGTCCTCCGGAATCTGGTTCTCCACCCCAGCCTCCCCAGGACTCCAGCTAGATCCAGGCTCTTCGAGCCCTGGGCTTTGCCAGGGTCTCGACCCTGGGGCTTCTCTGCCGTCTTCGGGCCCTCCAACAGGCCGAATAGCGCCCCCTCGAGGCCATGGTTCGGTTCCCCTCGGACTCCGCCTGGAAACGCGCTCAGTCTGACCCTTGGGATCTGCAGGCGGCGGGCGAACGCCCCTAGACATCTCCTCTGCAGGCGAGGCTTGGCCGCTTCCTGCGCGCCGACCGCTGTGTCCACGGGGGAGCCGGGGAGCCACAGGAAGGCGCCGGGGCCGAGCTGCAGCCGCTGCGCTCCGCTGGGGGTGGCGCTGGCGAGCCGCGGTTCAGCGCGCGGGGACGGCGGCCGGTGCCCCGCGCTCCGTCGCGACGGCTCGGGGTTGGGCCCAGCGATCTGACCACCCGCCTCCAACCCAGGGGTCCTCAAAGGGCCGGTGAGGGGCGGAGGAGCTCGTCTGGGCCTGGAGGGGGCTGCGTCCTCTAGGCCTGGCTCCGGACCCGCGGCCGCTAGTTTGTGAGCGCTGTAGATTCTGCGCAACCGAAGGCTCAATCCCCAGGCCGGGAGCCCATGCACCGAGGGCCGCCAACCCGCGACGTTGGGGTGGGGGCGGGGGCGAAAAGGGGCATCTAGTCTAGTGGGGGGAGGTCTTCGGGGGATGCTGCCGATATCCGAGTGGAACTCAGGCTTTGGGGCTGGCAGGTCAGAAACCTCAGAAAGTCCCGCCTTTCCCTCATAGGGTCAGGGCACTTTACAGTGTACAAAACGCACTCCCAGGTCCTCGCTGCACCTTCCCGCAGGAATCCCGGGGGGACTGGTTCAAAGGCCCAGTTGTATTTTCTAGTTGAAACGCAAGAAGGTGTGGCCCAGAGGTCAGGAACAACGTGGGTCTCTGTCCTGCGTTTTTGCGAGGCGAAGAGGAAGCCCAGTGACCAGGCAAAGTCTGGGGTCCTGGCCCAGGATCCCTGGCCGCGAGTTTTCCTCCTGAACCTTGCAGAGGGAACCGGTAGGCCCCGCAAGCCAGCTACCTCTTTGCAACAACACTCGCTCCCCCCGCCCTACCCCAGTGCAGATGGTGCAGAACGGGCCAGGCTCTGCACACCTTGCAAACCGCACACTCCTCCGCCTGAGATTATTGATATGAGGACAAGCTTCATTCTAAATACTAACGAACCCAGGGAGGTTTCCTGGAGGCCGCTGCTGAGTGTCGTTACCTTGGAGAAACCTTGCGTTCAACCCAGGAAACTCCCAGTTAGAAAAAGAATTATCGTTATGGCCGGATTGATTTAGTGATAAAAAGGCCCTGTAATAGATAGATCCCTTGATTTTTTTTCAAAATGCACTTTGGAGCTATCCACACATTTGCAGCGTGGATACATCTAGGCTTTTTTTTTTTTTTTTTTTTTTAAGTAAGAATTGGAGAGAATTCATTAAATTAGTCCCTTGGGGAAGATTACTGCTAATTAATTAATTGCAAACATTTCCAGAGGGAAGGTATGTCAATTGTAAAGTAATAAAATTAGATAGTTGAAATACTTACTCAGCAACTTGGATCACCCATTCGTTCCTAAGCAGAATTTTTTTTTTTTTTATGACAGAAAAATGGGATGGTGGTGAAGAAAAAGCATTAGTTATGTCCCCTGGCGATCTGGTTGCAAAGGAGAAGCTACCATATAGAATGTATTGATTTTTCGCTGATTTATAAGACCTCTGCGGTATCAATGTTGTGTGCAGGGCCTCCAGGCCTACCTCTTGTCTTTGCTCTCTAGGATTAGAGAAAAAACAACAAGATTTTTCAAGAGGAAAAAAAAACAAGAGGGAGAGAGAGGAAAAGCAGTGGAGAAGTAAATTGGGAAGGTAGGACTCTGATGGTTCCTGGGTGTTTTTCTTCTCATGTAGAAAAGGAAAACAAACCAAAGAGCAGGTTTTATATGAAGGCAGCTTTCTATTGTCTTCAAAGTCACTTTACCGTATCAGAGTGTCTTGGGAAGGAAGGCTGCCACTTGCAGGCATGGGAGACCTTGAGTTCTTTCTCAGGGAGACGCTAGACCCACAGCAAACTGACCTGGTGCCCCTGGGGTTTGATTGTGACCCCCTGGAGCGTGAAGTGGGGTTCCCTAAAAACAGTTCGTATGAAGTGTGTCCTCTTCCCATTTTTTTCAGAGCCTCATCACAAAACAGAGCCAGTGGGTTAAACCAATATGAACCTTTGTCTGGCAGAGACCTCAGGTAAGAATAAGTCTTTCTTGGAAAGCCTGGTTCAAGGAAGTGGTCACTGAATCTGTTCTCATCCTCCTGACTGTGGACAGGCACTCACTTTGGCAGCTGAGGGCTCTGGCTTTTCTTTGCTTTGTTTAGTGCTGATTAATTTAGTTTTGGGAAAGATGCCCAATTGTGTGTGTATGTCCACCTAGAATTGTACTGAAGCAGGGAGACAAACTTATGAAGTGCAGACCCTCCCAGTTATATCTGAGGGAGTCATTCCACCCAAAGTATTTTACACAAATGGTACAGATCCTTTTGTTGGATTATGCAACATGGCCTGATATTTCCTCTAGCTGCTCATTAAAACAAATATGAATAAAATAAATAGTCAAAGTCCTATTTGGAGCGTGGAGAGTACTCGTCCACATTGTTTAGTTGAAGTTCATGTTGCTCTGCTTTAAATTCACTGAAGGTCTTGAGCAGGCAGAGTAAAGGATGTGTCTTTGAGCAAGAAACAGACTCTTAATTATAGAGAACAAACAGGTGGTTATCAGAGGGGGGTGGGTGCCATGAGGGAAATAGGTGATGGGGATGAAGGAATGCACTTTCTGTGATGAGCACCGGATAACGTATGGAAGTGTTGAATTTCTATATTGTACACCTGAAACTAATATCACGCTGTATGTTAACTAATTGGAATTAAAATAAAAACTTCAAAAAAAAAAAAAGGCATGTGTCTCTGACAATAAACTTGAATTCAGCACGCACACACACACACACACGCACACACAGGAATCCTATTGTATTATTTTGGGTTAAATGTCCCTCATTTCCTGATGTTTTATAAAGACAGCAGATTTTACAGGGGGCGGGGGGAATAACAACCCAGAAACGCCCCAATCCAGTTCCAATGCCTCAAATCACAGATGAAATGTGTGAGTCTACGGCATCAGGGAAATCCAAATCAAAACCTCAATGAGATACCACCTCACACCAGTCAGAATGGCTAAAATTAACAAGTCAGGAAATGACAGATGTTGGCGTGGATGCAGAGAAAGGGGAACCCTCCTACACTGTTGGTGGGAATGCAAGCTGGTGCAGCCACTCTGGAAAACAGTATGGAGGTTCCTCAAAAAGTTGAAAATAGAGCTACCATA